>NC_137796.1:36623480-37190980 GCF_963383645.1 Muscardinus avellanarius
CCTCTGCCCTCCCCTGTCTGCACCAGCACTCCTTCTTGGGGTGGGGCTGCCAGGGGCACAGCTCCAGGAAGCGAAGCGGGGAGGGCTTCCTTGGGAAGGTGGCAGGTGCCTCCACAACCCAAGCATCTGCTGAGGAGCATCGTCCCAGAATTGCAGAAGAACCTACACAGAAAGGAAAAGCTGCATCAGACTGAGATCTGGGATGGCGGGCATGTGACGCAAACAGGGTTTAGTGGGTGGTAGCTTCCCTGCATCTGGCACTTCCTTACTGGTATTCAGTCTCTAAGGCAGATGAGGCCCCTGCTCACAGGGGGCTTGTTCACCACTCAGGAAGGAAACACGTGAACATGTGGAGAAAGGTAACAGCTCAGGAAGCAAAGCAGATGGGCACCATGAGTGGCCGGCCTCAGGGAGCTATGTTCTCTGGGAGGGGTATAGAAGAATCGGCCAGGAGGGGACAGTGCTAGAAAGTTCCAGGCAGGCAAGGGCAGCATTGAGCTGGAGCAAGCCAGCTGCTTACAGTGAGAGAAGAGGTGGAAATATGGTCTGGGCCAGCGTGGAGGGACCATAGGAGGGTGGTAAGAGGAGCGCCATATACTCTGCCCGGGACCTCAGCGCATCCCGTGGGCTGACACTGTGAGAAGAAAGGACGGCAGGGAGGCAAGAGCGGGAGCAGGAGAGGGCGTGGCTGGGCAGATGGTGGTGGAGTTGCAAAGCCCAGGGAAGGCTGCTGGGATGGATGTCTATGGAGAAGTGGGAATACACCGTTCAGTCCACTCTGAACTCCTGGGCCATGCTGGGTCCATGCAGGAGCTGCCTCCTGGGAATGATGAACTGGGGACCAGTCCAGGGCATACTCAGTGCTATAGCGGGGTGTGGGGGTGGGGGTGGGGGAGGCCTGGGCATGATGGGAAAGAACCTCCTAGGGATGTGGACAAGGGGCCAACTGGTCCCCTCTGGCTGCAGGTGACATGTTGAGATGGGGGAAAGGCATCCACAGGCAGAGGAAAGACTCCACCTTGGACACCGGTTCTTGGGTACCTAGGCCACTAACCAGAGGACAAAGTGCCCCTTCAGTGTGGGCATTGGCACGGCAAGCTCAGCTGTGGGAAAGGTCGGGTTGAGTGGCAGAAGGCAGAGTGGGTGGCTACCTGACCTCCTGTGATGCGGCTCCCACCTACCACTTAGTGAGTCTGGGTGGTGGAGGGAGGCATCAGGAAGAAAACCTTCTCAGGATCGTCATCATCACCGTTACTACCACTACTGCAAACAGCGCTTGCAGATTATTTATTTCCTGATTCTTTGACTAGTATTTGTTGAGTGATTACTAAGTGCCAGGAACCAGGCTGAGTGTACTAGTATTAGAAAGAGGTTTTAAAATATATTAATATATCAGTATTGGGAAAGATTTCCAATGTTAAAAATATATCTTTTATACTAAGAAAGCCAGGGCTAGCAGAAAGGAGGGACTTGTAGTTTATACTTCTAAAGAGAAGGAAAGAAAGCTGGAGCCAGGAATGAGAGGAAATCCCAGATCCTGGAGAAACAATTTCACACATCTTGGGGGATGGAACAAAAGGTGTTTGGAGACGGGGCTGCTCCCCCTTCCAGGGTAAATCGCCTGGAGATATCAGAGAAACTGGGCTAGAGATATGGGCTGGCATATCTACAGATCAAAGGACCTGCCACGGACTTGGTTGGGATAAAACACTCAGTAAACTGGAGTTCTTCAGTGTACCCATTAGAGTCACCCCTCCATGCCAGTCTGGTATGGAGCTGTACCTATTCTCTGTATTTCTATCTTTTAATAAACTTCTTTAAATCTTCAGCAACTGTCCAAGCTATGTATATCTATTCTTAGCTTAGGACAAGAATCCACGGTTTCTTTCTGTTTTTGGTCATTTTGGGTTTTGTTATGGGTTGGGGGAAAGTGTGTCCAGGACTCTAGCAGGGATTCCCAGGAAACAGTTTCCCAAAACCATATTCTCCCAATCCATAACACTGAGCATGTACATATCCCCCTTGAGTTGCACACACCCTGTAAAGTACATACTGTCCTATTTCCATTTTACAGATGTGAAAACAGATTGAAGGCGGTCTGGCTGTGGGTCTGAGCAGCTTGACCACACCTCATGCTGGCCTTTGGGGTGTAATATATAGATATTATACCAGCTGAGTTGGCATGGGATTGGAGGGAGAGGACCGAGGGCAGATGACCTAGGAATGCCAGCGTCAGGGGCAAGAGGGGGATTCTGTCAGGGAACACTACAAAACAGACAGGACCTCCAGGCTCCTCCACCTGGGGCAGATTGTCCTTACACTCCTCACCTCCCATTAAGTTGGGGCAAATGCTCCCACTTGGCACAGAGCACAGCTGGGTTCCTCGGTTGTTTCTGCCTGCCAGCACTGGTCCTCCTACCCTCGTCCATCAGGTTCAGGTGAGGTTGACTCCTCTCCATACTCAAAGATGGAAGCATATGGTCATTGAGGGCCAGAGATAAGGTTTGGGGGTTTATAAAGAAGAGAAAGTTCTTTAATTATCTGGACCAGGAGTTCCCACGTGAGAGTTCATTCGTCAAACAGGCCTATAACCATCTCTCATTGGGCCCAAATAATGTTTAAAAATTAAAAAAAACTAGTTGCCAATTTTGAAGAATCAAGGAATTTACCTTCAAAAACAATTCCTAGTTCTAGATTTCTTTTGAAAACAAAGAGGACTTGAGAACACTTAGGCATGTATCTCTAAATGGCATTATCAGAAACGGGATTTGTATCTGGGTCTTTCTGACAGTTTCCACCCGAGGACAGGTTGTGCCAGCTATCTTTAGAAGCCATTCCACCCCACACTTCTGTGGGGCATCAGAACACAACATTCTGGTCTACTTCTTCACTATTTCTCCTTCTCCTCCTTAGACTTTGGCTGGACCACCATCCTTGGCTTCAGAAATGACCTCTGAGATCAGCCTAAGAGCTGTTTGCAGCTCCTGACAAGTCCAAAATTGACCAGTCCAACTCCAAATTGAGGGCCACTGGAGTAAAGTAACTATAGTAACCACTGCTATCAAGGACAGGTGCAATTTAACTCCAATTAATGGTCTTTATATGCATGATAATAATTCAGTACAAGAAGTCAAAAGTGGCAAAGGAACTATGTGAAGATTCCTGGTGGGTTGACAGTAATTACCAAATAATCACTGTGGGAAATGAATTGGGCTGGTCGCTGGGGAGGATTTTATTTTATTTTTAATCATCGGGAATGAAGAGCAAGGTCTCAAATCCATCAGTAAAATCCCTGAGAATTACAGATCTACTAGGCCTTGGAGCAGGAAAGGACCACGGAGTTCAGTTCAGTCCAATGTTTTCCCAAAGGATGGATTAATAAACCACCCCCAGCAAGGCATAAAGACAGCCATGTGACTCCTCTTGCCCACCCCCAGCACTGGGTGCCTCATGCCTTGAGCTGAGGACTGATCTGTTGTTTTTAGAAGGCTATTTGGTGTTAAGCGCTTCAGTTCTGGACTCATTCAGATTCTGCTTCTACCATTAGCTTGAGCTGGTCTGTGGTCTCTCAGTGCTTCTGTCTTCTCACCTGGCAAATGGGAGGAACTGAGGTACTTCTCAACTGGAGAGCCCCAGGGAAGGGTCCATGGGATTATTGTTATCGTTGTCCTTGGAGTGCCCCGCGCTCCCTGTAGGGTGTTCGATAGCACCGAGCCGTTTGGGAGGAAGCCAGCAGTGATGGCTGAGGTCACGCACCATCTTCCATCAGTCACCTGTTTGATCTGTTATACGTTTGGATTCTGCTGGCACTTTAAAAAATTGTTTTGTAGTATTGGGGGTTGAACCCAGAAGCATTCTGTCTTTGAACAATACCCCCAGTCCTATTTTGTTTTTTATTTTGAAATAGAGACTTGCTTAGTTATCATGGGCTGACCTCCAGAGTACTGGGTCTACAGGCGTGCACCACCACACTCAGCTTGTTGAGACTTTAATATTGAAGGAAGACTGTGTAGCTCAAGCTCTTTGACAATCATTGCTTTCATGTGACTTCATTTTTATGGAGGAGGAAATTGAAGAGCAGGAAGGGAGGCCAGGCAAGGTTGCCATATTTAGCAATAAATACACAGAAAGCAGGGTAATTTGCAAGTCAAGTAAGCAGCCATTTTAGTATAAGTATATCCCAAATCTCACACGGGACATACTTACCTGTGATTCAGATTCTACATTTTCTCTGGTAACCCTAGCATGTGACAAGAAGGGTCCAGAGACTGCCCAGGATCTCTAGTGTCTCACTTTGCTGCTGTTTTGGGGTGGGGATGGGGTTTACACACAAGGTCCATGATCCTCCATTTCCTTCTTCCTATGCCAGGGCAGACAGTGTTTGTTAGCCGTGGGATTCTTTCCTCACCCCCATCCTGGCCTCAGGGCTGTTGTAGGCAGCCACAGCATCCCATCAGGCTGTCTTCCATTCGGCATCTTGGCACTAGGATGCTGGTGCACTCCTAGGAGCTCCGTGGAATACGCCAGTCCCTGCCTCCCCAGGCTTGAGCCATGGTTTTGCTGTCTCCCTCCTTCCTTCTACATGGATCCCCTGTACATGGGCCGCAGGATGGGTCAGTAAATGTTGGCCAAATGAGAACCACATATGGAGGGTTTCTGAAAGAGAAAGCATTTCCATGCTGTTTAGCCAAGCAAGAGCCAAGCACATAAAACCAGTAAGAAGCAGATTCAGACCTGGGATGGGGCAGGGCGGGAGGGAGGAATCTTCCCTTGTTTGAAGTAAAAATGGGACTCCTGATTCTAGGTGGTTCCACACACATCTTCCTATGAGTTCAGGCAGGAATAGACACAAAGAGGGCCTATTAGGAACCACAGTAAGCTGCAGGCACATGCCTCAGCTCTCTGCCCTATGAGAATGTAAGACCAGGAATGCCAGGTATTCTCATTTAAAAAAAAAAAACAAAAAAAAAAAACCAAGCCATAATCCAGATGTTTATAAGAAATCTGCTACATTGTAAATATTAATAAAGATTTTACATTTCCCCCAGGAACATCAGAAAGGTCAATGGAAACAAGACCGCAGAGGAGGTGGGTCATGACCCCTTTTCGGAATCACCATGGAGAACTCAGGGGTCACTCACAGCGGGTTAACCCAGGCTGGGCTGCCTGGAGGCCTCCCTCGCGTTCCCTCTGCAGCAGGGCTGGGATGAGCTGACTCTCACCTCACTCAGAGCGACAAGACAGAGAGATGAGTAAGGGCCCCAGCCTTGCCGACCTATCATCTTCTGGCACCACATTACGCACGTATCCCATTATCATTACAGAGCTTTTGGGCTAATTGCAAGCCAGGGAGCTAAGATTATTGATGTGGGTGGAAGCCGCCATGGGTGAGGGGAGGGCGCAGGCCCGGCTGGCTTGTGTCCGGCCCCTAGTGGAGGGCCCTCCTGACTCCTGCTGACCTCCTGGTCATTCCCAGGTCGGCGCCGCTCCCGAGCCCCCTCCCACCCCCAGTCGACTTAGCACATGTGCCTTCCAACCATTTCCCAGGAACTCTTTGTAGCAGGAACATTAAAAGCAAATGTGCTCATTATACCTGATGGCGCACAATCCATGCAGAGGAAATTAGTAACGATTAGGGCGTCATTAGAGGGAGATGTCTCTCTTCACCCAAAATATTGATGGCACAAAACCCAGCAGTGCAGATAACAAATGAGTAAGACTTAGAGACACAAAGCACTGTGGTGATGATCAATGTTGTCCCGAGTATACCCCAGACATCTCCCCAGCTGAACCGTTAGCAGCTGTTCCAGGTCTTTTCTGCTGCAAAAAAAAAAAGTACTTGTATGTCCTGACATATTCTTTCCTTCTTTCCCTCCAGTGCTTTACCAAACTCCCTAGGACATGACAGTGGAGAAGAATATCTGGGTTATGTGGATTTTTATTTTTTTCAGAGGTCACAAACTGCTGGCCTAATCTGCCTTCAGATATAATTTGTTTAGACTGCATAATGTTTCTGAAAAAAGAAAAATCAGAACAGGTTGCTTTTGTGCGTATACACACCCACATTTCTAGCTTCTCTAGGGAAAAAAAAAAGACCGTGGAGTAATTCTAGGCCAAATTCTTCATATGACAACAGCCAGTTGGAACTGAGTATTGATTGCCCCGTTAAATACAGCACCGTTGACCACAGTCCCCACCAGTCCCGATTGTGCCTCAGCAGGATGTGATAGTTGCAGTTCCTATTTATTACAATACTTACAATAGCCCTGGGCCCTCTTCTCCCATTGAAGGGCTGTGAGCTTTTGAATCTGTAATTCCTGTTCAGGGTTATCTTTTTCTGTAAGACTGAAAAAGCACTACTGTTTCTTAAAAGACAGGTTGGATTGTGTTCTTCATTTTCTCAAAATCCTTAAGAGTCGCTCTCCATCATACATGACCACCATCCCTGCCATCACCAGAAACCACAGGATAAAGGCCAACGCCCACTCAAAGCCCCAGGTGCTCAACTTTCATGTTTTGCAGCTTAGACTTCCAGCTACTCTGACTGCTCCACGTGGAGACACACCAGGCGCCCTCCGCACTCAGGGCTTTGCCGCTGCAATCCCCAGCCTGAGAAGCTTCTGTCCCTTGTCACTTTCCAGGAAACTTTTGCTTTATTCTTCAGGGCCATTTCCCACTCATCACTCGGCTCTGCAGCACCTGCTGGCCTCCCCTTCCCCCGTGTCATGAGCATCCAAAAGGCAGGCTGACCACTTCCCCTGTGGCCACCCCAAAGGATACAACCGGCTTTGCTTTTAGCAAAGGCTCAATAGAGTTCTATTGAATGGATTTGCTTGGCATCAGACTAATTTCTTTTTCCCCACGCAGTGTGTGATTTCTAATTGAGTTCCCGGACTTTGCTAATGTTCTAGAAGAGGATTAATTCTCACCAAGTGCTTTGATGAGGTCTGGTGTCCTGTCCGGGGCCGCCAGCCCAGGAGCCTCAAGGTCCCCCTCTTGCTTCTTGCTGCAATGTAGCTGCTCACTTCCAGGTCCCAGGCTGCCAAGGTGTCTTTCATCTTCCCAGATTAATCAGTTTAATAAAAGATATGTTTACCAGGTTACTAGAATTGCTTATGAGAAGAGGACAGACCTGCCTGGAATCAATCACTCAGAATCTGTCGAGCAGCAGGTGTTGGATGTTGCAAGATTTCAGAAAGGGACCCACACATACTAAAGGTACGACCTAAGGGATTTTCACAGACTAGACACACCTGTGCTTCAGAAGCCAGAGCCATCAGAACACGAGAGCATCCCGGAACCCCAGGGCTCCCTCCTAGTCACTAAAGGCGCTCTACGAGTAGCCACTGAGTGGGCTTCTAATGGGATGGAAGACTGTAACCTGTTTTTGTGCTTTATATAAATGGAGTCATAGAGTCTGGCTTCCTTTATTATCTCTTTCAATCAGTACTTTTAAGATCTGTCCATATCTTTATATGTCAGGACATTTGCCCCCCACCCCCAGCTTTTGGCTGCTTGTAGACACACGTGTCTTTCTTTCTTTCTTTCTTTCTTTCTTTCTTTCTTTCTTTCTTTCTTTCTTTCTTTTTTTTTGGTGGTACTGGGGATGGAACCCTTTCTACCTCTGGGCTACATTCCCAGACCTATTTTTTATATTTTTTAAAATTTGGAAACAGGGTCTCTTAAGCCAGCGCGGCTGGCTTCGAACCTGCGCGATCCTCCTGTCTCTGCCTCCCAAGCGCGGGGATTACAAGTGTGCGCCACCATGCCCAGATACACACATGCATATTTCTGTTGAATGTATTCCTAGAAATGGAATTACAGGATCATGGATTAGTGTTTATTCGGCTTTGGTGCATACTGCCAAAAAGTTTTCCAAAGTGGTTGTTACTCATTAATTTTTAAGATTTATTCCTTCTTTAATTAATTCATCCAGTAATGACTTCACACCTGCTTTGTGAAGGCATTGTGCTAATTGCTGGAGAAAATATAAAGACAAATAAGAACTAGTCATGGCATTCACTTATTTTAAAACTGTCAGTGGATGCTCAGTGCCTGCAGGATTGAGTTTAAGTGTCTTCATTTGGCACAAAAACCACTCACTGATCTAGCGTCAAATTATTTGAGCAGGTCAAAGGTCTGAAGCTCAAGTGACTTCTGTGGCCAGTCAGGCAGTGTGGATGAGGGAGCCCAGTGGAACTGGGAGGAAGGAGAGTGCCCTTAAGCCATCTACAGTGGCCCTTGGGTTTGATTATTGGCACAAGGGGCTATGGGCCCCAAATGCCATATCTATCTAATATTTTGAAAGAAGCTGTCTAAGAGTGGATATAAAAATCTCCTAATTTCTAGAGTTGAAAACTATTTAAGAAATTAAAATGTTATACAGTCCATCAAAATAGTTATCAGCTGGTTTGAGGGGCACAGATGCCCAGTTGCAAATTATGAACGAAATGTTTCTCCTAGAATTTTCCTCCTATCTCCTACGTTCCTGTGCTCATGCTCCGCCGACCCTGGCACAGAGATGAAACCCTTCTTTTGCACATCTCTGGGCTTGCATCTCATTCCCCGGAGAGGCCTTTGCCCTCCTCTTCAGCTGGCAATTGCCCCTCTCCCTGGAGACCCAGGCCACAGGCCTGTCTGTCTGCTCTAAGCCTCATCGTGTCTGCTTCCTCAATACCTGGCACGTGCCTTCCTCCCAGTGTTTGACCTGCTGTGATACAGTGATCACTATTTTCCTTACTTGTTCCTCCAGGGCTGAGACCTGAAAGCTTACTTACCTTTGTATTTCCAGCATCTGGTTCACAGGAGGAGCCCACAAATGTTTACTAGGCGAACCAGTTGTCTTCCAAGCATCTATTCCCCTTTCTTCCAGCGCAGTCTCTGGCTTTGATTTAGGAATCTACCTTTCCCCCATATTATGGAGAGAGAAGCGAGGTCAAAGATATCCAGGAAATTATCTTTCTCTGGCCTCAGTGGGAGCTTTAAGGAGAGCAGGCATTTATTTATTTATTTATTTATTTATTTATTTATTTATTTATTTATTTATTTATTTATTTATTTATTTATTTATTTATGTTGGTTTCCATTCTTTTGGGTAGATACCCAGAAGTTGTATTGCTGGATCATATGGTAGGTTCATTCTCATTCTTCTGACGATCTTCCATACTGTTTTCCAGAGTGTTTGCACTAATTTGCAATCCCATTAACAATGTATTAGAGTTTCTACTTCTCCACATCCTCGCCAGTATTTGTTGTGTTTTTTTTTCTTTTTTCTTTTTTTCCCTCTTTTTTCTCTTCTTTTCTTTTTTTTTTCAGTACTAAGGATTGAACTGGGCATTCTATCTCCGAGCTACACTCTCAGCCCTATTTATTATTATTTATATAGTTAGTTATTTTTTGTGGTACTGGGGATGGAACCCTTCTCTCTCCGGGATACACTCCAAGACCTATTTTATATTTTTATTTGGAAACAGGGTCTCTGAAGCCAGCAAGGCTGGCTTCGAACCTGCGCAATCCTCTTGTCTACACCTCCCAAATGCGGGGATTACACCTGGCTATTATTTATTTTTGAAACAGGGTCTCACTAAATTTCAGATGGCCTCACCAAATAGTTGAGGCTGGCTGTGAACCTGTGATCCTCCTGTCTAAGCCTCCCAAGATCTAGGATTACAAGCATGCACTCCCACGCCTGGCTGTTTGTGCTTTTAATAATTGCCATTCTAGTTGAAGTTAGGTGAAATTTCAGGGCAGTTTTGATTTGCATCTCTCTGCTAATGATGTTGGAACCTTTAAAATAAATTTATTGGCTAGTTGAATTTCTTCTTTTGTGAAGTGTCTATTTAGTTCACTTGCCCATTTTTGATTGGGTTATTTTTTTGTTGGTGAGTTTCTTAAATTCTCTGTATGTTCCTGATATTAGTCCTCTATCAGAGGAATAGTTGGCAAATTTTTCCCCTATTCTATTGACTTTCTGTTGAGGTTCTGGATAGTTTCTTTTGCTGTACAGAAGCTTTTCTGTTTAATGCAATATTGATCCTTCTTTTAATTTCTTGTGCCTTTGGGGTCTTGTGGAGAAAGTTCTTATATGCCTATGTGTTAAAGTGTTGGACCTATGACCTGTTCAAAAAGCTGCAAGGTCTCTGGTCTGATTTCTAAGTCTTTCATCCATCTTGAATGGACTTTTGTGTAGGGTGAGAAAGTAGGAGTTATTTTCATTTTTCTGCATATGGTTAACCAGCTTTGCCATTTGTTGAAAGAGGCTTTATCCAAGTGTATGTTTTTGGCCCTTTTGTCAAAAATCAATTGACTTTAAGTGTGTGGATTTGTTTCTGAATCTTCTATTCTGCTCCATTGATCTGTCTGTTTTTGTGTCAATACCATGCTGTTTTTATTACTATGGCTTGTAGTATAGTTTGAAGTTAGGTACTGTGATGCCTCCTGTATGGTTCTTGTTGCTGAGAACTACTTTGTCTACTCTGTTTTTTGTGTTGTTCCAAATGAATTTAAGGGTTGATTTTTCTATGTCTATGAAGAATAACCTTTGAAACCTAATGAGTATTGTGTTGAATCTGTAGATCACTCTTGGGAGAATGATTATTTTGATGATATTTCTTCTGCCTATACAGGGACCTGGATGATCTTTCCATTTTCTAAGGTCTTCTTTGATTTCTTTTTTAAAAATGTTTTATAATTTAGTTGTAGAGGTCTTCTTTGGTTAGGTTTTTTTGTGTGTGTAGGATATCCTGAGTGGAAGTGTTTTCTGGATTTCCTTTTCAGTGGGTTTATGGTTGGTGTACAGGAAAGCTTCTGCTTTTTTAAGATTGATTTTGTATCCAGACCCTTTGATGAATTTGTCGATCAGTTTTATAAGCTTTTTGGTTGAGTTTGTTGGGTTTCCTAAGTTTAATATCATATCATCTGCAAATAGAGATAGTTTTTGTTCTTCTTTTCTTATTTTTACTCCTTTATTTCCTTCTCTTGCCTTATTGCTCTGGCTAGAGTCTCAAGTACTATATTGAAAAGAAGTGGAGATTTGATCCTCTCAGTGGAGTAAACCTCAAAGCTCCAGAAAAGGAAATATGGATGCAGTATTGGGCTGCTATCCTGCTATCAGGGTTGGCCCAACTCAGAGGAGAGAAAGAAAATGAGAGAGGCTGAGTTCCAATAATATCACTGGAATATCTGAATCCATCCATACTCTGACCCTTTCAGTTACATTAATCAATTACAGTAAGTTCCCTTTTGCTGAAAACTTGAGACATAAAGGAGCATAAACACACAGAGGTCCCTAAAATACAAATCAAAGTATATTAATTTTTATCAGATTTATATAAAAAGTCTTTATATGCAGAAGAGTTAGGAATCCCATTTACAAGGGAGATTACAATCATGTTGGAGAAATGAGAAATACCCATGAGGGGAGTAGAAATAGTTAAGTATCAGTTATGGGAACTTGTATTGAATCCAATGAGGGCAAATGAGAGGGAGGGAAAATTGGATGAGGGTGCAGCCAGCTGGGAGGAGTTCATGGAGGAAAGTGGAGTGTTATTCATATATCTCTGTGTATATGTATATATGTATGTGTGTACACATATATATATATGTGTATATATATATATATACACATAAAGATTGTGTATTGATTGTAGCAGGCAATGTGTTTGCATTGAAAACATAAAGTTTGGCTTCAAGGAACTTATAATGAGAGAAAACATATAAAAACAAATAACTGGACAACACAGTTCTGAGTGCTAGCACAGAAATAAAAACTCACGGCAGGAGGTTATTTTGTATACAGACATCAGGAAGACCTCTCTGAGGATATGGCATTGAAGGTGGTATGCAAGTTATGACAAAGGTCTAGCCATATGAAGAGGCTCAGGCAGAGGAAACAGCATGTGTAGGATCATGGAGTAGGCATGTACCGAGTGTGTTCAAGAAAAGAAATGCCAGCTGGCCGTGGTGGCACACACTTGTAATCCCCGCGCTTGGGAGACAGAGACAGGAGGATTGCACAGGTTCGAAGCCAGCCACGGACACTGGCTTAGGAGACCCTGTTTCCAAATAAAAATGTAAAAATGGGTCTGGGAGTGTAGCCCGGAGGTAGAAGGGCTTCCAGGAACCTTAGTACCACCAAAAAAATAAAATAAAATAAAATAAAAGAAAAGAAAAGAAAAGAAAAGAAATGCCAGCCGGCCGTGTTGGTGCACGCTTGGGAGGCTGAGACAGGAGGATCACACAGGTTTGAAGTCAGCCTCAGCTGGCTTAAGAGACCCTGTTTCCAAATAAAATATAAAAAAGGTCTGGGAGTGTAGCCCAGAGGTAGAAGGCCCCTGGGTTCCATCCCCAGTACCACAAAAAAAAAAAAAAAAGGAAAATATTTTTAGCCGGGTGTGGTGGCCCACACTTGTAATCCCAGCATTTGGGAGGCTGAGACTGGAGGATCGCAATTCATGGACAGCCTCCGCTACTTAGTGAGGCCCTATGCAATTCAGTGAGACCCTGTTTCAAAATAAAGAATAAAAAATAGGGCAGGGGGTGTAGCTCAGAGGTCAAATGCCCCTGGATTTCATCCCCAAACCCGCAAAAAAAAAAAAAAAAAAAAAAAAAAAGAAAAGAAAAGAAAAGAAATGCCAGTGGGGATGGAGAGAAAGAATCCTCATGCTCTGGATAGAGTTGGCAGGGAATAGGTCATCAGTGCCTTGTTCATTGTGGTAAATTGGATTTTATGCCATGAGAAATGGGAAGTCACTAGAAGGTTTTGAGAAGATAATGATAATCTGATTTGTATTTTTATTTTATTATTATTATTATTATTATTATTATTATTATTATTATTATTGCAGGTCTGGGGATGGAACCCAGGGGCATTCAACCTCCGGGCTATACCCCCTGCCCTATTTTTTATTCTTTATTTTGAAACAGGGTCTCAGTAAGTTGCAGAGGGCCTCACTAAGTAGCTGAGGCTGTCCACGAGCCCCAATCCTCTGGTCTCAGCCTCTGGAATGCTGGCATTACAAGCGTGCGCCACCACGCCCCGCTTGATTTGTGTTTTTAGATCACTTGGGCTGTTGTGGAGAGCAGGTGCCTGGAGATCAGGCAAGAAGCTACCGGGTGAGATAGGATGGCAATCCAGAGCTTGGAAGAGAGAGGCATACATATTTGAGATCTCTTTGGAAATGGAATAAACATCTACATATGGATTAAGACTGAGGAAGAAAGCTGAAGCGAAGGAGCTGCCTCCTAGTTTCCGGCTCCAGCCTCATGTTAGAGGGTGTTTCTGCTTACTGAGATGGGGATGGCTGATGAGAAGCCAGACCAAGAGCCACTGGCAGCTTGAAGTTTGACTCAGAGATTTAACATGGATTTTGATAAGAATAATGGCTTGGGATGAGGAAACATGGAGATGCCTGTATTGAGGAGGGAAGATCAGAAGGGGTTGGCTCATGTTGGTGTGTGTTTGAAGATGCTTGGGCCAGACCCTGAAATGGTTTTCATTATCCGTGATGTTATCTGTGAACTTCACTCAAAGAAACAAGGCTTGATTGTGATAGGGAAAAAGGTATTTGGGGAGGTTTGATCAGTAATTTTTTCCATGCAGTTAAGCACAGCAGCCCAAGAGTGAGCGATGGCGTAATTTAATAATGCACAACATGCCACTGAGATGCAGCCTGGCTAACAGGGTGATTAATAGGCACAGACTGCAGCTGTGACTCACTCTTAGTGAAGGCATTGGGAAGGGGAGGCAGAAATTCCCCTATGACAATGGGGTCTACACTTATACTTGAGGCCATACTACACCAGGTAAGATCCATCATGTGCATACAAGATCCAAATTTATTACACACACACACACACACACACACACACACACACACACACACACACACACAGAGTCAGCAACTGTTTCAACTCTTCCTGGATGTGGTGGATGACTGAGTAAATTACTGGTGGAATCAAGATTCCCAAAATTTTATCTCTCTCAGCCAGTGGGTCTTTTCCATCTTGCTCTGGACAGGTGAGTCCCTCATTCATGCCTCATTCATGTATCCATTCTCTCGGTATTTGCTGAGTGTCACTACAGATCAGGACGTGTGACTGCAAAGGTGGTGGTGTGGCGCCACAGCACGCTTGGCTTTGGCTAATGGGACTTAGAGTTTAACTGACTCATCCAGGGCCAGTATCCTTCCTTATCAACTCAACGAGCACAGTGGACTGAAGGAACTTCCAAAGGCCTCTCTACAAACTCTCTAAAGATAAAAGTAGGCATTAGGATTTGTAAACTATTCCTGAAGGTTTAATCATTTTATTTAAGGTTTCTATTATTTTTTGCTGATATTTTCTGCTATAAAATTTCAAACATGATCAGAAATGTATCACACAGTAATTACAAGTCCCTCTAGGAACAGAGGGAATACTAAAGTTATTATTTAATTGAGCAGTTATATGATCTACATTTTATCTGTGTTTTAACATTCCCCCAATTGTAATGTCTCCTGCAGCTGCTGTTGGCCGATGGAAGCCATGAAGTGATTGTCAGATTTCAGGTATGGCATCAAAACTTATAGCAGAGATGACCACAGGCTGGAAGAAAACCCTGGAGGTAAAAATGGAGCATTATTTTATTAAATTCTGTATCACCAATTCTCTAGACACAAAGAATACACACTGGGTGAAAAAAACAGAAGTGTTGATGGGTCAGAGATAAAAATAATTTAGTGAGATTTGGACTTTTGTATAGCTCATATTTTCAGGTTTATTATGTCCATTTTGTTTTCATGTCTAAATATGCATAAAATAGTGTTTTAATAATTATAAAATAAAATTTTAAGTGACAAGAAAACATTGCAGAGTCTATGCAAAGCTGGTTTCACAGAAGAGAAAAAACCAAAACAATAAAAAAATGTGATCATCTTAGAAAACGCTGAATAAACATTTGAGAATTCAAAATCAGTTTCAAGTCAAAATTCTCAGCCAACTACAAATAGAAAAGAACTTTCTCAACGTGATAATGGGCACATACCAAACCTTACAACTATGAGTTTGTCATTTTTAAAGATATAAGGGAGATTGTGAAGTGTTGTCTAGAGAGCCAGAATGATAGTGGCTGGAAAGGGAGATATTAGTAAAAAAAAAAAAAAAAAAAAGGCAGATCTTCACTTATAAGATGAAAAGTGCCGGAGACCTAATGTATGACATGGTGACTATAATGAATAATAATGTATTCTGTACTTGAAATTTGTTAAGAGGCTAAATCTCAAGTGTCCTCACCATACACAAAAGTAGTAACAGAGATGATGTTTATGTTAGCTAGCCTGGTTGAGTAACCACAATCTCTACCTCATAGGATATCCCAAAATCAATTCAAGATTTATTTAGATTTGAATACAAGACACTTTTAGAGAAGCAGGTACTGAACCAGATCATAGAAAGCTATGTCAGTAAACTAAAAATGGTCTATGGAAGTCATGAGAATGGAAGTTTCTCCTCCTGAAAGGATGAATGAAAAATGCATAGGCAAGTCACAGAGAAGAAGAAAAACCATCAAAATGTTTATTTGACAAGGAACAGGATAGATAAATGATTTTTATTACTTAATAAAAAGACAAACTAATTAAAAGTGGACAAAAGTCTTAGTAGATACTTTACAAAAGAAGAGTAAGAATGGCCAATAAACATGTGAAAAATAAACAGCATTATTAGTCATTAGGAGAATGTAAATAAAATTATAGTGGAATACAACTTCATATCTCTCAGAACAGCTAAACCTGAACACTGAGAAGCAACATGACCCTCTTAGACTTCTGATGGGCATGTAAAATAATACAATCACTTTTTCAAAAGTGATTTTGAAATTACTACACCTACTATTCTATGATCCGGAGTTTTCACTCATGTTATACGATAGGAAATGAATGTGTCCACAGAAAGGTTTCTAAAAGGATGTTTGTAGCCACTTTATCTGGCAGAGAATTAATAAACAAAATAGTATATTCATTCAATGCTCTATTACTCCACAATAAAGGGAACAAACTACTGATATATGCAACAATACCAATGAATCTCAAAGTTATAATTTTGAATAAAATGAGCCTTAGATAAATGTATATACTATGGCATTATTCATGTGACAATCTAGTGACAAAACTAAATACACTTGGGGAAACTGAGAGTAGCAGTTGTCTCTGGATTGGGGTTGGGGTAAGAATTTACTAGAAGAAGCAAGAGGTAATGTTCTATAATTTGGTCAGGATTTGAGTTACACAAGTGTAGTATACACTTGTTAAAACTCATAGAATATACTTAAAATTTGTGCATATTAGCATAATTTTGATTAACATGTATGAGCTATATATACTAATGGGGTTCAGTGTGATATCAACACTTGCATACAGCATGTACAAATAAAATACAACTTCCATTTATCCCCCACACTATTTCTAATCTCTTATAATCATAATTAACTATTCTATATTCAGGATGACTTTCATTAGTTTCCACACATAAGAGAGAACATGCATACTTATGTGTGTTTGGTTTATTCCACTTAGCATTGTGTCCTCCAGGTCTATCCACCTGGCTACCAACGACAAATTTTATTCTTCTGTATGGCTGTACTATATGTGACCTTGTGTTCTTTATTCATTCATTCATATACATCTAGATTGATTCCATATCCTAACTACTATGGATAGTGTATGCATTTCATTATACATAAGTCATACACATCAAAACAAAGAAACTAGATAAATATCAAACTCCTGCTAATGAAATTCATGCACCTTTAATTTACTTTGAATTATCTTCCAAATAAGATAGAATAAATGGATCAAAGGCCGTACAGATAGATAGATATGTGATAAAGCATGCATAGAAAAAGTGTTATGGTTGAATCTTAGATACTGGGATTCATTATAAAATTTCTTTAATTTTACTCTATGTTTGAGTATTTTCAAAGTAAAATTTTGGAAATGAACTCTAAAAGATTTTTAGAAAAGGAGAAAATCTCAGAAGTGTCAGGTGATCCTCCGAGGGATCTTGTTGCCTCTGAGTCTCCTGGGAGTATTGAAAGGCTGTGACCTTCTGTATATGAATGAGTGCTTCGAGGCCTTTACCCACTGGTCATCAAGCTCAGCAGAACAGGCAGCAAACAACCGGTGTCAACCTCTACCCCATCCCCACTCTGCCCCATCCCGCCTCTGCATTCCTAGAATAGCTTTGATGACCACATAAAATAACCAAACAGCAGACACAGACGGCACTTTACAGAACATGGCTTAAAAACTCCCAGATTACATATTTACTCCAAACCCATCAAAAAGTAGATGGCTGCAGGTCTATAATGAGGGCTGTTTGAAAGTCAAGTGTTCAGCAAATTTGACCAGTGGGCACTTAGGGAGTTCCATCCTTAAAGTTACCGAGTGCCGTAATGCGTGCACAGAAGTCTTCTGCTCACGCTACGTAACTTCAGCAATATCTCTGGAACACACCCCCTGCCCTGTGCAGACAGGTTTGCTTCCTCCACCGCAACCCACATATCTTAGGGATGGTTGTCTGGAGCACAAGGCTTCTTGGGGTAAGCCCACCAGAGACCAGCAAGTGGTTCCAGGGAGGGGTACAGGGATGAGCAAATGCAAAGCAGAGCCTGCAGTTTGGAGAGGCTGCTCCAGCCGCTTTATTAAAGGACAGTGGCACGCTTGTAATCCCAGTGCTTGGGAGGCTGAGACAGGAGGATCGCACAGGTTCAAAGCCAGCCTCAGCTACTTAGTGAGGCTCTCGGCAACTTAGTGAGACCCTGTTTCCAAACCTTTCTAGGGTTTTCCAACTGGGGAATCCAAAGGCTCTGCAATCCAACTTCAGGATTCCCTCAGCCCTAAGACTCAGGATGCATCTAGATACCCTAGGCGCACAGGTTGATAAAGCAGTGAGATCATAGTTTGTGCTTGGCACCGTGTCTATTCAGTATGCTGGCACTGGTTGTCACTAGCAGATCCAAAGCTCTGAAGGGCAGTTACAGATGCCCTTTTTAAAAGAATGCTAAAAAGTGTTTCCTTCATTTAAAGCATACTATTAACACCTTACAAAAATGGGACACAATATCAAACACCTGCAATGTGACAGACTGTTTGCTAAGCTCTTTGAATATGTTATTCCACTTCATTATACATGAGTTTTATCCATGGTCATTATACCCATTTAGCAGATAAGCAAACAGAGTCTTGAAGGGGTTGATACCTTGCCCAAGGCCACATAGCTGTTAAGGTAACCAGCCCAGGCCTATGTCCTTTTTTTTTTTTTTTAATGCTATGTGGCATCCAACTCCACAGAATTAACCCTATCACCTTAAACAACCATGGCTACCATCTGGATAAATGTGTCTCACACCTTTTTAAAGACACAGAGGCTGTTTATGTCTTCCATAAATTAAACCACGAAAATGCATTGTTAGTAGATGCTTTTTAGTAAAAATGTCAGATTAAGGAGAGAGAATAAGAAAAGGTAAATATAACAAGAATGTCTTTTTCTTGGTCAGAGAAGCTCTGGACAAGTGAGCCAAACCCCATAGCCTTTGGAGACTGACTCAGATCTACCGGGCAGGCTGGGGAGGTCGGTTTTCAAGCAATAGTTGATCTTTACACTTCTCTAAGGACCACTGTTTTATTTCTATTATGTTCAGTGGCTCTTTAAATTGCCAAACTGCTTTTCTCCACATTGCACCAAGACAAGTAAAAAAAAAAAAAAAGACAAAAGACAAAAAACAAAACAGAAAACACCATTTCTCTGTGTGTCCTTAAATGCCAAGTTTAGCTCTGTGCAGATTTTTATGGCTGTTATAAACCCTCCACCTCAGGCTTACAGCAGTGGCAGATCTTTAGTGCGGTTACACAAACACGGCTGCCATAATAAAGCACGTCTTATTTGATATTATATTGTATCAGAAGCATTAAATACACATTAAAGGGGTGTTTTAAGGCTTTTCGCAGTAAGTGGCAGATGTTATGAATAATAACCTGAGAAATCCTTCTGAATTCTAAAAAGGTGTGTTCCATAAAGCTTTCATATAAATCTTTAATAGAGCAGAAACACATTGAGCAGTGATTAGGGGAAATCTCTAATCGTATTAAGCTATTAGAGATAACTGGAAAAGGATTGGTAGCCTCAAAAATAAAATAAAATAAAGCAAGAAAAAGAACACATCATGAATGGGAAGGGCTTCCTGTTTAAGCCTGCTGACAGTTCTTTACTGGAATGAGCCAGGTGGGTCCATGTAACACACACAACACTCATGCAAGTATAAAACCAAAACTGTCACAATTCGCTGAAATTTATGTAAATGCATATGCATTCCTTTATATAAAAAATTGGCAACATCTGTGCTCCATTTAAACACCCTGATTTAATGGGGTCACCAAGAGATAAAGAGCAGAGTGTGGGGGGGATGACCTCATCTACCCTCCCCTTAGAGTGTCTTGAAAAACAAATAAAATAAAATGCAGGTTACAGGCAAACTAAACAGCACTGGAAATATTGTCCCAGAGGACTCTGGCTTCCCAGGAAGCAGAGGTGTTTAAGGAGAGAGACAAGAGCCAGCTGCAATAAACTGGCTCAATAAAACTTAATTAACCCCTGGGGTCTCTATAAGAAAGCTTGTCAGCAAGGGGAGAGCATGGATCCCAGAACCTGGCTCCAAGGGGGTTAAACCGGCCTCGCCAGCTGAGGGACACCAGACCTAAAGGAGCCAGTAACTGCACACGCACAAGCAATGCGGGCACACACATGTCCCCACACACGCTAGACTTGGCCATGCATGGCTCTTAGCATTGGGAGGGAGGGTTAATTAGCCTTAAGCTGAGAGTCTCATAGCCATACCTTTGATGGCTAGAATGCACTTCTAAATGATCTTATCCAAGCCCTCGTCTACTGCAAGGGGCCTCCCAGCCTCTACTTGAATTCACTCAATGCCAGGAAGCTCAGTTCTTTTCATGGTCACCCATCTCTAAATTAATCAGACTTGTCTCCCTGTGACCGCCAGCCATAGATTTGCCTCCACTCCAAGTCCTTGTCCTTTATTATTTCTGACCACTTTCTTGCAGGTTCTGTCTAGATGTTTGAGTACAAACTCTTAGTTTTAAAAGAGATATCAGAGGTTTATTGGAGGTTTTCAGCCTCATGAATAACAGATGATGCATGAACAGACACATGTAATATTAGGTAAAAATTATTATTTTTTTTTTTGTGTGTGTGGGGTACTGGGGATGGAACCCGGGGGAATTCTACCTCTGAGTGACACCCCTCAGCCCTGTTTTTTATTATTTACTTTGAAATAGGGTCTCACTGAGTTGCAAAGGGCCTCACTAAATAGCTGAGGCTGTTGGCGAACCCCAATCCTCCTGTCTCAGCCTCCCAAATGCTGGAATTACAAGCATGAACCACCACACCTGGCAAATAAAAGGTATTGATGGCCCCAGGAGCTAGGAATTGGTGGAAGTGAAAAGAAGATAGTATTTCTTGAAGAGCAACCAGGGAAGGCTTCAGGGAAGACATGGCAGTTGATTTTAGCTGACCACAGCTTCAGGAGATAGTCTCTGGTTCTCGGTGGTACCTGGCCTCATGGTCTTTACCATTCTTTAATTCTTCTCATTATAGCAAAGAGAAAGTGTCAGTTTGGTGCTGGCTCTTCTTAAGATACTGGGCTTCAAGCGCTGAGCCTAAGGCAGGAGACAAAATCTGGCTAAAATTTGTTAGTACGTTTGTTTTTCTTACATTGATTTTTAAGGCAAGGAGCATTTGTTTTCTACCTGTGAAAGTGTTCTGAAACTTCTTGCCAAGTTAATTTAAGTTTAAAAATGGTAAGTTAATCGGAAGAAACATATATGGTGTGGCAAATCAGGAGCATGAATTACAAAAGCAATTGGGGTCTAGGCAGCACAGGCTCGGCTTTGGAGAATAAGGTGGGAAAACAGCATCCCTTTCCTTGCAGAGCCGGACTGTCTCAAACTGCTGCCTGAGGGGCAGGTGTCTGCAGAGAAGTGTCAGACTTCTGCCTCTGGCCAGGCCCTCCTTTCTCCAGCAGCCCCTTGGTGTGTGTAGGCAGGCTGGGGCTGAGCACGTGGTTGGAGTCTGCAGCTCCCAGAGCCCAGCGGATCAAAGGTTTACGGCCAAGCTGCCGGAGGGCACCCAGCCCATAGCAATAACAGTGAGCTAATATTATCCTGCAGCAGGCAGCTTCTCCTGAGCACAGCAGATCTGCAGGCCACAGCTTACCTGGGTAGCTTGGGAGGAGAGGGTGGAGCAGGGCCCAACTCTGTCATCTTGGCCCCTATCAGCACATCAGAGAGCTGCAGCTCAGGCACAGCTTGCTTCTCACCCAAAGGAAGCGCCAATGGTTACTTAGCCTGCTCCTCTCCCCGTTGACTTGGTCTGTGGTTTTGGGATAGCCACTTGTTTTCTCTGTGCCCAACTTTCCAGCTGCAGGATGGTTGGTTATTAAGCTTGTAATTAGCTTGGGCACAGTTATCAAAACACTAGAGAAAGAGCACATTCAGTTTCTTTTGTTGCTTAGAATGGGATCCCAAAGTAAAATCCCTGGCCAAGTCTTTTTTCTCTTTTTTCATGTGACTACATGATCAGTAAGCATATTGGACAGCTTGACTCCTTAGAGCCTGGGGGAAACTTTCTTCCTTTGTTTGGCTTCCTGGCTTTCCAGTACAGAAGTCTGAGCCCATTTGTCTACTGTCTCATGCTTGGTCATGGAATTGGCCTCCCATTGTTTGAGGCGATTGCATAGAGTTCTTGTTGTCTGGCATTTCCTAAGCCCCAGAAGCCTTGAGTGAGAACTCCAGTTCTCACCAAGAGAGTAAGGTCCAGGGGAAGGCCACTATGGGGTGTAGGGGAAGAGTGCAAGGTGACTCACCATACAGCTTTGTTTGGTCAAACAAATAGATACTCTTAGGTTCCTGTGCCATCTTGCATAATTGCATCTGAGACTTTTCATGGCCAGTGTACCACTGGAAATTCCACAGACTCATATCCACAGCACTGAAAACTTAGGGATTGTAAATGGTCCTGTTTTGACCAAGCACAAAGACCTTTAAGCAGAATAGTTCAGTCCCTTCAACAAAGTGATATTGTTCCATTGGCATTTCCTATAATAAGAGGGAGAATAGAAATTATCTGAAAATGTTGTAATCCTACTTCTTCAACTCCACCCAATATAAGAAATCATGTTATCTTTCCAGACAGTTATCTCTAGCTGGATAAGTGGTCTTGGACAAGTCACTTGCTCCATAACAGCTAGTTTCTGCATCTAGAAATTGATTAAGTTAGCAAAGCCCACAGAATACATGTTAAATAAAGAAGCCTGAGAGATTCCCGTGGCCCTTCAATTTACTGGTGACTTTCCTCATTGACTTGGAATAGAAGTCTTCATCACAGACCCCCAAGGGGTGAGCTTTTGTCTCTAGAGGTTATCAGTGCTGAGGACCTGACTCTTTCTGAGGGGCTTAAGCACCTCCATGCCATCATCTATCTCAAAGGGAGCTTCTGGGTCAGGAAGGGGAGTTTTCAGATAATTTCCAGGAGGTCGTTCTCAAGCAAGGGAGTCTCCCGAGATGCTGTCAATTGTTCCTGCTCTGTAGAGAACACCAAGTGGGGGCACTCTAGCCAGACCATGACTCTTCTCTGATTCTTGTGAGGTGTCTTGAATGGTTTGCAACTGTCTAGCAGAAACTCCATGACTGTGTACACAACTGCAGTGCCCCAAAAGCAAAAGGGTCTCAAGAAAAGATGTGGAGCAAACCCATCTGTAGAACAAAAAGTACTGGAAAAGGAGTAGACAGTCTTGGCTCTAATACCTTCATGTTGTTTGGCCTGGGTCAGTTTATAAAGTCTCCAGCCTTAGGACTCTTGATTTATAAAGAGATGGGGTTAATAACGCCTGCCTTTGTGGCATCTCATGAGGATCAACTGAGATAATGTGTGAGCAAGTGCTTAGTAAAATGTTAGGTGGTATGCATATGTAAGAGATTTTGTTATTTGTACAAGTGAGAGGGATGATGCCAGCTGAGTATCCTCCCCCAAAGCTCCAGAGCCCCTTGAATGGCTCATCTTAGTAACATTCTAGCACATGGAAAACCATGTGAGCTCGGAAGCTAATCACCAGATCAAAAACGACAGGCTTGAGGAGGGAGGCCAGGCTGGGAAATGTGTTATGAGCTGATCAGAAAGGAGAAAAGAAATAAAGTCATTAGCTTAATTAAGGGGCAGGAGGGAATGATGAAACACATCTCCAGCAAAACCAAATTAAGCATTTAGAAGATATTAAAAATGCATTTGAACTCCGCTGGTGCTGCAGTTCTAATAACGTTTTCTGGGGCCACAGTCAGTTATCAGGTCAACCTGAAATCAAGAGAAAGCACCATTTCTTACTCTCTTGCATTTCTGCCACCCCAAACCTTGCAACAAATTTTCTGACTCCTTGTCGCATATTATAGTCTTCTAACCATTCCATCCCTAATGATTCCTTGGGGTTATCATGTTATTGGCTCAAACCTACACTTTTTTAGGGGGAAAATCTGGCTGGTGTTTCTATTGTGTAAGGATCTTGATTTTTTTTCTTTTCATTTTTGCGATCCTATTTTGAAGACAATCTAAAACATTTAAAATTATCCCATTTTCACTCATGAGGACACTCTCTTTATATGGATATAAAAATTACTGCGTAATTCAGTGCCTATGTTCACATTAATGTTTATAATCACATGAGTATGGAAAAAAGTAAAAGTACAACTGCTGATAGGAATACGGTCAGCAGGAGTAGATGCCAGCAATTAGATATGTAGTGTGTGCTAGACACTGTTTTAAGCACATAATGCAACTTAAATCACTTAATATTGACTTTCTACAATGCTTTTAGTATTTTAATTATAATTAAAGAGAGAAAAAGGGAGGTGTTAATATTTCCATCATTATAATTTTAACATAAGAAAATGGAGTTTGGGGAATTGTCATAGACTAATGGGAATAGAATTAAGGCATCATGCTTACAATAGAATATGCATCACATCTGACTTTGTAGTAATTTGCATAGAAAATGGTGGCAACAGATGATAAAAAATAGACATGACAAGCTTTAAAATCACTGGTCACAAAAAAGTCCCATGTTTGTGTAATCCATCACCAAAGCTACCAGTAAGCCTGTTAACTCTATTTGCAGGAGATATGCTGAAGCCATTGACCTCTGTTCATCTCCTGTGATTGCTCTAGTCTTGATGTGGCAACTCAGAGGGAAATAGGTCCATGCATGAAGGCTTGGGAAAGCTTCATGGAAACCTATCTAGACTTGAAGTCCAGACTAGATTTGAAGTTGTTTTTAGGGGACTTCAGAGCACAGAAGTCACATGAACAGGGAGCGAGGGACGAGGGCAATAGGTGTAGGGAAGAGGAGGGGCACCATTCTTTAAGTCCAGCGCTCACTGAGAAATGTATTAGTTTGAGAAGCAAAGAGTTGACTTTCAGGCATGACTGGCTTCTGAAACTCTGGTGATCACCTCGAGCCTCTCCATCCTTCATCTCTGCTCTCTGCTATGTTAGCTTCCTCTCAGAAAGGCTCTGCTTCCAAGGCCCCTGGCAACACTGGCCCATGTCCTTCTAGTTAAGTAAACAGAGTCCAGGCAGTTCCTCTTTGCTAGTAGTTCTCACAAAAACTCTGGAGTCTTAGCTCATTTACCTATCTCCAGTCATAGTTCCTCCTGGAGCAGATACCCAGACTCAGGGGAATGAAATGTTCAAATTGGCCAGCGCTGAACCATGAAACCAGAAGATGAGATACCTCCTCCCCAACCCCGTTGATATTACCAGAAAAGAGAAGATCAATGCTGGGAAGGCAAAAGTGATATATTTCTATCATGGCAGCCAATCATGATATAGTTGATAATTTGATAATTTAAGTTTCTTAGCTGGCACACAGTATATATACAGTTGTGTTTCAAAGACCAAGGGGAATGCCAAACATCCCTCCAGGGTGAAAAAGAATTTATGATACAAGCACTACCCTGGCTGAACAGGCTGTCTGTCCCAGACTCAGCAAATGCAGCCCAACTTAATTGCTGGCAGTCTTGGGTGAACTTCTAACTCTTTAGCCCTAGGAGAGGAAAAATTGCATAGACAACCTGCTTTCTCTTCTTGGCATGCTGAGCCTCTGGGAAAGTTATTTAACCTCTCTCAGCAGTGATTTCCCGGCTGTAAAAATAGGATGACAATCTTTGCCAATTCAGGGGCTGTAGGCAGAGCTAGAGACAGCAAGATCTGTAACAAAGGCCTTCCAGGCTGTTGGCAAGACAGCACTTCAGAACGTGGCATCAGGACTTTGGGGTCTTCATAGGTTTAGCCATTGGAAGAGTATAGAGCAACCTTCCTTCTAGATCTCAAAACTCTCAGCAGTATTATCTCTTGCTTCTAGTGATAATGTGAAAATGCAATTTACTGACATGCTTTCTCATTAGTATTTGTGCTTTCTATGAATCCACCCAAGCCATCATAACAATGGCAAGACCTTGGCACTGTCCCAAGTTGGTACCAGTGTCCTAAGGTGAAGGGATTAAGTGCACTGATTCAAGAGAAAGGCTTTCTGATGCTTAGCTTGCATGATGAAGAGGTGAAAAATGTCCATCTTTAAAGAGCTTAGAGCCTAGACAGGGAAGGAGGCAAGGAAGAAGGGAGAGGAAGAGAAAAAGAGAGGGGGAGAAGGATGAAGGAAGGAAGGAAAGGGAAAGAGAGGAGGGGGAATGGGCAATTACAGTTACTCTCTGGGACAGAGGTTGGTAAACTGAGACAAACCAAATCTTGTGCACTGACTGCCTGTTTTTGTATGGCCCATGAACTAAAACCAATTTTCATATTTTTAAATGGTTGAAAAAATCCAAAGAAGAATATCGTTTTGTGACAGGTGAAAATTGCATGCAATTAAAATTTCAGTGTCTATAAATAAAGTTGTATTGATATACATCCCACTCGCTTGTTTACACGGTGTCTATGGCTGCATTTCAGCAGCAAAACTGAGTGGCTGGGATTAAAACTGTATAGCTCACAAATCTGGACATATTTTTAGGAAGAGTGTGCTGGCCCCCGATCTAGGGAAATATATTTTTTTCCTAGCAAAAAGAATGGATATTAAAATAGGCTCAAAGAGAGAACTTTTTACTATAGTATGATATTTGATCTGGCACTTGATGTTGAACAAAATTCTAATAAGAAGAGATAAGGTGAGGGCCCTGCACTTAGAGGCTTGTACCTCCATTTTATAGACTAGGACCCAAAGGGTGAGGAGCTGGAGTTTTAAGTCAAGTCTGACTGATTCCATAGCTCCTGCTCTTTCTGCCTTCTTTCTTTCAGACTCCAGAAAGTTTAAAATGGCTTCCTGATCATGATAAAGAGCCCTGGATGTCTGTAAAGGATTTCCATATAATTCTGATGATAGCAATCTATTGAAAAGTTGGCAAGTTGAAAAGTTCTACAGTCCAGGCCAAGTTTATGGAATAATTATGTTGGTGGTGACATGTAGGGTAGTTCGGAAAGAAGAAAGAGGTGATATTCAGCAGAACGATTTGGAAAGAGCTGATGAGGGCCTGCCCAATGGCAGGTGGGAGCCATGGAGGAAAGAGAAGTAATGCATCTAAGTGATGTGGGACATGAAAGAATAATGTCTTCTTAGATTTGAGTCTGGAACAAAGGAACCATCAAAGGAAGACAAGGTTGTTGGGGAGAATGGCAAGTCCTGCTGCCTCTGCAGTTTTGAGGGATGCAGGGGCACCCCGGGGAGAGCTTTAGCTGACCTGCCCAGCCCACAGCATGGCTGCTTTGACCTTGGGTGGTAGCAGAGCAGAGAGGCAGGGAAGAGACCTCAGAAAGGACAAAGGGAGTTGTTGTGCATGTGTGGAGAGAAGAGGGGACCGGATCTGGGGCAGAGAAAAGCTCAGTTTGAGATCCAGGGCAAGGCTGACAAACTTGTAAAGCACTGCACTTGCAAATGAGCAAGCGAGCCAGATGGGGCAGGGGGGAGGTGAGGACTCATGGCCCAGAGAAAGCAGGCCCCAGTGCCCTAGCTTTAACTGCTGTGTCCCTGAGGGCTAGACATGTGGCATCACCAGATATGACTGTTGATGAAAAAGTGGAAAGCTGATACTTATGTGCAATCTTCTGATACTTGAATATTGGCAAGAAATTCAACTGAAAGAGAAACACCGAGTAAATCAAACATATCTGAGTACCAGCTCCAGTCTGCAGGCCACCATCTTGCAGTCTCTTGGTTCAGAAGCTCCAGCGATTGAAACCTTTTAGGTGTCTCCTCTCCAGTTCCTCCTGGAGTGCTCCCACAAAACCTCCCAGAGTAGGATCCCCAGCCCCTCCTCTGGATGCTCTAGTCTGTGTCCAGCACAACTGCGATTGTGCCTGTGGCTGAGACTCCAAGTTTCATGAATGTTCCATGTTCACATCATAACAAGCAGAGATGAAAAGAAATTATGCTACCACAAACATCAACCCACAAAAGATAATTAAAATGGCTTTGTCTTATGATAATGATAGAGTGAAAGAGGAAATCCTTTGGGTACTCTGGCTATTCTTCTGGCTCTCAAAAAGAACTTGGACAATTCCCAGAGGCAGAGGTGTCTGGTTGGACTGGAAACAATGATTACAGTGAGTAATCCCAAGACATCCAAGGGACCAGGGCCAGAGTTACTGTCTGGCTGTTTCTTGAGTATGAGCTAGGTTTGGGAATGGTGAAAGCAGACTTTTCCCTGGGAGCCCACGTTGCTTCTGTTCACAAGGTTCTGCCCTTGGACATGCATTTGGCAGGTGCTCCTGCTACCTGGAGCCTCTCTGGGTGGTCAGCTGGACCTTGGACAAGGCCAGTTCATTATAAGGAGCTTGTTAAATCCTTTTTTTTTTCTGCTCAGAAGAATGGAGTTGCAATCAATATAGCAAGCCTGCAGGGAATGCCTACCATGTCTCCAGCTCTGTACTGAGGGCTGCTGGCCATGTGAGATGAGGAGCTGCAGCCCTTCTTTCCCTTCATGGGAAACAAGACATGTTGGAAGAGGTATATGCATTCCAATATGGGCCCTGAGGCTTGCAGAAGGTGAGACCAGTGTGAACTAGAGAATTAAGAGACGTTTCCTATTGGAGGGTAGTCAAAGGAACTGGACAGGGTGGAGGTGATGTTTCTAAGACAAATCCCTGGCTTCTGAAAATGATGTCACAGAACACATCTGTTGCTTCTTCCTAAGGCTCTTCAAATAGGCCCTGAGCTGATCCATGCCACCTTCTGGTATTGTTTAATGGACCTTTATGTAGATAAATGAAGGACCAAGTCACTGGCTGGTCCTAAAAATAGCAGGATGTGGAGCCACAAAAGACCAAAAGGACCCAGGAGAAAGAATGTGATCGAGATGTGAATGGAGTTAAATCTGAGTATCAATGCACGGAAATGCTGAAATATAGGAGTGAGGTAATAGGATGGAAATCAGGGAGATGAAAGAGTAGAAGAGAGAACTCAAGTTCAGAGAGGAGAGTGGGAGGTGGAGAGCTGACAGATAATAAATGCTTCCTTTAGGTTACCGTGACCTCATCTGAAGATGGTGCCGAAGCCTAATGGCAGTAAGTGTAGGCACAATTTTTAAGGAAGTCAATCTGCATGTATGTCACTATAATGCTTGAAGCTGTGGCTGATGCTGGGAGGACTTAACTCTCAAAATATTACCTTCTTCCCCCAGCACAGATCATTATGCGATTCTAATAGCTTTCTCAACCATAGATTTGAACATCTTTCAAAACTCACCACAGCATTTCAGTCCATTCATCTGGAAAACCTATCTTACAGTTCATCTCAGCCTGGATTTTCCTGGACTTTCTAGAGATGGGTGTCACATTGGTCGTTTGAAATTGGCTATTGTGGGATTATTTACCCCACAGAAATAAGTGAATGCTACAAATACCCCCCATACCAACCTACTATTGAACACTTACTAGAACATCACACGAATGGGCTCTTTGGATGGGCAGTGGCTCTGACACTGATCAAGCTGTTGTTTGTATCAAAGCCTTTCAGTATTTAAAACATCGCTCTGGGGCCAAGGCCATGGCTCGGTGGTAAAACACTTTCCTATTATGAATGAGGCCCTGGGTTCAAGTCCCAACACTATATGCATGGACAAAACACAAGTTGTCCCGATGCTTATGCCTTGCCAGTTCCAGGGCAGATAGGATGTTAGGAAGGCTGGGGGAGGCACTATTAGAAATATAAATAATATGAAAAGGAGTTTTAGTAGAAATGAGTCTCTTAGGGAAAGCGATCAAGTCCAATTGTTCCATTTATTTTCTTTTTTCTGCACTCTGATCTGAGCCACTGATTATGCAACCATACTCCACTTACATCTGGTAAGATTTGGCATGAATAGGTCAGAAATAGAGTGACGAATAATTTACACAAATACTTAGAAGTAGGATCTTACAATATCTCAGGCTTGATGGACTAGGAACTGTATGCTCCATTCACATCACCTCTTCAAGGTCAACACATCTGACCCCTAGCTATTGGGAATGCTGTCTGCACTGGCTCACACCTGCATCTCTCATTCCACATTGCCCTTGGGGATGGGGTGCCACCTTGCCTGTACAGGGTGCACTTTTCAGCCAGTGAATGACTGACTGAGGCAAAAATTATAGCCCTTTTTTCAGTTTAGAACAACTCTGAAGGGCCACCCAATTCCAGAATTACTTTTAGGATTGGTTACATCCTCAGCTGAAGCCCCATTATGGCTCAGCTGTTCCCTCTGTTCAATCCAACCTTCTGTACTTTCTTATAGGTGTCTCCCCCATGAGCACTCTTCAATAGCCTCCTGCCCATCACTCCCCATTGACTCATGTCAATGAGACCAAGTTGAAGGCAAATTAAACTCATCTGCCTCAGTTCTACCCTGATACCAGAGTCTCCTCTGTTGCCCCTCTAATTAGAGGGGACCAGTGCCTGCTTCACCCTTGTTGGAAAGGCTATCCTTAGTTTGAATCAAAATCTACCTACTGAACTCTTTTACACTGTTGGTGGGAATGCAAACTAGTTCAGCCACTATGGAGATCTGTGTGGAGATTCCTAAGAAAGCTAGGAATAGATCCACCATACGATCCAGTTCTACCACTCCTGGGTATTTTTCCAAAAGGGTTGAATCCAGAGAACTATAGCAACATATGCATACCTATGTTCATAGCAGCACAATTCATAATAGCCAAAATATGGAACCAACCCAGATTTCCATCAACAGATGAATGGATAGCAAAACTCTGGGAAATACACACAATGGAATTCTACTCAGCCATAAAAAAGAACAAAATCATATCATTTGCAAGAAGATGGAAAGTCCTGGAGAACATGATGTTAAGTGAGATCAACCAAGCACAGAAAGAGAAGGTACATATGTTTCTTCTAATATGCCCAAACTAGGGAACGTAGAGGATACCAGTGATACTCCAGGTAATGGAGGGGAAATACCAGCAAAACTTGAATGGAAAGATAGGGGAAGAGGAAGACTGAACTTGATTAATGAGGGTCTACATCCGAATATGTGTAAAATTATAAATATGGCATGGTTACCCTGGACAATCATTGGTGGGAGGGGGGAAGGGAAAACAGGGGTAGGAGGGAGAGGGCACCAAGCATAGTTTAATTGTATACCATTTATGCTCAATAAAAATTATTTAAAAAATCCACCTCCCTATTTAATTTATAAGTACATATATGTTCTAATTTGTTCTAGCTGATATTACTTTAGGCTTATAAGAACATGATATATACAGTGTTCACCCCTGGGGAACTGGGACAGAGAAAAAGTTCTACCAAAATGTGTGCCATTTGAATTTGGAAAAAGAAAGGAATTCTGAAGGGTGGTTGTGGAGGGGCTTCTTGGCGCAGTGCATCTTGAGCAAGGCTCACAAAGATGGGAAGATTTGTGCAGGTTCTTGGCAACATGCTTTTCCAAGAGAATGATGGGCATGCTTACCAACTAAAGTGTTGGTTTCTCTGCTGGTTTTCCCAGGATAATTAATTTTCTCTTCTAATTGCTAACAGCTCTTTGACTTTTCTATGGTATGTGTGTATGTGTGTGGGGCAGGTCTCCTCTCTCAGTCATCTAATGGATATAGTCCCTCAGCTCTAAGAATAAGCTTGTCACTCCTGTAATCCCAATATGTAGGAGGCTGAGACAGGAAGATCACAGGCTTGCTACCAGCTTTAGCAACTTAGCAAGACCCTCTGCAACTTAGTGAGACCCTGTTCTAAAATTAAAAATAAAATATAGCTGAGGGTGTATCTCAGAGATAGAATGCCTCTGGGTTCAATTCCCAATACCATAAAAGAAAGAATGAGCTTGTGACTCAGGTCTGGCTAGTCAGCTTTTCTCCTCCTGTTGGTCACAGTAATGAACATGAGATCCAGTTGGACTCAGGACCAACTCAAAAGTCTCAAGACTTTTACTAGAATTACTGGAAAAGATCTCTATATCACTAGAGTTGTTAGGCTACAGAGCAGTAATCCACAAGCTAAACACAGAAGAAAACAGATCTTAGCTTAGGGCAGGAGAGAGGGAAAGAGAGACAGAGTGACACACAAATATTTTGGTTTGATAATATTGTTTGGGCCCCACCTAGTCTTCACAATTGCATGAACTTGGAAAAAAAAAATCCCTTCTGATCCGGGCGTGGTGGCGCACGCTTGTAATCCCAGTACGTGGGAGGCTGAGACAGGAGGATCACGCAGGCTCGAAGCCAGCCTCAGTTACATAGTGAGGCTCTCAGCAACTTAGTGAGTCCCTGTTTCAAAATAAAGAATAAAAAATAGGCCTGGGGTGTCGCTCAGAGGTAGAATGCCCCTGAGTTCCATTTCCATTCACACACACACACACACACACACACACACACACACACACACACACACACATTCCTTCTGTTCTTAAGCCAATTTGAATTAGGTTATGTGCTAAGTGTCACCTAACGTAGTTGTGAAAACCACTCAAACTCTAGTTTGATAGCATAGCCCAGATAGTTAATATTCAGTAATATGATTCAGAGGGATATGTGCCAGAAAGTTTGATTGGAACAGAAGATTCTCCAAAGAAACTGAATGTACAGTTTAGCCAGTAGGAATCTATATGAACAGCTCTCCAATTCTCCCCTCTTTTAAGGTATATTTGTTCACTTACAACTTCCAGTTTTAAAATACTGTTGGTCTTTCTTGAGAAACCTTTTCCATCAGATCTTCTGCAGAATCTCCAACTTTTTAGATGAGTTGCTTTTAGAACAAGCTCTTCAGCTTGTGTTCAGTGAATTCCAGTTGCCCAAGTGGCTTAAATGCCTTCTTTCGCTAGTTGATTTAGAAAATGCCTCATTCAAAAGTGGTCTCTAGTTGTAAGAAAAAAATCTCTTACATTGTGAGGAATGACCTTACAATGCTGTCTGTGGTGTGGGCATTAAGGGACATTGAAGGCATAGGAAATCTTCCCCACCCAACCCATCCCCTCCAGGAGTTCAGAGACTTTAATCAGCCCATTCTTGGCTTTCATATTTCCAGAACAAAGTGTCCCATTTTGATCTCCCCTTGAATGGCATCCCTGTCCCCCACCTCCTTGATCATTTTCCACATCCTCCTCCTCACTTCCCCCAGCTTCTTTATGTCGTTTAAAGGTTGCCCAGAACTACACACAATATTTCCAGAGATCAGAGAATCAAACTTTTATCTTTTCTCATTGATGTTAAAAATTCAATCGTGATAAAATGAATCATTGTGAGGAATTTGTATTGGAATCTGAGCCCAAAGTCATCTCTCCTTTCCTAACCTCACCTACTGATTTACTCGGTAAGACATTAGGAAGCACTTACTGTTTTCCCAAGCTTGGGATAAGCCTTTTGGGATGCCAAACAGGATGAAAAATCATTCTCTTTCCTCAAAAAGTACTCAGTAAAGTTGATAATACAAAACTAATTTATAAAAAGCCAACAACAATAATGCCTTCCTCTAGAATCTTACATGAAACACAGACCTCATTTGATTCTCATGCTAACTTCCTATTCATAATGAAGGACTCAGAGACAAGTAAGGACACTCAGGATGGTTTGCTTGTGACTTATCCAAATCAACTGTCTTCAAGTTTCTAAGTTTGTCTCCTTTACCAATCATCCAGGAAGAATCTTAACTCTGAAGTTTTGATACCCAATGGTAAAGATCCAAATGCTTAAGGAGTTATGGGTTGAGATAGATGTGAAAATAAAAAGCTTCCATAATATAAGTACTGCAATGGTTTGTATACCTGTCCCTTAAAGATCCAGGTATAAAAGGTCCAAAGGGAGACACTGTTGAGAGGTGGTGGGATCTTTAAAAGGTGGAGCCTACTGGGAGGTGCTCAGGTCACTGAGAATGTGCCCGCAAAGGGGATTAGTCTGCACATGCTCCTGGGATGATGTGCTCCCCTTACCAGTGGCCCAAATCAGTGATGCTACTTGATCTTGAATGGGAACTTCCAAAATGGGAGCCAATATAAGCCTGTTCATATGTTACTTATTTCCAGGTATTTTATTACAGCCTGACTAAGACAAATACCTAATGAAGGATATACTTGTGAAATTGAATTCTCCCAGTTTAGAGTCTTTCTAATGGATCTTAAAAGGGCTGACTTACTTTTCATATCAACCTCATTTTAGAAGACCTTTATTTCTGTTGCTTTGCCTACCATCAGCAATTTCTTCTTTGGTCAAATATAATAGCTCAATTTTGGTTGAAAAATTTTCAGTCTCCTCCTCTTGGTTCAGATTTGAACTACTCTAGCCTCTGACTTCATCAGTGGATATATGGCATGGCCTTGACCACTCAGCCCATCATTATTTTTATGTTTCTGGAACTGGGAGAGAGAAAATTACATGATTTATAGACCAATCTAAGGCAATAAGGGTCAGATCTGTGATTTCTGGGAAGAAAGTAAGTTCTCCAGAATTCTCAGCTGGTGGGAGGTAAGCATGAAACTGCTCTTGGCCATCTTGCTATCGTGTAGGAAGAGGCAGTTTGAGAATAGTTACATAGAGAAAGGCAGCGGGTGGGTATAGATTACTGATGGAACATACCTAGCTTTCCCAGACTTTAGGTCACACAAGCCAATGATAGTCCTCTTATGCATAAGCCAATTTGAGTCATGTTGCTATAATTTGAAAGCAAAAAGCATCATGACTGATTTTCTCATCCACATATGAGCTACATTCTGAGCCTGGAGGAGCAATACATGCCTGTAATCCCAGAACTTGGGAGGCTAAGGCAGGAGGATCATAGGTTTGAGGCCAGTACATGGTAACTTAGTGAGACCCTGTTTCAAAATAAAAAAGATCTGGGCGTGTGGTCCAGTAGTAGAATGTCCCTGGGTTCAGTCCCCGTCACTGCACGTGCACAAGTGGCCTTCTGGTGGCATTGGTTCAGCTCTCCACATTCAGTAGTCTTGTCTTCACCTAATCATGACTCAGGCATACCTCATTAAACTCAGAGCCCCATAAGGATTACGACCTCATCTGCTTTATTCACACTTAATACCAGCACCATAAGCTGCACAGTGACACTGGGGAGGACGCCCCCTCTCTTCAATGCCTATGGAAATGACTGCACACATTCTTTAACTTCAATAACCTAATGCAGCACTTCAAGTAATTTATTACTTACACATAAATTAACCAAAGCACCAAACTTTGCGAATTTCTGTGAATCATTTTTGTAGCCCATGACAGACACAAGGTTATCCCTAGGCATCACTATCTCTAAGATTGCAAGGTGCTTTCCCATAATAGTAAAAGGGCATATAGGTCATCACAGATAACCCAGAGTCTTTCAAACCTAGCCTGCAGTCTTGAGAGTCCATTACTGAACAATGTTTTATGTTTGTGGACATGATTAAATTATTTTAGCCATCTGAGGGGATTCCATCAAATGTAATTGTGTGAACTGGTAATTCACAGTTATCCATCCGGGGGAGGGGGGAAATCTTGGGAATCAGGACTTAACATAGTACCTCTTGTTCTGTCCCTAAACCTGGTCACTGTATCATCTCAGGACTCTTCCTTCAAGAGAGCCATCACCTGATATGAGTCCTTCGCCTCGTGACTTCCAGAACGGAGTCAAATTAAACCTTTCATTGTCATTGCTCAGCATTGTTTTCTTATAGTAGCAAAAAGTGGACACATACGGGTACCTCAGTTTCAGGCACCCCTCAGGGTCTTGGGATGTAGCCCTGGGATAAGGAAGGGATGCTGCTGTCATAGCACCTTGTTCACCTGCACATCATGCGGAGTCTCTCCACTTTTCATGCTAATCTCTGGACCGGAAGCTGTTCTCACTCATTTATCTTGCTGATCCTTCTTCAGTGCCTAGGTAAATCTCACCTTGAAGCCAGTCACTCTTCCTCCAGCCTAGATGATATTCCCTTCTACTTTAAGAAGTTGTTTCTAAAACTTGTTTAAATTTTACTTTTTAAAAATTTATTTAAACACAAACAATACAATTATTTTGGTGCCTAGCTCCTAGAATTTTAATACCTGTGTAGATTCATGTAACTATGACCACCATCACGACACAGAACAGTAGCAAGAACCCAAAACATCCACTTGTACTGTTCCTTTGAATCAAGGCTTCTTCTACTCCTGATCCATTCTCAGCCTAGTGGGTCATTCTCAGCCCCTCTAATTTTCCTTTCCAGAATTTTTTTGTAAGTAGAATAATCTACCATGTAACCTTTGGGACTAGGTTTTTTTTTTCATTCAGCATAATGTCTTTGAGAGTCAAACATGTTATCATGAGCATTGATATTTCATTTTTTAATTTCTGGGTAATAATCCTTTGAATGAATGTATCATGATTTGTTTAATCTACTCCTCTATGAATGTATATTTAGTTTGTATGACATTTGGCACTTTAGCCATTATAAATAAGCCTGCTAGAAACACTTTCTTGCAAGACTTTTTGTGAATATACATTAATAGTTCTTTTGGAAAAATACCTGAATGTCTGGACCAAGGGCAACATATGCTGAACTTTATAAGAAACTCTTTCCAGGGTGGCTGTTCTTGTATCATTCTGTATTCCCATCAGCAAGGGATGAGACTTCCAGTCACTCTACACAGTAGTCAGCACTTGATGCAGTCAGCTAATTATGTAAACGAAGTACATCTTTTAATGTACTTTCTTGTAATCAATATGTCTTTCATAAAGTATTTTTTCAAATTTCTCGTTCATTTTTCTTTTTTCCCTAAGTGTTGAATATTAATAGTTCTTTTTATATTCGATATATAAGGCCTTTGTTGAATATGTGACTTGCAAATATTTTCTCCCATTCAGTAGCTTGAGTTTCTATTCTCTTAACTGTCTTTTTCAAAGAAATATAGATTTATTCTGATGAAGCCCAATTTATCAACTGATTTTTCCTGTGAATTATGTACTTGATGTCATATTTAAGGACATTTTTTTCTAAAACAAAGTACTAAATCATTTAGTACTCAAAGCACTAAATTATAAAGACATTTTTATTTCTCTGGAAATTTTAGTTTTGCATCTAGCTATATGATTTAACTTTTACAAAAGGTGTGAGATATGGATGAGGTTCATTTTGAAAGGCATAGCGAGGTCTGATTGCTTTATTACTATTTGTTGAAAAATCTCTGACCAGAATGAAAAAGAAAAATCACCAAAAAGACACTGCTGGTAGTAAGAATGAAAAATGAGATATTGCTATATACCCCACAGAAATCAAGTGGATAGTTAAGATAAAAAGAATGACTTTCTTTAATACCACAAGCCAGCAAAACATTTCCCAAAGATGTATAGATACTTTATACCATCATATATATTTTAGATAACTTAAAATGAGAAAAATAGTCTACTAAATTTACCCAGATATTTACCATTTCTGTCGTTCTTAAAATCCTAAGTTTTCTTGTTATCACTTTCTTATTTATTTAGTGTACTAGGGATTGAATTCAATACACACCCAGCCCGTTTTCTTTTTTATGTTGAAACTGGGTCTTTTTAAGTTGCTGAGGGCCTTCTTAAGTTGCGAAGGCTATCCTTAAACCTGCAACCCTGTTTCAGCCTCCCAAGTACTGAGATTACATGTGTGTGTGCCACCAGGTCCAGCTTCTATTTTATTTAAAGAACATTTTTTTTGCACTTATTTTAATATTGTGCGGCTGGTCATGGTTTCTCTGAGGACATTTGTTTTTTTTTACAGGTCTGGGGATGGAACCCAGGGACATTTGACCTCCTAGCTACACCCTTGTCCTATTTTTTTCTTTGAGACCAGGTCACACTGAGTTGTAAACGGCCTCACTCACTAAGAAGACGAGGCTCTCTGTGAACCGTGATCCTCTGGTCTCAGCCTCCCAAATGCTGGGATTTACAAGCCTGTGCCACCATGCCCGTCTTTCTCTGAGGACATTTTCATTTCAATTGCATTCTTGGAAAATATTTCCTGTATGTAGAATTTTAATTTTGGCTTAATTTTTTGTTGCAGTGATTGTTTTGCTTCCAATATTTAAAAATGGCTTCCCCACTTTAAAGCTTTCATAATTTGTGATATCAGCTTTCATTACTTTAACCATTAATATTCCTGTTTACTTGGGCTGTTTTCAAGATTTTTCCCCCATCTTTGTTTTTTGTTGTTTGAGTGTGGTGAGTCTCTGTGAGGATTTCTTTAATTTTTTTTTTTTTTTTTTTTTTTTTTTGCTTTGGGCTTATTGAGATTTTTAAAGTACATAATTATATGTTTCACTAAATTAGAAAACTTCTAGGCATTATTTCTTCAGACATTTTTTGTACCAAATGAATTCTTCTGTTCATCTCATGCTTAGACAATAAAATTTTTTTTTGCTATTGTCCCACAGTTTTCTCAGGCTCTGTTTTGTTAAGTCTTTTTTTCTTTATTATTTAGGATGAATTCTTTATAGTGATCAATCTTCAGTTTTACTGACTTTACTTTGTAAACTACATTGAACCCATCAAGTGAAATTTTTACTTTGGTTATTATAGTTTTTAATTTTAATATTCTGTGTGTGTGTGTGTGTGTGTGTGTGTGTGTGTGTGTGTGTTACTGGAAATTGAACCCAGAGGCATTCTACTTTCAAACTACACTCCCCAGATTGATTTTATTTCTTATTTGGAAACAGGGTCTCACTAGGTTGCTGAGGGTCTCACTAAATTGCTGAGGCTGTCCTCGAACCTGTACACCTCCTGTACTGGTATTACAAGCCTCTCAAGTACTAGGATTACAAGCATGCACCACCGTGTCCTGCTTATTTTTTATATTCTTAATCATTGTTCTTTTAAGCTTTTATTTCTCTGCTGAGACTTTATATATTTCCCTCATTTTAAGTGCTTTTGCTTTTTACTTCTTGGAATATGATTACAATAGCTACTTTAAATCCTTGACTGATAATTTTAATATCTTTATTATCTTGGTGTATGCTCATTGTCTTTTTTTTTTTTTTTGCAAGTTGTTGAGACTGTTTTTACCTATGTCAGATGAGTTTGGAATGTATCTAAGACATTTTAACGATCATGTTATATGACTGGATCTTGTTTTAATACAATGGATACTTTTTTAAAACAAAGCATCCAACTGTTGTGTTCAGGCCACAACCAATATTTAATGGGCTATAGTTTCCATGTTGGTCCAGTTTCAAAACTTTTGCAGTGATGCGCAAATTTGTTCCCCATATGTGCCATTCTGGGCAACTGTTTGCTCTGAGGTGCGCTTCTGAATAGCATACTTGAGCCTTTCGGAACTACTTATGAGCCTAGAATTTATACATGATATGAGATCCCTTTCCCAAGCCTCCTTTCTTCAACCCAACATTCTCTAGATCCCCGAATTTCCCTTTCTTTGTCTTTTGGCCAGAAGGCTGAGGTCTTAGTCTCTTGTTCCACTGCACACAATTATACAGCTGGATCTGCCTCTGAGGTCAGAGGCAGGAAGACGGAGACAAAGCAACAGAGATTCTGTTATCTTATTCTGATGACAGTTAGTCTGGTCAGAGAGGATTTCCTTTCCTCAGAGTTTTGGGTGTATGTAGGCAAGCACTGCTGTCTCTGCTCCACCCCTGCCTAGCAGCCACTGTGGCATTACAGACTTGGGGTTGAAGATTGCCTGGGGTCTGCAATGGGAGAGAAAGAAAGAACACGAAACCAAAACAATCAAAGGCTTACTCTCTTTTACTGTTCTGTAGATGATTATTATTATTCTCATTCTTTGGATGAAAAATGAATGGCTTCTCTAAAAGATCCTTCTGTGCATAGCTTCTGTGTGATTCTAGAACTGTGGCTGTGTATGCATGCGGCCCTGGCGGGTATGTAGAACACTTACGGAATGTAAGTTCTCCAAAAGGATTCTCTTTTGAATAAATCTTTTTACCAGTTGATTCTCAAACTTTTGCAAGTTCTTTTTCATTCTTCAACATATCTGCCACCGTTTACTTTCCAGTCTTCGGAGAGTCCCCCCATGCTGTCTGTCCGGGTTTTCAGTCGCATTTGGTTGGTGGTTGAAGGTGAGCTCTGCTTCATTCTTCCTGCCCAGAACCGGAACCAGAACCAGAACCTCTCTGCCTCCACATCTTTTCTGTTCTAATTAAACATCAGATACTGTTCTAATTTAAAGCCACACAGGTGGCTTCGTGTCACTCTTTCGGTGGCCTCCATCCTTCCTAAACTATATGCCGCATGCTACAATATGCGTTTTACATACATTGTTTGATACACTTCCACAGCATCTTTAAGAGGTATCATTATTCAATTTTACAGACCCAGAAATAAGTCTCAAAACATTAAATAACTGCTTCAAGGTCAAACAAGGCAAGGATTCTCAGTTTTCTAGATATTTTTGCTTGTGTTAGGGATGTAGTCCTTATGATAATGATCAACTTGGCATTGTTATTAGTTCCTTATTTTAAAGAAAGAAAAGGGCTCATAGAGAAAACATAAAAGTCAGGACTCAAACCACAGAATTAAAAGCTGAGTTCCATCTTAACTATTCCATAGGAAGCTTATATGGCTAGATAATGTAAAAAAAAAGGCTCAGTAAATATTGTAAAATGGGGATTTTTCCTAAGAGAATCAAAACCCCGCTCAAAGGAATTATTTTAGAACAATGGGAAAATTTGGTTATTGTTTTAGATTTCCACAGCACTGTTTATTAACTCACAAAGTGTGTTCATTCTTCAATTTCTTTACAAATAATATTCCCTCTTCTCCTTATTCCATTTATTACAACATAGCAGTTTCTTTTGTTGTTGTTGTTGTTGTTGTTGTTGTTGTTGTTAGCCTTTGCAGTTAGAGTAGCCAAAATTATCTGGTTATGGGCTAGAATCACCACATATCCCAGGCAAAAACAAACTACAGAGCTATGGAAGTTTTTTTTTTTTCTTTCCATACACTAAGTATCCTGCTTTCCCGTGCCCAGATAGTACTGCTGTCTGCCCAGAGCCACATGGGCACCCTTATCAGAATAGGCAGGTAACCACATCTAGAAACTACACAAACCTCCATTCAAGGAGGCTGACCCTCCCCTCCGGGTGTGAACCCATTCACCATGGCCTTTGAGTCCTTCAGGTAGAATAAAGATGCTACTATAATGACAGTTTGTGAAATGAGAGTAAATATAGTGGCCTTGCATCAGAGGCTTTCTATAGCAGAGAAAATGATAATAAAGACAGAACGTGCATTGTGACCCCTGTCTTGCTGCATTTCCATAACAACGAAGCTTTGTGGCTCCAGTGGGGCAAGGAATCAGGAGAGAGATTTATAGATGTTTTATTTATGGGCAGATACTTTAGCGTCAAGGAAGGGGTAAAGGCTTCTCCCGGGTGTATTTTCCTAGGTCACGGATGAAAGATAAATTCACCAAACTGACCCAGCCTTTGGAAATCTACTTTTACCAGTTGTTTCTCAAACTCTTTTGCCAATGATTTTAAAAACTAGAGAGACCTGTTCTATCCAGAAAAAAAAACATACTTCACTGAAACTGAACTCTTTGGAAGATTTCCTCAGTGTCTCAGAAATATTCTGCTCTCTCCTCTGGGAGGGATCTCTCTCTCTCTCTCTCTCTCTCTCTCTCTCTCTCCTTTCTTTCTCTCTCTTTTTAATCTCTTTCATTTGGCAATTTTAATTCAGCAAGCAGAGGCTATTTAGACATGTCGAACTAATTTATTATCCATACTGAAGTATACAAATACACACATACACCCCACGACTCCTGCCAATTACAGGAGAAAAAATAAAGAATTTTGTAAGGCAGGTATAAAGATAATCATCCCCGATGGATGAAAGTGAGCTAGATTTTCATCCTGTAGATAATATGGTCAGAAACATTTTCCCCCAATAGTTTGAGATTGTAAACGCTTACCGTAGGAAATGGGATCTATACCCAGTGTCATCAAGGTTCAACCCCATATTTTCCTAAGACAACATTATAGCCACCTGAAGCTCTTGAGGTTATTTTCTTGGAGGCTATGTACCATATGCATGTTGTGACTTTTTAAAATTACAAAGAAAAAATTTAAAAGAGGAAAAGAATGCCCCATCAACAATTACAAAAACTAGAACTTCAACCCACTGAGCTTTATGGATTCTAGTTGCAGGTGGTAAGCTCACAGATGGCAGAGAGTGAAGTCACTGACTCGGGGAAGAGCTTGCCTGCTGCCAGAGAACCACATGGTCATATCAAAAGAAAAACACAAACCCACCAAGCCAGGTGTCCCAGGTCCTAAGAACTGAAGACCAAGGCAGAATGGGATCAATTGTTGACTTCCTTGCAGGGCAAGGCCTCAAAGAGAAACCAGAGTCTTGGTGGGCCCCATGAGCACAACGAGAACTTCCTCAACTGTTCACAGTTTTCATTTCTGTTTTTTAATTTACTTCCAGCACCAACTGCTTACCATGTACTTTCTCTAGAGATTTGGAGCAGATCATGTAGCTAAATACACAACAAGACATATCTGAAAGAAGAAGCCAAAAGGAAAATAAAATGAAGGGCATTTCTTTCATTTTTTTCCATTTTCCTTTCTCATGACATTATTGCTAGCTTAATTTGTATATGATTAGACCAATTCTTATTAACAATAATGGTTTGGTAATTTATAAAAAACATTTTCATTTTTTAAAGTACTACATTTTTTCTAATATTTACATATTGAGCATTTGTTTGGTGTCCTATTTCTTAACATGAAGATGAGTGAGATGTGGTTGTGGTCTTTAGTGACTGTAGTATGTATCAGGGGAGAAGCAAAATGAAAATGAATAAGGACGAAAATAAAATGTTTTAAAAGGCATAGATGGCCGGGCGTGGTGGCGCACGCTTGTAATCCCCGCGCTTGGGAGGCAGAGACAGGAGGATCGCGCAGGTTCGAAGCCAGCCGCGCACGTTGGCTTAGGAGACCCTGTTTCCAAATAAAAATGTAAAAATAGGTCTGGGAGTGTAGCCCAGAGGTAGAAGGGCTCCCAGGAACCCCAGTACCACCAAAATAAATAAATAAATAAATAAATAAATAAATAAATAAAATTAAAAAAATAAATAAAAGGCATAGATGTTTCAGTAAGTGATACATAGTTTGAAGTACAATATCTGGTAGGGAATAGATCCTTTTTGGCACAGTGAATGAATTAGTAAGTAAATTAAATACTGAGTCATTTAGAGGCTAGTCTGTGGGAATGAAAAAAAATAGAGATTATTTTTCTGGGGCAGAAGTCAAAGAAAATAACATGGAGGATTTGCCAACTGAGTCTTGATTGTTGAGATTTGAGTATTTGAAATGAAAGGAAGGGCTTTTCAGGACAAGGGAACAACATAAACACACACTCAGCAGCAGGATAATGAGAGATGAACTTGGCAATGCATAAACCACCCAGTTCTGCTGAGCAACGATCACCGTAGACACCAAAATACATTGGAACAAAAATAAAATGAAGTCAGTCAGGCACTTGCTTCCCTAGCAGGATTAGCAAAATGTGGGATGCAGCCCCACCAGGAAGTGGTTTGTCATTTGAAGCAGGCCAAGTCCTGGTACTGAAACCATCAAAGCCAGCCAGAATGGCGTTAAAAGATAGACAAATGATCTAAATTCTCTGGACCTCAATTTCTTCATCCATAAAATGGCACTGATAACACTTATATTTCAAAGTTGTCTTAAGCATCATGTGAAGTCTGACCTACAATAGCTGGCATACAAGAGACACTTCATATATGCTTATTATTTTAGAAATAATAACAATATCCATAGTAGACATTGTTTAGGCAGGTATGGCCAAACATCATAATGTGACTACCATTTCCCTGAATTCTGCTGAGCAAATGTAATTATAATAAGACAACTAAGTAACCTGCTCATTAAGTTCATTTGCTGTTTGTAATTTACCTTTCTCACTGGTTCGCTCAGCTGTATCTGGATAGAAATGTAACACACCATCATTACACATCACAGTGCATTTCTTGTAGATGAACACAAAGCTTCCTTGGAAAACTTCAAAGAAGAAAATATGAAGGTAGGGGAGGCACATAATCTTTGAGGTCAAATCTAAATTCAAATCTCTGTTTAGCCACATACCATCTCCATGGCCAAGGGGGAGGCATGGTGATGACAATAGCAACAACAATAAACAACAACAAAAAGAAAGCAGTAGTAATGCATATTCCATAGAGTCAGAGTTTTAAGCACAGCAGTCTGGTACACAATAAGTACTATTATTTCTTTTTTTTTTTCAGTCTGGGGATGGAATCCAGGGGCATTCTAACTCTGAACCACACCTCCAGTCCTATTTTTCATTCTTTATTTTGAGTTGCAGAGGGCCTCACTAAGTAGCTGAGGCTGTCTGTGAACCACGACCCTCCTGTCTCAGCCTCCCAAATGCTGTGATTACAAGTGTGCACCACCACGCCCGGCCCTATTTTTTCCTATTGTTATCTGATTTCCACTTATATATTCTCTTTAATGGCTTTAGTACCAAGTAACCAAGCCTTATGGGATGAACAAATTTTCACATGTGGTAATGGAGAAAAGAATGTTTACTTTGCAGCTATTAAACCTGAACCCTTATCCTTGTCTGCTATCAGCTCATTGTATGACCTTGATTAAGAAAATGCTTCCTAGTTATCCTCAGTTCCTTCATTTACCAAATAAGTTCCATCTTCAAAATCTGCCATTTTAGGATTCTATGAATCTACTATATGGAATTTCCCATTATACTGAGTCTTTGTATGTATCGCAGGAAACCATTTGAAAGATAAACTAAACCTAATGCACCATTTAACATATTTTCTCCATTTGAAGCATCAAAAAACAACACAAATGAAAAAGAGGAAAACCCCAAGCCTCTGCTTAATGCAGGCTGCCGTAGAAGAACGAATACGTTCCCCTATGACTTAAATCTATCTTGTGGATGTAGGTTGTGTTGTGCGAAATAAAATTTAGTGGGAAAGTTTAAGCCTGTCTAGATTTTTGGCAACATGAGTAGAGACAATTAAAATTATTCACTGAGGTTTTGACTTGTTACTGAGGCTAGGAGTTTGGGGTAGACTAAGAATAACTCAAGAATCGCTAGTTCTTAGGATTAAAAGACATCACAGAGATGTTTGAAAATTCCTGGATATTATTTATAGAAAGCATTGGGGTGTGCTTTTTTATAATGGCCCCACAAAGTTGGAGGTGGGTGATTTTGGCTTTCCCTAAACATCTGAGAAAGCACAACACCTGTTTTTCAGAAACCAAATGGCAGAGGCATCTTCTGTCTGATCGTCTTGGTACATTTTGGAGTACGGCCTGGACTCTGTGGTGTGCTACATACTCAACTACTTTGATCCTGAGACAAAGATGTATAAAAACTGATGCTGCACACAGGCAAAGAAAACCAGAGATGTGCAGTTTCTAAAGAGAACCCTAGATCTCATACTAAAGTCTAATTTTTTTTTGCAGAACCACGGACAGCTCACACTCTCCCAGGGAGTTCTTGGTCCCCGAAATGATTATCAGGGGCACAGATTAGGATGAGGATGAGGCTGCGAAGCACCCAGGGCTCGTCCTGAGAGGGAGTACCTCCTAAAACTTAGTGCCCTAGATGCTTTGTTTGGTTCATCTGGTTTTACTGTGTGGCCATTGATAGTTTGTTCCTTCAGTGGACATGCTCACAAACTAATAAAACAGCCCCATCCCGTGAGGGCTTTGCTCCTTCAGGGAGTGGCTGCAATAATTTGTGTGTAGGGGGGTTCAAAATCATTTCTGGACATGATCAGGAAATATAACCTGTATGTATTAGTGGGAAACACCGACAAAGAACAGGAAGATAAGAAGTTTTAAAAACTATGCCATTTAGAACTTCATGACTGTAGATACATTTGTGTTTTTTTGTCCCCATAAATACAGTGCATAACAAGAAGATATGTAGGTGCTCGACATTTGTTAAATGAACAGTAGTATGCTATGTGTGATAGTGAGCCAGTGGGTTTTTTAAAAGTGTAGCAGTTTGTTACATTAAAAAAATTAAAAATCAGGATTATGGAGGTTGGACTACAGTAGACAGAAACTAAAGGTAGCAGGAACAGTTATAAAATGATTGCAGTGGTTAAGGTGAAGAATGATAAAAGCCAATATCAAACCCAAAATAGATATGAGCCAACAGGATATGAGGAAAGGAAGAATATGGAATTAACAGAAGTATAGGATGAAATGTAGATTCTTTTGGAAAAGAAGATTTACTTTGAGATATCTTTGTGTTTGAAGTTCCTGTGAAACATCAAAGTAAAAGTAACCAGGGGACAATTCTTCTGGAGGCAAGGCAGAAGTCTGGGTTGGTGAATATAGTTTTGTTTCCAGAAGCAGTTAGGGCACCATGGAGTCATTTAATCCCTCTCATGAGACTACTAACTGGGGCTTGAGCTGTAGAGAGAAGCAAATGAAGAGGATAGCAAAACTCAGATATCTAATACCATTTCAATTACATCTTGACACACCTGTTTTATCACTCATACAGTAAGGATATTGATTCAGGTTATTTCTTTGTTCCAAATTTTATGTTTTCTGGTTATTCTAAGTCAAGATTTAAAACTAATGTCTACAGAGGGAAGATAAGTTTTTATAACTTAGAGAGGTGGCCAGGCAGAGATGCCTCTTTTTCTCCAGATAATTGTTGCCACATAAAAAGCTAGCCATTAGAACATGTCTTTGAATATGACATGTTGTATTCTCTTGGCCCAATTTCTAGTTTAGCTATAAAGGCAAATTCACGTGAGTTCCTAGCCATCTTGTGACGACATCTTTTTATCTCAGCTTCTTCTCAAAAGTGATGGAATATGCTGGTTTGCACATAACTGAAGTCTAAAAACATGGGTCAGTTTACATTCCTACAGGCATAACCAATGGGAATAGGAACTCATTAACAAGACCTCTTGCCTCTCATCTTTCTAGTAGATAATTCTACGAAGCATCCCTGTGCTTCCCAGAAGTTAGGGTGAAATTTTGTTCTCATTTCATTTAACTTATAAAATATAGAAAACTCCCCATGGTAGTTCTAACATAACTCTTATCTCCTGTGGCTATAGATAAAATACACAACTTCAACATATATCCTGCACTAGTAGGATTATGGTAACCCTAGCAAGATCATACTAGGGACAGAGTGAGATCCTGAGGCATGGATTTGGAATATTTGGATAGGTATGTCAAAACAAAAAGAAAATTTGAGCTCCTGGATTTTTCTAAACCCCTTTGTGTAATAAAGATAGCCTGTTTTTTGTTTTTTGTTTTGTTTTTGTTTTTGTTTTTTTTGTGGAACAGTTTTCCCATCCAGGAGAATGTTTCTGAAATGGGTTTTCCTCAAGGTAGCCCTATTTTCCAAAATATCCATCTCTACCTTTCTTTATTGATTCTGTACCAATAACTGAACAATTAACACATCTAAACATAGGCAAGGTGAGTAAATATAACACTTTTTCAGAGAATAAGAGCTTCCTCATTAAAGAAGTGTAGGACCTAGCTAATACATACCAACGGACCTCTAAGAAATGTGTGGAAGAGATCTTGATGTAATCGAACCACATGAGGCAGAATAAGAAGCTATATGTGGGTGCATTTGGGTCTAGCATTTTGCTGAAAGAGCCTAGAATATGTCCTTGCAGAGTATTGTGGGATGTAAAATAAGGCTGGGGGAAGTAAACACGCTGGCATGGAGCACCACTGAGCACATTCTACTTGACTTTTCCTGGGAGGGATCAGAAGTCATACAGTTCAGTGGGCAATTAGGAATGCTGTAGTGAGAGGCCGCCGTATGACTGAAAAGCTCCATGGCAGCTGACTGCTAGACCAGATGACACTGTCATGGAATTGGACTCCAGAATGGCAGAACCCAGCGGGCAGCCAGAGGAAAGGTGGTCATAATGACCAAGGAGGTTGCTGCAACAAACTTGGGGTGACAATCAAAGTCCTTTGACTCACAGGGACCTACTGGAGTGGCCGATAGATGAGAACAGTCTTAGAGGTGGGATAGTTGGGAAGCTGACTAGAGTATTGCTTTTTTGTAATAGAAATAATCAAGGATTGATTAGCAGAGAATGACATCCGCTACAGCAATGAAAAATGGTAATTATTATTGGTCTTTACTCATTCTTTTACATTAGATTCAGTGAAAAAGGTTCTGGGCATAGGGTTGAGGAGAGGTTGGTTCTTCTTGAAGAAAGACCCTGAAATTCCACAGTAGTGGCATTTTACTTGTGTTTAATATCGCTAATTATCGGATCAAAATACTTCTCCTTATTTAATAAATATTCTTACACTTTTCTCCAAAATATGAGTAGAAAATTTGTCAGAATAAGTAGAAATAGAGGAAAGAAGAATTACCCAGAGCTTAATCAGAGCTAGTGCAATAAATGAATTAACCTGATTATAAAGTCAGAGGTCACAGTGATATATGATGAAAAAAGGGCCCTTGGGGAGAGTAGAAGGTTGGATAATGAATGAGATCCATCTTGCGGTGGGTACAGTGGGTTTATGAATTTACTCAATCTGAATATTTACTCAACCTAAATATATCAAGTAAACAGTTGGTATAACTCTCACATCAGTCCCTGACCTATGGAATGTGAGATTTTTAAGTAGAAAGAGTAAAGTGGAAACTATAAAACATCTAATTCTCCAATAGAAGAAATATCACATGCCAGGTGATACTACAGTTATTAGCTCGTGCTGATAGGTCCAAGGGGGTGGACTGTAGCTGATGCATTTTGGTACTATAGCACCTGTCTTCCACTTTTGATTTCAACCGCAACTGTAGTGAACAACTCTGACTCCCTTATCATAGATAACAGCTCACTTCAAACTTCATATATATATATATATATATATATATATATATATTTTTAATTGTAGATTTAATTGTTCTCCAATCATTGGAGTCTAAAATAGCCTATGAGCAAACATAGTTAAAACTGCAAAAGTATGAGAAACTTTTTGAATCCAGGAGAGACCGGCACAGGTATATATATGCTTTAATTTCTTGACCATCATTGGGGAAAGTGTTCTGCTTGCATCCCAGAAGTTCCAGTGCAATCAAGCCTCTGTTGCTTCCAGCAGTGAGGACTCTGCCATCGGCTTTTCCTTTTTGCTGGCTTCATCTCCCAGCTTCTTTGCTTCTAATATATGGAATTGGCTCTCACATAAACTGTACCCATCCAAGCTTGTGTCTCAATTGATGCTCAGAGAAAATCAAGCAATGACATTGGCCCACTGCTGCCAGATCTTCCCCCTTTTAAAAGAACCTAAAAGTCTGGAGTTCTATTTTTAAATGAGCACAATTTGCTAATTAAGAAAAATTATGGTGTTGGTCAATCATAATATATCTTACTCATTCTTGATAATGGTGAATAATGCTACAGTGTGTGATGTTTTTTCACATAAAGGTTTGTAGTATACAGAACCTGAAATTTGGTACATGAGTGATGAAGCTGATAAAATGCAATAAAAAGAATTGCAATCATGGGCTTCCCTTCCTCTCAATCAGAGGAAGTCAAAATGCAAAAAGAAGTTTTGTTTTTAGAAGTTTATTTTACAGCTCTATTGACAAATTGACACATAAAAGTTGAATATTATTACAATGTACAATGTAATATTTTGATACATGTATACATTGTGAAATGATTACCAGAAACCAGTTCATTAATCTATCCATCACCTCACCTAGTTATCATGTTTTTTTCCTTGGATGAGAATATTTAAAGTCTTTTTCTTAACAAATTCCAAGTATATTTTTTATAGCCACCATGTTGTACACTAGATGCCCAGAACTCATTTAACTGCCTCTGCAAACAGAAAATTTGGATTCTTTTCCAGTTTGGATGCCTTTCATTTCTGTTTCTTTCCTTTTAACTAGGACTTCCTGTATCATGTTAAATAGAACTGTTGAAAGTGGTTATCCTTGTTTTATTCTTTATCTTAGAGGAAAAGCCTTTCAGCTATTTATTACTATCTATGATGTGATGGACTTGTCATATGTGACCTGTATTATATTGAGATGCATTCATTGTACCCCAAGTTTGTTCAGAGTTACCAAAATGCATTTTCTGGGTCTGCTGAGATATGATTTTTATTCTCCAATCTGTTGATTTGTTTATCACATTTATTAATTTACATATGTTGAACCATTGTTGCATCCCAGTTAATCATGGTGAATTATTGTTTTTTTTTGTGTGGTACTGGAAATGGAATCCAGGGGCTTTCTACCTCTGGGTTACATTCCCAGACCTATTTTATATTTTATTTGGAAACAAGGTCTCATTAGGTTGCTGAGAGCCTCACTAAGTAGCTGAGGCTGGCTTTGAACCTGAGTGGTCCTCCTGTCTCAGCCTCCCAAGTACTGGGATTACACGTGTGTGCCACTATGCCTGGCTATGAATGATTATTTTAAGGTTCTATTGAATTTGATTTGCTGGTATTTTGCTGAGAATGTCTGCATTTATGTTCATCAGGGATACCGTCCTGTAGTCTCTTTTAGTGTCCTTATCTTGCTTTAGTGATAGGATAATGCCATATTTATGAATTTAGAAGTATTCTGCTTCTTTGACTTCTTGGAAGATACTAAAAAGAATATGCTAATTCTTAAGTGTCTGGTAAAATTCACCAGGAAACTGTCGGGTCTTGGACTTTTCTTTTTTGAAAGGTTTTAATTACTGATTCAATCTCATTTCACTCTATTGGTCTGTTCAGATTTTCTATTTCTTCATGATTTAGTATTTGCAGTTGTAGGTGTTTAGGAATATACCCATTTCTGCTAGGTTATCCAATCCATTGGCATACAATCATTCATAGTAGTCTCTTAATCTTTTCTATCTCTGTAGTAAGAGTGGTAATGTCCTTTACATTTAGAATTTCGAGTCTTTTCTTGTTTAGTCTAGCTAAAGGTTTGCCAATTTTGTTTGCTTTTTTGAGAAAAAACTTAGTTTTGTTCATCTTTTTTATTGTTTTAAAGCCTTTATTTTATTTATGATTTATCTAATCTTCATAATCTCCTTTCTGCTACCTTTGGGATTAATTTGTTTTTCTTACGTAGTTCTTGTAAGTGCAAAGTTAGTTTGGGATCTTTCCTTTATTAAAGTGGGCATTTATAGCTATAAACTTTCCCCATAGAAGTTTTACTACATTCCACAATTATTGATATGTTGTGTTTCAAGTTTCATTTGTTTCAAGGTATTTTTAATTTTTTTTCTAATTTTTTGTCCCACTGTTTTTCAGGAGTATGTTGTTTACTTTCCATTTATTTGTAAGTTTTCTAACTTTCCTTTTGTGATTGACTTGAAGCTTAATAGCACTATTGTCAGAAAAAAATTTAATATAAATCTTAAATTTGTTAAAAGTTGTTTTGTGGGATAACATGTAATCTGTTTTGAAGAATATTCTGTATGAGCTTGAGAAGAATATGCATGCTGCTTTTGTCGGGTAGAATATTCTGTATATGCCTATTAGGTCCACAGGTCTACAGTGTTGTCCAAATTTGCTATTTACTTATTGATTTCATCTGTCTGATCTATCATTGTTGAGGTAAAATATTAACAGTCCTTAATAGCATTATATTGCTGCCTCTTTGCTCAGTGCTGTGTTTGCCTTATTTATCTGAGTGCTCCATTGTTGGGTGCATACAATTGTCATCTTGATGAGTTAATCTAAAGAAAATGTTTTTAAGATCAGCATATTATTTATTACTCAGTTCCATGTATAAAAGGACATTCAATTTTTATCTTATCTCAACAGCATTCAATTCATACAAGAAAATATAAATTAATGTACAATTAAGTTTTCTGCAGCCTGGAGCTCAAGCATTCCTTGTGCTTAGATGTAACCATTTAGTTGGGGGACTGGGCACCTTTCCCGCTGGAACTTTGTGTCTGGCCCAGAGATCAAGCCACGAAACTGGTTGTCATTATCTCAGGCCATGGCTACTTGAAATAGTAAAATACGTGGAGTTGTTGGCACATGAATCTTCAATGCCCGTGTCCCCTGGAAGAGTCTTGTTTGGTCATGTGAACCTAAGCACACAACCTTGGTTACCCAGGAAACCAAGGCCAAGTGAGCCTGGATGCTTTTTCTATGGACCTTGTGTTTAGCAGAGATGCTGCCAGAGCAGTTGAGCTGTGAGCAACTTGTAGATGAGAGATTCATGTAGATTCCTTCACAAATTTGTGTGATGAGTGTCATCAGGGGCGATTTGTGGTGACAAACACTGCTGAGCACTAGCACACATTGCCATTACTCTGAAGGTCTTGTGTCTAGCCTACATAATGAAATAAACAGTCATTCATTCAAAGATTTATTAAGCACCAACTATGTGACAGGCGGGGTTGCTAGGATCCAGGAATAAAACGGTACATGAGACAGACGTGGTCCCTGATCTCATGGCTTTATGTTCTTTTGGGACAGACAGATGTTAATTAATCATGCAAAAAATAAATGAGACAAGTTCAGTTAGTAATAAGGGCTGTGAAGAAATAAAATGTGGAAGGAGGAGCTGCGCATGTGTTGGTGAGGACAGGAGAGAAGCCACTCTGTCAAGGAGAGGCAGTTTCAGGAAACCTCGAAACGCCATTACATCCAGAAGATCTCAGTGCCAGAAGGGAAAACAGCACTGTCAACCTCTACAGGGAGCCTCCCAGGTGGAGAGAGTGTGCGAGACTTTGGGGCAGCAATGAGGACTCTTCAGTATAAAAATGAAGCCTCTGCCACTTGAAACAGGTCCACTTTCCACCTTATGCCAGAGAAAACTGAAAACAGATAAGGACTCGGGTGTTAGAAAGTTAGAGGAAAGATTCCTGGGCCAGAAAGAAAACTAGTAGTTCAGTCTTCGGCAAGTGGGTGGCCTTGGGCGTGCCACTTTTTCTGGATCCCACTTTCCTCATCTAGAACTCAGTTTCCCTATCTAGAAATGAGCAGTAAGAATAGCAGTGGTTCCCTCGTACACTTCTGTAATCAAATCTTTCATTTAAAGGAATTTCATCTGAGGATTTGGTGCACAATTAACCACCTCTGGATGGAGACATGTTTAAAGATCCTTCCTCCCCATTAGTTCTGAGGTTCTAGGATTCTGAGGGTTCATACCCCTTTGTTTAACTTTCAGATCCAAGCATGGTCGTATTCGTTTCTTCAAAGCCTCTTGTCTAATCATGAGCCTAAAGCTTGTTCAACTGAAGCACTGTATCCCAGGGCCCTGTTTACCTGGGCCTGTCATCTGCTAAGTCAAAGCAAAAGGGTTCCTCTCAGCCCTGAGCACAAGGGAGCCCAGGCCCAAGAAGGAACTCAGGGAGATTATGCCTTTTGTAAGAACAGAGTCATGCAGTGGCCAGGTCTAGCACCACATGGTAGGCCTGAGTTGCAGAATGGGAGTAGATTCCCTTCCCTGAGATGTATGAAGGCATGCATAACTGGCAAGTGCTGTAACACTTCTATTGGATACCTCGGGACAGGAGAAGAGGGGGTGAGAACTCTCCAGTGGGCCTGTGCCTTCCCGCCTTCACCACTTTCTACTCTCTAACTTTTCTGGTGCCAGCCAAGGAGAATGTGGCCACAGGTTGCTCTCGAGCCGGGCCTGCAATTGTGCTTCATCAGCAACTTGGCTTTACAAAGCCCATAGGAGAAACCGACTCATCACTCCCAGGACCCACGCACTCCTAGGGGAGTGATGAAAAGCCCATTAAACACTAAACGTGAAATATCGTGTAGGAATATTTTGAATTAGTTTCTCTGAGCATAGGAGGGCAGAAATCTGTGTAAATAATGCATAAATCCCCAACGATGAAAGGTAAATTTTCATCAGCCTCAGTTAGTGAGGTTGAGATTTGGAATTGGGATGTGAGGAGAAAAATGATTTCCTTAAGCAGGTTCATTTGCTTCATTTTAGTTGCAACTGAATGAAGTATGGTGTGGGGTAGCTGATAAGATGAAGGAAGGGGCAGAGGGAGGGATGGTCCTGGCTGTGCCGTGCATCTGTTCTGTGACATTGGGTGAGTTATTATCTCTGTGGGCCCTTGTGCCAGACATCATATCTACCCGAGGCATTTTCTTTTTGTATATGATCAAGGAGAAGACTATAATTCCAAAGTTAATCAGGTGTAGGGTGTAGTCAAAGTCCCTCGCTTCTCACTGTATCCATGACCTGTGCAATATCATATTGTGGCTCCTTCTCTAAATGAGAGGTAGAATCCTTTCCTTTTCCCTTTAGGTATGGTATAGCCTCATGACCATGCAGCAGGTGCATTTCCAGTTCTGAGCTGAGGCCCCAGAGGCCTCTTGGATTCCTGCTCAGCTGCCAGGTGAATGAGTAATAAAGCACCCCAGTGGAGATTATCCCAGGTCACCCAGCCCCAGCCAACTAGCAAATCACCCAAGTTCTAGTGTTGAAATTTCTCAGTCCTCTCTCTTGGCTCCTAAGAGTTTTGCTAACATTTATCAATTAATTCATACAGAACATCCATTAAAAATGTAGAGCCCCTCAAAATGACCTCCCAAGGACCCTCATGCTAATGTCTCAGTTAATCCTTTTAACAGCTCTGTAAAGTATATGGGCAGGACTGCGCCTCAATCCAAGGGCATTATCACCCAAGATCACTCAGCCAGTAATGGGCAGTGTGTGCATTCTTAGTGCTATTCCGTGCAACTCCTTTTCAGAGACACAGCAGGCCAATGCTAGCAAATCCAGGTGGACAGTGCGTGTCCTGTGTGAAGAGCATCAGGAGGGCTGCTGGACAGTAGGAAGAGTTGTTGCATTGAGGTCAAGCAGATGGAGCACATAACGAATGGAGGAAGCCTGTACTTTCAGAAGGGAGCAGGAGAGACTGTAATATTTTAAATTTAACCTCACTTCAGAAAATTTCATCATTAATTACATTAGTCTATATATATCCTCCTCTTCTCCCTCTTCCCAAAAAGGACTCCCCAAGTCTTTCACATAGTCCAAACTTAGAATGATTTGCACTTCATCTTAAACATGCCAGTCTATACCTTTCACAGCAAAACACAATTGTTGAATTTTATTTTTAAAACAACCAAGAGAAGATTCTGACTTGAAGTTCTCTGAATATCTCTAGTAAACACTTATTAAGCGCTCACTAGGTGCAATGTCTTATCCCAGGATATGAGATGGGTGAACATGACAGAGGACTTCACTGAAATATTTTTATGCATTTAGCTTCTTCAAAAAAATGTATTTCCCAAATGGCACTGTGTCTATGTATGCACATAACAAAGGAAAGCCAAATTTAAATGACCTTTTTTTAATAAAAAACAAAAGTTGAATTAAGTGTCTTAAATCCTTAGGAAAATCAAGGGAGATAAGAACCAACTCATTCACTTTGTAGGTTCTTTTCCACCCCCAGGGATGAACTCCACGTTCTTTTCTTCCCTCTCCTTTCCTACTCCAGAAGGAAACATTTGCTCATTTGTATCTAATCGCCAGTGCCAAAGGGCTAGAAAATGAATCCATGGGAACCCCCTCGCGACTTAGCTATTTGCTCTTCCGTTTTCATCCTTTTCTCTTTTCTGTTCAGCGGTGAGCTCCTCGAGGGCAGATGCATGCCTTATTTCTCTTCGGTGTGCCACCCCCACGCCACCTTTCCAACATCCACCTGACAGCATAGTGAATGCAGCTGAAAACACACAAGGAACGCACAAGATGGCATGTGCAAAGAGAAGTGCTTTGAGGGTCTTCAGAGGTGTGTATTTGGGAAGCCTTGTCATATCACATGTTTTTTGTCTTTAATAACACAGATTAACTAAGATTCCTTCAAGGGGAAGTAAAAATCTTAGGCATTTAGTCCAGCACTAGAAATATAGCAACTACTTAATGCCTTGAGCTATTATTACCACTCTTGTTGCTGTTGTTATATTATTGCTCCTTCAGGCAGGAGCATATCTATGAGAAAGAAGTGTGAAGCCAACACATAGCCCCTCCCTGGTTTATTGGTCCAGAGAGCTGCCTGTTCATTCACTCACTTAAATAGAGAAATTTCTTTTCTTTATCCAAGAAAAAAATGCACTGTAGAATATCCTTGCCTGGTAATGTTTGTCTTTGACTAGACCAGAATCCATGGCTTCTCTAAGCATATTTCTCTCCTCTAGGATTCAAGGTAACAGAGCACGTGTCTGCACTGTTACCATGGCTCCAATGGATTGTTTGGCATTCTGTAAGAGCACTTCCAACCTCAGACCCCTTGTATTTAAAAATTGCTCTATTATCTACTTGGGAGCTGGAGAAGAGGGCATGGCTGAGCACTGAGAGCCTCAGTGAATGGAAATGAACGGAATGAAGACACTGATCTGAGGCCAACATACACACAGCTCATTTGATGCACGCTAATTCTGATTTTACAGGTCACTAATTTCTAAGGGGCTACCCCATAGATATATATGTCTATTTCAAGTGAGAGCCAAAGCTGAAGTTCATTTCTATATAAATGGATGAATGGTGTCTTAGTTAAGAATCTTCTGATTGAAAGTAACATAAACTGACTTAAGTCAGCTTAACTAGAAAAGGAAATTTGCTGGAAGGATAGTGGGGCCTCTAGTGTAATCCTGGAAAAACAAATAATCATGTCCCTAGAAAAGGCTGGAGCAGGACATCTTGGTGATCCTGAATACTGTTTTTAGCTATGCACTATTCAGTCCTCTTACTAATATCACTACAGTTTCCTTTTGCAAAAGTATAATTTTCCATTTAAGGCAACCTGTGTGGAATTTGATAGAAGATATATAAATTGGTGAAATTTATATAAAAGATGCATGTTTTATATATATATATAAATAACAAATGTATATATAAATATATATGACATATGTATATGTATGTAATATTGCCTGGCAATGTCATTATATGTATATACTGAGGATTGAACCCAAGAGTGCTCTACCACGGAGCTACATCTCAAAATTTTTCATTTGTTATTTTAGGACAGGGTTTCAATTCACTAAGTTGTCTAGGCTGGCCTCAGACTTGCAATCTTTCTGCTTCAGCCTCCAGAGTAGCTGGGATTATAGGCATGTACATCTTCCCTGGCATAACCTGGTAGAATTATAAGTGGAGGCCCAACAATGCCCAAGTTAATGGAAAGCTACATTACCCTAAATAGGCAAATTAGATTTTTGATCAGAACACTAAAGATAACCAAACAGTTGGGATTTCTCTTTTCTGGTTGTACAGCCTGGACTACCTTGTGTCCAGGCTGTAGTATTACTCCTTGAAATAAGACTTAATTTTTAAACCTTTTCTTAGAGCCCCAGGGTCATCTCAGTTCTGTACTTTTCATATTTTTAGCTATCCCTATAATTCTCCATATCCTAATAAGTAACCACAGTTGGTCCTTTGGTCCTTTTTTCTATCAGCCAAAGAACTTTGGTAACTACATGGTAGCTACTTCTAGAGAGCTGCTACTGACCTGAGATAGTTCAGCACCTTCCTCTAGGTCTCAAGCTTCAAATTTTCAGAAGGGAACATTTAGTACATTTTGAGTCAGGTCTCCTCTGTATCCAATCATCTGTATGGGGACATATATTAAGAACGTTTCCACCCGAGGGTAATCCCTGTGGGGAAAATGCAGTTTCTAAAGAGGATAGGCCTAGTACATTAGACCATCATCCATCATTTTCTGTGAACAGCGAACAGGAAACCTTTGCTGGCCAGGATGTAGGGCATGCTGTGTTGACCAAACCTATTGCTAGGAACTAGGGATGAGCAGGAGTATTATTAAGGTAGATGCTGATTAGATCTAAGGAAGAATAGTTGATCATGAAACCCACATTTTAAGCAGAAGTGTGGGTTTAGGTTAAACTAGTCCAGAAGCTTGGGTCTGAGCCATATTTTTCAGTGGTAAGAACTGTTATACTGTCAGTCTATCCAAACAGTAAATTCAGCATTTGAGAGTAGAGTGCATAAACACTTATTAGATAAAAAAGACAATTCTCCAGTATCAGATCTCAGAACTTTGGTCTTCCTTTCCCTAAAGCTGTTTTTTTTTCCACTTTAATATGTCAAACCAGCCCTATGATAATAGCTATGAATTATCTAGCTATTTGGTTTAATTCTCCATATTACATAGGCAAGAATAGTCACCAGTTATTGGTTGGGTTATTAAAGGAAGAAATCTTGCAAAATACAAAATTTCAAGTATGTTTGCCCTCTCTGATTTGTTTTATCCAAATATTTGCTCTTTCTCTCTCTTTCTCTCTAACAAATAAAGTTTCTCCGTCTTCTTGACTTGCACATCTTTAAGAGGCTAAATTCTAATATCTTTGGAATCAAAGGCCACAGACACAGCTAATCATAAGTAGGAGCTCTGTTTGCCTTAGAAGGCCATGTCTTGGGCATTCTTTCTCAGCTTGGTTGGCAATTCCAACCCCTCTTATTTTCCCAGATAAACACATACAATCTATAAATATATAATCTTGATGTAATTTTTGACTCTTACTTTTTCCAAAGAATACTAATTCAACTTGAGTTCACAACTTGGTTTGGTGGTTGGAGTTTATTAGTACTGTACTATAGGAACCCAATATTGTGTACATCCAGTGTTCCTGATCAGAGAGCAGTGCTCCGTTCATGTGTTTTTCACAAGCTGCATGTTAATGTGTGGAAAAAAGTCCTAAAATCAATATTTCTCAGCTAAAATTCTCATTTTTTATAATGAGTCAAGTAACCAATACTGCCTTCTATGGGGAGGCAAAGGAGACCTAGTCTGAGCAGTCAAAGAGACATTTGTGGAGCATTTACTGTGATGAGCCCTGTGCTCTATCCCTTACATCAGCACTATAGTTAGATATTACAATGATCTCTGTTTTGTTGATGAGGAAACCGAGGCTCAGAGAGGTCCTGTGATTAGAAATTAATAGAGCTAGGGCTCTCTGATGAAAAAGTTTATGCTTCTCAGGAAATACATAAAACAACTTGAACAAGACAAGCGTTGTGGGGAAAAAGGGTGGATCAGACACAGAGCACTGGGCACAGAGAAATGTGTGGGTGACGAGGGAGGGAGAGGGAAAGAGGAAAAGACCAAGGTGGTCTAGAGAAGGAAGAGAAGGCTTTCTAGGAGAGGAGAAATCGCAGAGATTCTTGAATCTTCAACAAGTGTTTTGAAAAAGAATTAGATTCACAATATTTATAAATAAGATTCATCATAAATAATATGGATGTGTGTGTTTGCTTTAATTTATTCAGGCTACTATAGCAAAATAGCTCAGGAAACTCATAGGGAAAATAAATTTATTTGTCACAGTTTTGGAGGCTGGGAAAACTAAGACCGAGGTGCTGGTGGTATCTACCAAGGGCCTTTTTTTCCTCGTAAATGGTGCCCACCAGCTGTCTTCACATGGTAGAAGGAACAAGAAGACTCTCTGGAGCCTAGTTTGTAAGGACACTAATTTCATTCATGAGGGCTCTTCCTTCATGTCCTCATTAGTTCCTAACACCATCACCTTGGGGGCTGATTTCAACATTAATTTGGGGGAGGAAACAAACATTTATATCATACACACACACACACACACACACACACACACACACACACACGCACACACACACACACACACCTGGGAGCCCAGAAACAAACCTCTTCTGCATGGTGACAATTGGTTGAGTAGAAGTTCCTACTTTAAAAGGGATATCCACTTTCCTATTTGCCACTCAGTAGCCACCCCTCTGGGGCTCCTTCACACATTGTCCATTCCTGCCTGGCTCCTATAGGATTTAAAGTTAGGGACCCCCTTATGCCTAAGAAAATCCTGAGTTTGTATTTCCTTTATATTCTTTCCTTTTCATCCCTCAATCACATGCCAGAAAATAGTGTCTGGGAGGTGCACTGGTTTGAATATAGGTGTTCCTTCAACTTCATATATTGAAATTTAAACTGCAAGGTGAGATATTAAGAGGTGGAGTCATTGGGAGGTAATTAGGTGATGAGGGCTCTTATGAGACTAATGTCCTGATTAAAAAAGGCTTCAGAGAGCTGGTAGGCCATGGGAGAACACAATGTTTTTTTCTTTTGCCCTTCTACTGTTCTATCATATGAGGACACAGCAATAAGGCACCATTTTGGAAGCAGACAGCAGCCAGCACCAGACCCTGAATCTGCTTGTGCCTTGAGATTGGACTTCCCAGCTTCCAGAACCATGGAAAAATAAATTTCTACTCTTTATAAATTAGCCAATCACAGATATTTTGTTATAGCAAGCACAAACAGATTAAGATACCTTGCTGTGATAGACTAAGATGTGAGTAGGATCAGTTGGTGAGGGACAAGGTAAAGGGCTCATGTTTCTGGCTAGAGGAATTCCTTGCCTTAAGCCAGATGTCTAAGCACTCACGTTCAAGAGCAGGTGAGTGGTATGGTTGGGCAGATAGAGACGAATGATCTTAAACTACTACATACAAACCCTACAACAGCAAGAACTCCTTGGTCTTAATAACAAATGGATATGGGCTGCTGTGAAATTATTGTCTTTGAAGTAAATCTTTACACCAATTATACCAGCTGATCTACTCCCTTGATTAACTGCATCATATCCAAGTCCTTCCAATAATCATCAGAATTGCAACAATAATGAGAACAACATTGCCTACCATTTTATGAACGTAAACTTACAATATGTGAGGCTTGACTAGGGCTTTATATACACCAGCTCATTTAATTCCCACACAACCCCATAAAGCAGCCATTGCCATCAAGCAAGCAAATGAAGAAAATGAGGCTCAGACATATTCAGCAACCAGGTTAAGAGACATAGCTAGAAAGTGAAGGAAGTGAGACCAGACCCAGTTCTCTGAGTCAAGGCTCACATCTTCAATAATGGCAGCAGGGTCACTCAAGTGTGTGGGCCTTAGGTTCCTTGTGTAAGGCATGCAGGTTCTATGTGGGTTTTGGGGCTCTAACCTGGATCAGAATCTCTGAAAATCCTCTGGGGTTTCTTTTTGCTAAATTTGAGGCCTCTCAGCTGCTTGGACTTCCTTTTTCCAAGGTGCTTTCAGTCCAGAGAGCACCTTCTTATACTCCAGGGGGTCAGCCTTGCTCTTTGCTCTACTCCAGCCAAGCTCTGCATGTGATGAATTATGAAAGTGCCTTGACAGGATCCTAGACATTCTCAAGAGCATTGCCTCCATCTCCTTGTTTGTTAGGAATGGTGAACCTGAGGCTGAGGGAGGATGACAGACGTGACCCAGGGCACATGACTACCCATGCATTTTTGCCTCTATTCTGTGTTCTCTCGCTTTCTCGCAGATGCACCTTTCCTCACCCCACCAAGATAAACTAAGCCTAAGATTTTCTTTGGGGCTGGAATTTATAGAGACAGAGAAGAATGCCCACAACTCCATCACCTGAACCAAGTTCAGGAAGGCACATGGTGTGTCTTGCACTTAGAGGAGAAAGTTGTCACCTTAAGGACATGCAGCCACACTGTTTTCATTTGGGCTATTGAACAGACACCATCTCCATCTGAATATTGAGAATTTCACCCAGCTGGCCTCCCCACACCCCATGTGAACTCAAGTAGCTCAACCCCCTTGCTCTCAGCAGCCCCTGTTTCAAACCTTTCAGAAACCAAGATGAATCTGCAGGTGCCGCTTCCTACTGCCTTGTGGTTGTATTTTCTTTCTCCCTCTCTTGCTCGCTCTTTTGCTGCCTTCAAAACAGTGAGGAGAAGCCTCTGTTTGGCTCTGACAACAAGACCTCCCCAGTGCATATTCCGCTTTGTGTTTTACTTCTGTCATTGATCAATAGACTCAAATGCCAGGCCTCCATCACAGCTGCAGACTTTGATTGCCCAAACTGTCTTGGCCCAGCGGAGCTTGTCTGCTCCAGTTCTGAGGCTGAAAAATGTCACAGAAGGGAGGGGCCACGAGCTCTGTCAGCATGCAAGGGAGGAGGGTGGTGACAGCTTATTCAGGTACTCCCTGGCATCCCACAAGCTGGAATTCCATCCTGTCTGAGGCCATTTGCAGGCATAGGGAAAGCCTAGTATGGTGCAGGCACTGAGTGAGTAAGCTTGGGCCTGCAACAACCAAGTGTGTCATTAATCTGTGCCATGACATCCTCAAGGAAAAGAGAGACCCACACGGAGTCCCCTGGATCCAGATCTCACCTGGAACAATCATGGCCGCGTGTCCTCTGGATTAGTGGCCCTCCAAGGCCCATGCGTTAGAGACTTGCTTTGCAGGGTGTGCTCTGGGAGGTGATGGGACCCTTTAAAGGCAGGCCTAGTTGGGGTCCTCAGGTCACTAGGGTGCGCCCTGGAGAGGGATGGTGAGATCCAGCGTTTTGCTCTCTCTTGCTCAGTGAGGTGAGTGGTTTGTTCTACCACACACTCCTGACATGTGCTACCTTGTCAGAGGCCCAAACCCATAGAACCATTTGGTCTAGGACTGGAACCTCCAAAATGGTGAGTCAGAATAAGCTTGTTTATAATTTAACTATCTCAGGCCTTTCATTAGAGCGATGGAAAGCTGACTGATATGGCCTCTCAACCTAGCTAGGCCTCAGTTTCTACCACTCTAAGACTCTTTCCTCAGCAGAAGTCTAAGCAACTAATAAAGCAGATGTAAAGTGCTAGGGAAAGTGCAGTGTGCTGGTGGGGTTGCCATTCTTATCCTTGCCGAAAACTAGTTAAGTAAGTGCTTTTTCCAAACGTCTGTCCCCTTAATTGTCTTTCTTGACCAAAAAAAAAAAAAAAAAAAAAACAATCTGGAGCTGTGCTGTTTGCAGAACAATTCTCACTTACTAATATACCGTGAAAGTTAAAATTATAGGTAGATGTGGAAGAAAGGAGAACTAGGCCGTTGCTAAATTATTCACAAATACTTCTGCTCAACAATCACCTTCCAGTGATCCTCACCTCCATCTGCCTCAGGTTCTAAGCTCCCCTCCCCACAAAACTGACTCACAGGAAAAGCTGGGACTTTCAGGGAAACAGGAGACAGGTGCTGGTGACACCTGCCTCCTTCCCTGGTGGGTTTGGGTAATGGGTGCACATTTACCCATCTCAGCATCCTCTGCCAAGCAAAGGATGTCAGTTCTCAGCAGACTGGACTGTGATTTCTACTCAAGTTTTATTGGATTAACACTCCACAATAAGACCCCTGATGCTTGGTGTGCCACAGTGGACTGACTGGGCTATGGAGGACTTCCTTCCTCAGGACATGGTTTTTGTGTCTATTTAAGGGCAGAGCTACAAAGTAGGTGTGGTTGAGGACCCTTCATTCTGCCTACACATCTGCTGACTTTCTGGTCACCAAGGCTAATGATAGAAGCCATTGGCCTGGCTACCTGGGATAGGTAAGGACTGACCTGGATAAAAAAGGATTCATGTGGATGGGTGGGTTTACTCTAAATTAGAGAAAGTTCCTTCCAAAGGTCCCCTGATGTTTCAAGAAAAGAGTAGGACGTGGATTATGATGTGAAAGTAACCAGGCTTCTGAAGACCAAACACAAGTGTGTGGGACACCAGTTTGCAATATTTGGTCTAAGGTTACACTGGGGGAGGGGAGAGGAAGAAATCTAGAAGGACAGTATGAAGACCCCCAATTCCTTTCCTTTTATTGCTTTCGAGCTGTCATGGGCTGGGAAGACCACCTCTGGCATATACTCTTTCTCTGTTTTCCCCAATCCTGAGGTCAGCAGAAAATCCTTAGTAACCTTCACAAAGTAAAATTCTTGATTGGAGCATCTGGGTGCCCAGAAGTTGCACCCTACCCTGGCACCCTATGCAGCAATAGGGTGTGAATGTTCTGTGCAGCCAGAAACCAACATTATAACTCATTATTAGTGTTTGGGGGAGGGAGAGTTGCAGCCTATGGTATGAAAACTGCCCTGCTTTTCACCAAAACAATTTAAAATGAAGGGGAAAATACAATTTAAAGGGTTTTAGTGATTCTGTTCAGGAGCAAGTGAAATGAGGGACATTCATGTGGTGCTCTTTAATTGCCTACCGTCCTGAATACCTCCTGACACTGTGAGCAGGATTCCATCTTTAACTCATTGTCCCAAGTGTGGGCTTCTAAATGCCGCTCTCCATTTTGGACTTTCTACCACATGCCACTGACCTAGCAGGTGACTGAGGCAATGTTCAAGAGTTATCTGAACTTTCCAGACTCTTCAGTCTCTAGAACGCGGCCTCTGGGGAGACGACCCGCCATTGGTTTGGTTTTAGGATGGCCCCAGACCTCATGTGTGGATTAGGCAGCCACGTCGGAGGCAGGGCTTAGCTGCTGGGGAGGGGGCTCTGGGGCTGTAGCCTTGGGAACTATATACATGTCCTTCATCCCCTCCCCTGGCTCTCTTTGATCCCCACCAAGATGCTTGAGGCAGTGAAGCTGTGGCAGAAGTCCGTCCACTAACCCTCTGGAACTGTGAGCAGATACATCTTTCGTCCTCTGCATTTCATGTGTTGGTGTTTGGACATCGATGGTGGATATGCAGACACAAGCCAACCCTGAGGGTGGCGCTAAGTGTAAACCTTTTATCATTTAGAGATCATTTTATCATATTTCTTTGGCCACAGAGGCAAGGAGAAGCCAGAGAGGGCAGAGGTCTAGCTAAAGCCCTGGGAGCTGAGAGATTAGGGTGTTGCAGGAGTGGCTGAAGAATTACGGAGTGGTGCCCTGTTTCCTACAATATTCCAGCAGGTTCTACCAAATTCGGGTGTGTGAACTTCACCCGCCAAGTGTGTCACTGGTAGATGGAAACACAAAGGTTGGGGCCATTTCATCTCTCTCTGGGATACATTTTCTCTCTCTCTCTCTCCCTATCTTAGGAAATAAACTGGTACAGATGGAGTTGACGACCAACTTTGTGTTCTACTTCTTTCTTTCCCTCCCCAGAGGCATGTTATGTTGAATTTGCTTTGTATTTTTTCATTGAATATTTTTGTACTTATTTATACTTACATTTGTTAATTTTTATAGTCACCTTAGTCCCAATATATAGTACTTTTTCATGTATGCTGAGACTTGGACAATAGCACCATGCAGCACCTATTGCATTAGCAGTCAACCACTCAGCTTTATTGCTAGTCTTCTTTGCTCCACTGTTAAACCAACTTAAGCCAGGTGTGGTGGCTCACACTTGCAAACCCAGCCCTTGGGAGGCTGAGACAGGAGGATCACAGGTTCTAGACCAGCCTCAGCAATTCAGTGAGGCCCCCAGCAAATTAGTGAGACCTTGCTTCAAAACAAAAGAAGAGGTGGCTTGGGGTGGGGTGTATAGTTCAGAGGTAGAATGTTCCCGGGTTTGATTTCCTATACCAAAAAACAAAACAACCCCCAAACCCAACAAAACCCAACTTCATTGTTTTCGTGAGCCCACTGGGGTTTTCGGTCTATCAGGAAGCCCCTGGTGCTCACACTCTCCCTCTTTGGTGTTCATCTAGACCGCCCATGTTGGCCACACTGCCTGGTCCCTGCTGATCATGTTCCAGGCGGAGCAGAGCCTCCCTGAGGGCCGCTACAGTCTCGTTGGTCTTTGTAGCTCTTCCTGTGACTCCCCAGCACAGTGATGATTGTATTGTTGCTAGGTGATCGAATTATTCCATGTTCAGAAGTGCTGCACTCAGAGCTGGCAGTGCGCATTGGTAAATTGCAGGTGCAAGAGGAAACCAGCTTTCATCGGCTGCAAGCTTCAGCCTTTAGGAGGAAGTCCTGGCCCCTGCATTCCACTCTTGTGACTTACAGCTTTACTGCACATTTAGGGGAATGTTAGAAAAAGGGTTTGCCAGCCGGGCGTGGTGGCGCACGCTTGTAATCCCCGCGCTTGGGAGGCGGAGACAGGAGGATCGCGTAGGTTCCTTAAGCCGCGCTGGCTTAAGAGACCCTGTTTCCAAAAAAAATAAAAATATTTGTCTGGGAGTGTAGCCCGGAGGTAGAAGGGCTTCCAGGAACCCCAATACCACAAGAAAGAAAGAAAGAAAGAAAGAAAGAAAGAAAGAAAGAAAGAAAGAAAGAAAGAGGGTTTGCCAGAGTTTGGATGAAACATTCTTTTCTCTTTAGGAGGATAGTTCCAAAATAGGCATTCTTTGAAACTTACCACAATTCATAGTCACTTGAGCTTGTTAATCCTCAGGTTCCCGGCGCCACCCTTGAGCTGCCCCAGTGCCCATCTTCCCACTGGGTCATACCTGTCCCACCCAGCACCAACTGCTCTGAAAACAAATTTATTTAACCCAGTATTTCCCCAACATTCCTCATTCTTGGACTTACCTGGTAGGGCTAATTAAAAAACAGTGCCAGAGACTCATCCCCATCTTGCTGAATCTGAATCTCTAAGCATGGCCCCCAAGTATATGTGTGTTAATTTTTCTTTTCTTTTTTTCCATTCTTTTCTTTCCTTTCTTTTGTGTGTGTGTTGTGACTCTGAAGATGGAAACCCAGACCTTGCATGCTAAGCAAGCCCTCTACCACTGTTTTGTATTTTATTTTATTTTATTTTTTTAATTAAAATTTTTTTCGGGTCTGAGGATGGAACCCAGGGGCATTCTACCTCTGAGCTACACCCCCTGCCCTATTTTTTATTCTTTATTTTGAAACTGGGTCTCACTGAGTTGCAGAGGGCCTCACTAAGTAGCTGAGGCTGTCCTCGAACTGCGATCCTCAGATCTCAGCCTCCCACATGCTGGGATTACAAGCGTGTGCCACCACGCCTGGCTTGTTTTGTTTGTTAAAACAACTACTCCAGGGGATTTTAATCAGCAAAGCTTGGGAAATTTGGGAACTACTAATCTAATAAAAGTAACCTTTTCCCTTGATATTTTCTTAGGAAAGTTCTCAAACATATAGAAAAAAATCAGACTTTTCATGAACATGAGTATATTCAGTGCTTAGATTTTACCACTGACATTTGAATATACTTGATTATTTTGTGTCCATCCACTAACATATTCCTCTCTTCATACATCAATCCACTTTTGTTCTTGGGGAATTTAAGTGGAAATTATAGACGCCAGTATACTTTCCCCTAAATACTGCAGCAGGCATGTTATTAGCTAGCTCGGTCTGAATTTATGGTCTCTCCCCTTGGGAGGTTAATCTACACAGAGTGAAAGGCACACATCTCAAGTGTGTCACTGGAGTCTTTCTGACAAGTGTCCACACCTGTGCATCCTGAAGCCTCTGACGATACAGGGCGTTTTACCACTCCAGAACTCCAGAAAGTTCTTTCATACCCCTTCCCAGGCTGTCTCTACCCCCAGCTCTCAGAAGTAATTTTCTGATTTTTTCTCACCATCGTTTACTTTTACATTAATTAAAAACAAACCTTTCAAAGGAAGCAAATGAAAATGTTTTCCAACGAACACATATCAAAAATCCTCCAAATTTATTTATTACTTTTTAGTGTTGAGGGTTCAACCCAAGGGTGTTCTACCTCTAAGTTATGCCCTCAGCCCTATTTTATATATATTTTTTATTTTGAAATAAGATCTAATTAAGTTGCTGTAGGCCTTGCTAAATTGTTGAGGCTGGCCTCAAACCTGCGATCTTGTGTCTCAGCTCCCAAATACTGAAATTATAGTCATGCACCACTGAGCTTGGTGAAATTTAAGTGACTCACATGGAGATGTTGTATTAGAGCCATGCGGCTGAGCCCTGGCCCCATGCGGTCTCTTTGCGCACCACTGAGGTGTCACTCCATACCCTGGCTCTCCAAGGGTCTCTTGGAACTTTGTCCCTGGGCTCCTGCTATGGCGATCACTGCCTTCCTTCCTTAAGTCCATAGAGTCTTGCTCTGTTCTGGGAAACCTCGCTTTTTCTTTAAGTGGAAAAAAGAATCAAGGTTCCAGGCTATAGCTTGTTGTGATCATTCTACAAAAAAGAAGAAAAAGGCTTTAGTTATTGTTTTTGGTTTGTTTTGGGGGGCGGAAGTTTTTTTCTTTCAAATTCAGGCACATGGGTAACATAGTTTCATTTCACCATTCTCAATAAAGCTACCTGAACTCTGATTGTATTGGCAACCTCCGGCTACTTCCCTGACTCGCGGCCTGTAATATAAGCCTGTAATTTTCACTGTGCAGCAGGGCAGGCTTTATGGGCTGGGGGACGCAGAGTCTCATCTCGCTCCCTGCCTGGTTGCCAGAGGCTAATAGCATGGAACAGAGCTCACCCGCAAAATGTCAGAGAATGAGAACTGCCCCCACCTTTCCGCCACCCCAGCTGGAACTTTAGATGAAAGGAGTGGTCTCCAGCCCCCCAGGCCAGACACCCCTAGCCACGGTATCTACCAAGCCTTTCTGACTACTGCTCAGTGCTCATATAAACTTCTAGGACTTCCTTGAAAGTCAGTTGTCACCTTTAGAGTCCAGGAGAGGGCTAGGGCCTCTGCACCTGCTTCTCTTGGTCTCAGTTTTCTACTTCCCAAGTTGTTTCTGCAAAGTAAGAGTTAAGTCACCGATGGAAACTGAGGATCAGGAGTTAGGTCAAACTAGGAATCCTATTGCAATTGTGACCCAAGTTTGGTTATAACTTAAGCTTCAAAATAGAGCCATATTGAAAATGCAAAGGAACAGTGCTGTTATTAGGCTGATGTAACCTGCAAAACTGGGACAGGGTGTCTCTACTTGGGAACAAGAAGATGTGGCCAGATCTCTCCTAGCAAGGCCATCTTTCTAATTCTGTTTTAATCTTGTTGGCTCTTCTCTTTACCTCATTGGCCAGCTTGAGTCCTGCTCCTAACTTCTGAGTCTGTTAATACAAACGGATTTGTCTGCTGAGAGGTGGGATGGCATAGGTGTGCTTAAAAGTACATCTTCATCTGTTTTTTTCTTTTTATTTTGCTGTACTGGGGTTGGGACCCATGGTCATTCTACCTCTTAGCTACACCCCAATCCTATTTCTTATTCTTTATTTTTAAACAGGGTCTCACTGAGTTGCAGAGGGCCTCATTAAGTAGCTGAGTCTGGCTTCAAACCTCGATCCTCCTGTCTTGGCCTCTCAAATGCTGGGATTACAAGAGTGTGCCACCATGCCCGGCTCCTTCATCTTTGAAGTAAAGGAACTTGGATTCTAGTCCTAGTTCTTCCCTTCACTAGCCATTATGCCCAAGGAAAATCACTCAGCCTTCTTGAACCTGTCTCCTCATATCAAATAGACCCACATCATTGAATCATGGTAGGAGCTAAGTTAAGTCATATATGCTGTGCCTGGCAATTAATAAGCGCTCAATAGAGCTGGGTGTGATGTGCATGCTTGTAATCCTAGTACTTGAGAGGCTGTGACAGGAGGATCGCAGGTTAGTGACCAGCCTCAGCTGCTTAGAGAGGCCCTCTGCAATTCAGTGAGACCCTGTTTAGAAATAAAGAATAAAACATAGGGCAGGGGGTATAACTCGGAGGTAGAATGCTCCTGGGTTCAATCCCCAGCATCACAAAAAAGTGTTTAATAGTTGTGATGTCTATCCCTAGGGCCTCCTTTTCTGTGCCCCTCTCAGTCACGCTGTCTCTGTTGATCTCTCATCCTCTAGAGCTGTGTGTTTCTAGTGTTGAGGAAGTTTTCAGTGATCTTTTGCTGAATTATTACATGAAAGATCCCATGCACAGTGACCTCATCACTGCATGGTTTCCATTCCTCCATCTAAAGCAAGATCAAGTCGTTTAGGCTGCCAGTTATTGCTTCCAGATCGGAAGCAGGGACTTTCTTGACCCTAAATGGTGTGGCTTTAATCAGCTACAGTAGAAGTCAGTCACCCTGGGCACCATGGCTGTCTATATTGCACAGTGGTATTTTGAATGTGGACATTAGGGAAAAAATCACAGATCACTCTTCTGCTATGGAATGGTCTTTTGTTAGCTTTCGGCATAAGCTATGATTGGTTTAGTAATCCTTCATTCACAGAAGTGTTGATGGATCCTGAATCTCTGGTGTGAAATTCACATGAATTTGCCACAATTCAAATATATTAAGCAGGTGTGAGACTCAGTCCATGGAGACCTGGGTTCGCTTTGAAGCATGGACTCCTGTCTCCTAGATCAGTGGAGAATTCAATGTCAGCCGGGACAGAAGGCCTCCCTGTGTGCCAGAGTTTGCTAAGCCGTGATGCTCTGCTCATCGGTGCTGCCTGGAAACTGCTCTGCTCCCTTTCCCCCTTTCTAGACTTGGCATGAATTCAGTCCCTGAAGGCATCTGATGACTAGTTCTGACCAAAGAGTTTCGAGTGGAAATGATGAAGTGGGAGGAAGAAGCTGAGAATCTGATCTTTTCTGATTTGGGGCCCATGAAAGAAAAGCTGGTGGTCTGTATGTGCTCACATTCCTAAGACAGAGCAGAGAAGCAGGGCAGCATGGGGAAACCTTGGTCTTGCCCTTCAGTGGGACCTTGGGCAAGTAATTTCGCATTCCTGCACCACTGCTTTCTCACTTACCCAGGGCTGAGATCCCAACCTGAAGCCCTGGGACATGGTAAGGCTGGACAAGCCCGAGTCACTTTTGGCAGCCAGTTGTGGTCTCACAGCTGTCTCTTGGATATCTTTTTTTTTTTTTCTTCAAGCACTGGGGATACAATCCAGGGGCATTTTAACCTCCAACCTACACCCCCAGCCCTATTTTTTATTCTTTATTTTGAAACAGGGTATCACTAAGTTGCAGAAGGCCTCACTAAAGAGATGAGGCCGGCCACAAGTCTGCAATCCTCCTGTCTCAGCCTCCCAAGTGCTGGGATTACAGGCATGTGCCACCACTCCCGGCTTCTTGGATGTCTTAATAGAGGTGTGGGTAGCACTGGGCTCCAGCTAACTGATGTCTTCCCTCAAAACCTGCCAGATTCTTTTGCAGAGTTATGTCAGAACACAGAACCAAGTAAGACATTTGCTAGAAAGGGAGCTGGCAGCTGCTGAAAATGCACTGGTTGTCTGTATCAGGTTAGCTATTTCAATGAACTGTTAAATGTCAAGTGAATGTTTTCCTCCAGTATCGTCTCTCTGCGATCACAGGGAGAAGGATCTGACAATCCCGATGCACGTACGGGCTGCACATCACTACCTGGAGGAACAGACTTAGCTAAGTCTATGTGTTAAGGTAAACTCCAATCTCCCTGAAGGTTTGTATAGATTTTTAATAAAATGTATGTGTCCATATATATTCACTAAAAAGTATACATTTATTCAAGTATATATAAAATTCAAATATGCATTCATTCAAACATATTTATCAAGACTCTACTATGTATCAGGCACTGAATCTAAGAATTTTAGGACAAGCAATAGATAAACACCCCTGTCTGGGAACTTACATTCTAGTGGGGAGATAGAAAATAAACAAGATAAGTAAAACAAATGTTAAAGAGAAAGACTGGAGCATGAAAGAGGAATAAGAAATGTCAAAGTGAGTCTGTAATTTTGGATAGAGTGGCCTGGGAAGGCCCATGAAAAAAATAATTTCAAATGTTTGGAAATAATGATACCTAGACATCAGTGAGAATGCTCTGCCCCATCTCATGCCAGAAATTCCAATAAAAACAATGATCAGGACAGGTGTGAATGGTACTAGGAATAGCCAGGGGAAAAGTGAGAAAAGACGAAACCCACTTAACAGAGTGCTTCACTCAGAGATGGCCTCAAAGTGTGGACCTGTGTTCATTCATTCATTAATTCACATAATTGTTCAGCAAGTATCCATTTCTATTTTGTGGAACTGGGGATAGAATTCAGGGCCATTCTACTTCTGAGATATACCCCAGACCTACATATATATATATATTGAAACAGAGTCTCACAAAGTTGTTAAGAGCCTCATTAAGTAGCTGAGGCTGGTCACAAACCTGCAATCCTTCTGTCTCAGCCTCCCAAGTACTGGAATTACAAGCGTGTGCCACCATGCCCGCCTGCAAGTAGTCATTTCAACTAACCATATATTGGGGTTGTAATTAGATTTTTAGAGTGTTTTTAGAGATATGACTAAGGGATAAAACAAAAAGAAATAGGACTAAGACCTTCTTGCTGTATTAGGCCCTGTCATTAAGTTCTCAAGGGAGAGGGTCTGACATGAGGGAGCTCACAATCTAGCTGAGAAAAGGATTCCAAATAAATATTAGTAATAAACATTTATATGAATGTACTTTCTGTCAATATCTATTCTCAAGCTTTATCTAGATCATTATTTAATTCTTAGAACAGCCCTATGCATTAAGAACTATTATCATCCTAATTTCCAGATGAGGAGACAAGGAGACAGAGAATTAATTGCTTGCCTCAGTGACCCACTTAGCAATTGGCAGAACCACGATTCTAAACTTGTGCCATCTTGCTCCAAAGCCTATGTTCATAATTACTTAACTGCCTTTCTATAAACAAGCAAAACAAATAATTATAATATAGAATAAGTGGAGTACTAAACTTGTATTCTTTTTTAATGCCAATTATATTGACAGAGACTAATCAGATTGGACAAGGGCCCCTGCATCTATGTGGAGAGATCTATGCGCCTTTTTTGTGTCTAGTATTCTGAGGCTGGGCACACCCAACTTGCCCAAAGAGAGAGGAGTTTGGGATTTGAAGCTTGGCAGAAGTGGGAAAGGAAAGCAGTTCACACATCAACTCTGTCACCCTGTGGGAACTTGCAGTGTGTCTAGGAGGAGCTGTTAACAGTGTTTGTTTCTGGTAAGCACCTTTGTTCCTTGAGTTACTATTTTTAAACTTTTCAAGCTGAGATAACTTCAGGTGTGACATTTCAAAGCAGTTGCTCAGTTTTCTATTAGATGAGTGAGGGGTAACAGATAGACTAATGGGGAAGAGAGCCTGAGCATGTTTATTTAAAATGGAGAGAATGGTGAGCTAAAAGCTTAGGAACGGTACATCAGCCATCTGGTACGCATACTCTGATGAGACTCTGGTATGGCAAAGAGTAGGAGGTGAGTGAGGCGGAGTGTAACATCGTTTGTATCCTCTTTCCTCAACCTAACAACTGTTGATGTTACTACTGATTATTTACTCCGATTTGCGCTGGATCTTTACCCTCTATGATGCTTATGGGTACACTACTGAAATAGTAATTTCAGATGTACATTCATTTCCTCTACATTTTGTGTTCTTGATCCATTTGAATCTCAGAGATGACTTTTGGAGACCACAGTTGAGGGTATCAAGAGGAAATATATTTTCTAAATTCCAAGAGCTGCTTGCTGTATTTATAAATAAATAGACAGGCTTAACTATCATGAACCCTACTAATCATTGGCAGAAAAAAAAAAAACAGGATTTGATACAAAGAGTGCTCATCAGGAAGGAGAGCAGACATCCATGGGAGAAAAGGTGGAGGAAAGGGGACAGAGGGTTCTAGTTTTGTTTTGTTTTTGGTGGGTTTGGGTGGCTAAGGGGCTTTGCGTGAAACGAGAGAGTTCTCATCAGTACCACTAAAGGCCCCCAACTCTAGGGCATGAGAGAAGAAGCACAAAGGTTTCACAGCCTTGTGAGGGGAGGAAGCTAGAGCCGAGTGGCACTGCAGAGACCCCGGGAGGTCTGGGTTCTTTGGGGCCACCTACATTTTACCTTCATGACCTCACATGTAAGAGTCAGAATACAGCCACCCCAAAACCAAACAGGCCAGATTCCCTTTCCCTCAGAATCAGACCAGTGCTCGGTCCCAAAGCTACCCCACAACATCTCCCTTTGAACTTGGCATCAGTTTTTCAAGTACAAAGGCCAGAGAAGATGGAGAAGACAAGACTTGATTGAACTTCCAATTATGTTAATAGCCGGTATGGTGCACAAGTGTCCCTGAGTAAGTTTGAATTTCTTATGCCTTCACCACTCAGTAAGATGGGATTCATAGGAGACTTAGAATAGTTTAAATGCCACTTTCTCGCACATGTGAGTTGTAGCATCTGAATTGTTCTCACCTGTTAATCTAACATCAGGCACGATACAGAAAGCAAGGCAGGAAGGGGTGGTAGGTACTAGAGGAGTGGGGCAGCCCATGGGTTTGGTGGGAGGTCTGGGCACATCCTATTTGGTAGGCTGAAGGCAGGGTCCCTGGAGGAGGAAGAGTTGTGCTGTCTGAGGCCGGTCAGGAGGGTGGGCAAGTCACACCCTATCTCCAGGCCTCACGACTGCAAGTTGGGCCATTTCTATTTGCCTGACTAGCCCATAGTTTATTTCAAGAATCAAATGATACTATGGATATCAAAAAACTCCTCACGACAGTTTAGAACAATAGAAAAGCTGGCCTCTGTGCTTGAAATGAGAGGCCTGGACACACACGATTCCCTCCTGACGTCTGTGAGGCCACACGGGGCACCTTCTTCCCACCTGGGGCTGGTGAACACGTCTTGGCCCTTAGTATTCATGAGAGAGAAGGGAGCGGTGGGGGCTGGAGGGCTGGGGTAGAGTGGGGAGTTTGGGGGAGAAGGCTGGGGAGCTCTCACCAATTTTACTGCATGAGGCTGTGAACAGGATATGTCCCATTCTGTTGGTTTTTGTGGTTTTATTTTAGAGTTCACGGACTTTGAACCGGACTTAGTTATAAGAGCCATTTTTAGGAAGCCCTGACACACTGGCTTCGTGGGACCCTCCTACCAACCCTGTCAATCCTTACATGTCAGAAAAACAAAGTAGAAAAAGAGTTTCCTCAATGACTACTCGTTTCTTTGTCTCCATTTTCCTCCTTTTCTGTTACTGAGAATTGATTGGAATGCCAGGGGCATTCCACCTCCAAGCTACATCACCGACTCTTTTTTTAAATTTTGAAACAGAGTCTTGCTAAGTGGCTGAAGATCTCACTAAATTTCTGAGGCTGGCCTCAAACCTGCGAACCTCCTGTCTCAGCCTCCCAAGTACTGGGGTTATAGGCATGCATAGCCATGCCCCACAAGTTCACCTTTTTAAATCTTCACAACTCCATCTTTCTCTTCCTCCTCACAGAGAACAACTATTATAAAGCTTTTATTTGTTCTTCTGGTCCATGTCTCTGTCGTTTATGAATTCATAAACAAAAGTAGAGTATGGATTTATATGATTTAAGACATTTTAGTAAATGACAGTGTGTAGGATCTCTTTCTGAAACTTGCTTTATCTTCTCTATCATTTCTTTGAAGCCAGGTGTGCTGGCTCATGTTTGTAATCCCAGTATTTGGGAGCTGAGAAAGGAGGAACATGAGTTTGAAGACAGCCTCAGCAAATAGTGAGACTCTCAGTAACCTAGAAAGACCCTGTCTCAAAATAAAAATAAAATAGGACCGGGGTGTAGCTCAGAGGTAGAATGTATCTGGGTTCAACCCCCAGTACCAAAAAACAACAACAACAAAAAGATAATTACCTTGATATCAATTGATGTTATTTATATAGTTAGACCCTTATGGGCTGCAATGTGCCCCCCACTCATATGTTGAAGTCCTAACCTCCTTTCCCTCAGAATGTGTCTTATTTGAAGCCAGTGTCTGAAGAGGCAGTTAAGTTGAAATGAATCCATTAAGCCAGGCCCTAATCAGTATGGCAGGTGTCCTTATATGAAGAGGACAGTTGGACACAGACACCAAATAGTGACCACAAGAAGCTGCAGGGATAAAACAGCCACCTACAAGCCCAAGGGTAACGTCTGGGAGCCATTCTTTCCTCACAGCCTACAGACGAGGAGAACTGCCTCGCCATGCCTCGACCTCAGGCTGCAAGCCTCTAGAGCTGTAAGAAACAAGCCCCGCTGTTCAGACCACCCAGCCTGGAATCTGGGATTTTATGAGGAGTTAAAAACCTTAGTTCCTCTCTCTCTGAGGGTGGAGTTCCAGGTCCTTATGGGGTACTGGAGAATACATTTGGGGCAAAGGATTAGTCCCAGTGCCTCATAATTGTCTTCAGGAAGCCAGTCTCCTATGACTATGAGCAGGATGTCCGGAATTCGAGGTCACATCATCAGCCCCATCCGAGGTCCAGTGCTGAGAGAGAAAGGAAGCGTCTCCTCTCAGAAGCACTTGGGAGGCATGGCCAATAGTGGAGGGAAATTGGAACTAGCCTGAATGCCCACAAAAGATCTTTAAATGTGAAAAATTTTAAATAAGAGAAATTATAGCATATTTAAGCTCTATAGCTAAACTGATATGTAATTATATGGAAAGATGCTGAAGAAAAGAAATGATGTTTCTTGGATACTACAGTGGCTTAAGAGTAAGTATATAGTAACTCTAGTTCTACTTAAAAATGTTTATAAGGAGGATATTAAATGGTTACGGAGTAAAAATGACAACTGGGTTACCTCTGAGTGGTAGGTTTATGGTTTATGTATGCTCATAGGCTTTCTTCTTGTTTCTTCTTACTGGGACACCACACACACACACACACACACACACACACACACTAAGAACCAACTCACTCTGCACTGTATCACCATGTAGTGAGAGAGAACCAGATAATCTTTAACCTCTGTCAGTTGAGATATTGCAAGACAATGATTCTGAAGAATAAGATATTAGTTGAACTCAGTGACATAAAATGTGATTATTAAAAGAACATTTGCATGGTTATACAGACTTACAGGTCTGTTGGAGACCCAGGGCTGGCTGCCACCCTGACACAGCCCACCATCCTTTGTGACCTGTTGCTGTTTTAATTATAAAGAAAAGATGGCAGCTTACCACAGTTAATGTTGTATACTTGGTGCTGGGCTAAGTGCTTTACATGGGTCACTTTAATTTTTTTATTAGTGCATGGGTCATTTTATTTAATACTCACAATTAGCCTGTGAGGTAGATGCTACCATAGAATACTTTATTTTTTCAGATGGGGAAGCTGTAACTACGTAGTACCTGTAGTCAGTAACTAGAAGAAAGCAGACGGGTGATGGAACACAGAACTTGAGGTGCCGGTGCACAGCCTCAGTCCTACTTTCTGTTGCCCCATGGTGGAGCACTTCCTGCCCCTTGGAGAGGGCTGAAAACTCCTCCTCATAGGAAGAGGCAGAGGTAAACGAGCCCTCCAGGTCCACAAGAGCTTTCCTAGAGAATGACCTGGCGAGTCTGACTTGGGCAAATGAAACTACAAACCCAAGAGCCGGCCTTGGTGAAGAACAGTCCTGAGCCTCATCCCAGAGAACGGTCAAAGTGCCTTTTCCCAGCAGACTCCAGGAGACTGGAGTTCAAACAAGAATTGCTAACAATGGAGGAGGAATGAGAAAATGGAGTACACCTGGACGTTTGCACTTCTTGACAGGATTATGTAGTTTCATATTGGAGATGAGTTGGGGAGTCATGCTGTTACCCTAGTTTTAGGAGTACAGGCATTGCGCTGGGGCTGTGCCTTTCCCTGCCCCTGCCCTGCTGCCCTGGGAGTCACGGGGGAGTGCCCAGGCTCCCTCACCAGCTCGCCTCCACCTGGGTCCTGCTCCACAGGGTCGTCAGCAGGTGGAAGGAGGAGAGAAGCCAAGACAGGCTGCTCCTGCGCAGCCAGCAACAGCTCTGCTGAGGGCCGCGTCTTCTCTGAGGCTCTGACCTCACTGGATGAAACCCCTTATTCCTAGCTTCTGATGGGTGACCCAAGACCCAGGGCCGGTAACCCTGCCTGCTCACCTTGTCCTTCCAGCTTCGAAGTACCGGCTACTTCTTGCTGTTACTGACCTTTGGATAGCTTGCCATCCTTTGCTGGGTTTCTGTATTTTTCCATTGCTTGAGTAAAGAATTAAGTTCCCTTTGTTTGATACCAGAACGATTCTTTTCTTTTTCTGATTATATTCTGTCCAATATTAAAAGATACTAAATGGTTACACAGGAAAAAAATGACAACTTGGTTATCGCTGAACGGTAGGTTTACATATGCTCATAGGTTTTCTTCTGGTGTCTTCTTACTGGGATGTATATATATTAAATAAGTTGTCCAATATTGTCCCTTGGTTATAAATTTCTGAGACATTCTATGATACAGGGGAAAGTATGTTGTGTAGCAGAAAGGAACTGTAAGGAAGCTTGTATGATAACATAAAGGTGGACAATAATAAAATAATAAATAATAACAATAAATAATAAAGGTGGCACTAGCCAGATTACTAGCTATGGCATTTAATTTGACCATCAAGCTGAGAGTGGTAGCACATGCCTGTAGTCCTAGTGCTTGGGATGCTGAGACAGGAAGATTGCAGGCTAAAGGCCATCCTCAGCAATTTAGCAGTGAGACACTGTTTCAAATAAGGGGACTGGGAGTATATCTCAGAATTCCCCTGAGTAAAAACTCTCAGTACCACTGCTGTTGCTGCTACTGCTGTTACTACTACTACTACTACCACTAATATTTGGGCATCAAAGAATGAGGAAGCTTCAGTGGGTATAGATTGCAGATAGATAGGAGGAATAACTCCCAATATTCTACATATAGCACAGTAGGATAACAATAGTTGATACCAATTGAATGTATATTCCAGAAAAGCTTTGCAGAGAGGATTTTAAATGCTCTTAACACAAAAAAATACATGTTTGATATATGCCAACTCTCCTGATCTGATAGTCACTGGATACATATATTGAAATATTGGCTATTGCACACCCTATAAATGTGTGCAATTTCTATGTGTCAATTAAGAATAAACATACATTTATATAAAGAAACAAGAATGAGGGAGCTTAAGGGGAGAAGAGTATTATGGGTGAGAATATCTATATAAATAAAGGCATGATCAATAAGAATCTTAAGAATCTTGTCTTGTAAATAATGTGTGGGTAATAAATGAAAAATAAAGTGAAAAGCATAGGAAAATGTACACAGAATTTCCTCAGGTGCATTTGACGGTGAAGATGTACAGGGAGCTAAGAGGCAGTGAGGATGTCTAGGAGGTAGGATTGGAGGGATAAACCAGGTGACTGGAAGTGGTAAACCATGGAGTTTGTATTGGGGTATGACTAAATGTTGGACTAAATACAGGTTTCATCTTAAGGCAAACTTAGTCACCACCGACAGCCAGTGCCCGGCACATAAAAGCTTTTCAATCAATACTGTTGAATAAATGAGGATCTACTGAAAATCCTGGTATAGGGGAAGGCTTACCAAAAGCTGTGCTCCGCCATGCCTGCACTGGCAGAACTGTGCTGACTGGCTAGGAGTAGGAGGATGGAAGTTAGAAGACTATTGCAGTCCATTGTGAAGCTAGAAGACTATTGCAGTCCATTGTGTCCAGGAAAGACAAAAGAATACTCAAATTTGTCAGATATAGGAAAACTGGAATTTCAGATCTCACATGTGAGGCCTGCTATGCTTGGAGTCTGGACTCTCGGAAGCTCACATGTTGGAGATCTAATCTCTGATGCGGTAATTTCAGATGTGAGACTTTTGGGAGTGATTGGCCCATGAATGCTCTAACCCCATCAGTAACTCATTCACTACTGTGAGCTAGTGGAAACTGTAGGACGAAAGGTCTACTCGAAGGAAGTGAGTCCTTAGGGCACTCTACCTGGCCCCTGGTCCCTTTCCGTACTCACACTCTGCTTCCTGCTGCCATGAGCTGAGCGACTTTCCTCTGGCACTTCCTTCCACCAGGGTGTTCTGCCTTGCCTCAAGCTCAAGGCAATGGACTGACAATGGACTGAAGCTATGATTTTCTCAGGTGTTTTGCCACAGTGATAAAGTCTAGCACAGGGCGGATGGGAAGGGCCACATAAAAATACCTCTGAGCGCCCTAGAGAGTGGGTGGCTAGAACTAGGACCACAAATGCTATCCATGTCCATCCTGCGGGACCCAAGAAGGCAGGTGTGAGGAGACAGGGCAGATGCGTGTTCAGTGGAGGCAACTATTTAATAACCATCCTTGGATTTTTCTGGCCTTTTATCTCCTGTTATTGTTAAGACGTTCATTTTTCTACAAACCCAGTAAATTATTCTCTGTCAGCAAGCTGGGGGAGGGGAGGAAGAGAAGCTCTGGGTTTGCTCTTGGCTTTTCCTCTGTCTAGTCCAAACACTGGAAATGTCAAGTTTGCTCACTAATTAAACATGTCTGTCTTGGACTGCACTTGTATCTTTCACTGAGAAGGTGTAGATTTCCAGGGAGACATTACACATTCATGTTTCCAAATACAGCATTTTGAAATCTCCCTGTGTGACACAAATACCAACTTGGTGGGAGCATCTCCCGGGAGGGAAGACACCTGAGGCGGGCTGCCTGGACCTGGGAGGGCAAGGAGGTGGTCAGTGCAAGCCCTTGAGTTTACTGCCTGAGAGCTGCTCTGTGAGCCTCTGAAGGGCCGTACCTGGGCCTTTCTGGATTTCCATGAATCCTGCAACACAATTGTCTCCTAGGAGTGGGTCATGGGTCATCTTCTTCCCTGATCATGTTGAGACTGTCCCTGCCACCATCGTTGATGCCGGGAACTGGTAGCTTCCAGGCATTTCTGTGGCCATAATTTTTCAAATCTATCCAGAATCCTATGGGGGAAGTATAACTATCTCCCACATTCCATAAAGGAAGAACTAGGACTTGGTCTTAAAGCCTTTCTAAAATGAGGTTCATTTATCACATATTTCTTGGTGTTAGTTATATGCCCAATTCTATGTTAGGTGCTGTAGATAGAAACCCAACTGGCACAGTTCCTCCCCATGTACAGTTTGTTCTTTTTTGTTTATTTTTTGGTACTGAAGATTGAATCCAGGGGGATGCTACCTCTGAGCTACACCCACAGTCCATTTTATCTTATTTTTAAATTTTGAATCAGGGCCTCACTAAGTTAATGAGGCTACCTTAATCCTGTGATCCTCCTGTCTCAGTCTCTCAAGCACTAGAATTACAGGTATGTGCCGCCATGGTCGGCCGATATACACCACTTCTATTTGATGATGGATTGCTGCTATGTATGCCTCCTTTTTTTGTACTGGAGTTCGAACCAGAGGCATTCTACCTGTGAGGCACTGCCCTCTTTATTTTAAAATTTGAAATAAGAGCTCTTTAAATTGTGGAAGGTTTTGCAAAATTGCTGAAATCTGGCCTCAAACCTGCAGTTCTCCTATCTCAGTCTCCCAAGTACTGGGATTATAGGCGTGCTCCAACACACCTGGCTCATATGAAGTGTTAATAGGGTGAAGAGCAAGTAGATAGTCAGTAATTTGGAACCAGAGAAGTTAGGCAACAAGCTACCTCTGGCTAGTGGCCAGGCCAGGAGGCCTGCCTCACTTCAAATCTCTGGACCAATCTTCTCGGGCAGTAAAACATGTACCTTAAAATGTGAGTTGAAGACATGGATGCTACCTGAAACCTGTGGATGTCAAGGAAAAAGAGAGCTGAAGAGAAACAGCTTGGTCTCTCTGGAGACACATTAATTAATCATGCCCTTACTTTAGCAAAGGGTTCTAGTTTTAGACGTGTAAGGCTTTAGCCTGGGAATATGCTGTTCTTCATGCCTACCCTTCTATGTTCTGGGTCACCGTGCAGAGTGGAAGTGTTTCTGTTATGCTGTATCCAGAGTGCCAGGCAGGTGGACTGCTTGGAGGAGGCATCTTGGGGGACTCCAGGGTCTCTCTCCCCACACCCTACACTGCTAAGTCATAAGCTTATGGGAAGACACTGTGTTAAACCACCTTTGCCGGATCTGTTTTAAATCTCGGAATCTCAGCTTCCCTATCTGAGTCTGGTCATTTTAACAAGTCATTAGATCATGAGTCGCCAGTCTCTGGGATTCCATGAACCAATACTATTGTTTAAAGTATTAGAAAGGACCATGCATCTATGCATGTGGGGAGGAAGGCATGGGGTTCAAGTTAGGACACTGTATCCTGAAGATGCATTTATAATGTATCTTAGACTGTCTTGTATTGCTATTACATAATGTCTCATGTTGAGTAGTATATAAAGAAAAGAGGTTTCTTTGGCTTCAGATTCTGGTCTAAAATCCAAACAGCATATTGCCAACTCTGGTGAGGCCCTTCTGGCTGTATCCCAACATGGCAGGAACTGTCTGCATGCAGAAGAGTTCAAGAGTGGGGATGGTTTCACATTCTAACAACTCACTCTTGCGAGAACCCCATCCACTCTATGAGGCCAGCAATAGTCTATTCTGAAGGCAAAAGCCTGACCTAGTGACCATTCACCAGGCCCCACCCCTTAAAGGTTCCAAACATCTCAGCATCACCACACCGGGACCAAACTCAAACCATACACAAACCACAGCAGACACCAACTATGTTCAAAAAAACAATGTTCTGTGTTGCAGGGCTCTATAGCCATCTTTTGTTAAAGAAAAGCATTTTTCACAAGAGGAGAAAGAAGGAACAATCCAATTTATAATAATGAAAAATTAAAAATGACTCTTTAAATTGAATTATTTTAACGGTTTAAAAACCTCAGTTTGTTGTCATGTTTCTCATTTCTCTGAGGGCTGTACTGAAAATCACACCACGGACGAGCCCCAGCTTTGGACTCAGGCCCAGCATCTGGGAAGATGGTCCCTGGGCCCCTTTCAGCAGCACAGCTTCTCAGCTTGAGGCGCCCGAGCGGTCTGGGTGGAAGCTCCCCTCCTGGAAGCTGCACATCCTGGCTCTGGCACCTTCCCAGGCAGGGTTGCGCCTGGAGGCCTTTGTTTGGTCTGTGCTCATGGAAATGGCAGCCTCCTGCCAAAGCAGCTCCCCTCCTAGTCCCGCCATATGGGGGCTGCATTTCCGCCAGGTCTGGCAGCTCTTTTGCTCATAACATCAGTCCCCACTGATAGATTCGTCCCTGTCACACTGTTTACTGAAACTAGGCCACTTAATTAAAAGCGAGAGCTTTTGCATAAACTCCAACGGTGGCTTTATAAATTCCAAACCTTGTAAAGGGACCGATGGAAGGGAGGGCCAATTACTCTGGGGCCCGACTACGTTCTCACCCTCTCCAAAGTGCTCCTCATTCATGGAGGTACCTGCTCTCTCTGGGGAGAGAGGGTGTCACTTCCGGTGTCAGCCCCTGTGAATGTGGGAGGGGTCAACCTCAGCACAAAGAGATGTCTTTCCTCAGATATTTACATCAGAATGCCAGTGGTTCCGATGTGCACTTTCTAGACAACCACAGAAGCCCAACCAAATGGGGAGGGGACTGAAGATGGGCAGCGGCCTTCTGAGGAGTGGGGATTTGAACACAGGCTAGATGGAAGCACTGGGGAAACCAAGTAGAGGCCCAGGGGTTATCAGACGAAGCCCCAGAGAGTTGGGCAGCGTTTTCTGGGCGCTGGTCGTGGCCTCACACTGTGGGTTCCACTGGCTTCCCTCGGGACACTCATGGGCTCTCCAGGTCCTCCCGCACCCTCTACACTCTGCTCGTCCTCATGGGCAGCAGCATCAGACTTCCTGGTCCCCTGGCTGCTGGTGGAGCTTGGCCAGAAGGGGTGGCCAGGGAGGTGGGCAGGTGGGAGGAGCAGAAGCCTAGGTATTTACTACCTGGTCCTGTCAGTGGATTTCCCCCTGTTCTCCTCTCCAGCACTGGCCCCAAGGCCCCACACCCCCTGGCTCTCTCGCCTCTCACCCTACTCTGCTCCAGTGACTCAGGTTTCTTTTCTGCTCCTGGAGCTGCAGCACATTCTTCCACCTCGGCGTCTCTGGACCTGTTGTCCCTTCTTCCTAGAATGTTCCTTCCTGGCTATGAGCATGTCGTGTTTTCTCTCTTCCATCAGGGTTCAGTTGATCTCTCAGTGAGTCCTTCCCTGACCAAGCCACCTCAAACTACAGTCACATGCCCGATCCATCCTGGCTTTTATCCTGATGGATTTCTTTCTTTTCCATAGTACAAATAAATGCCTGACCTAGTATAATTTTGCATACTTTAAATTTTTAGATTAAGTTTGTCTTTATGTTTATTTTAAACTGATGCACAAAATGAAAATTATGCCCTATAATTATATCAATAGGGCACCATGTAATGTTTCTATACACATACACATTGTATAAATCAGGTTAAATATATCTGTTCCTCAAACATGTACCCTGTCTTTATGATGAAAACATTCAAAATCTCTTCTTATGATATTTTGAAATGTATAGTACACTATTGCTTTCTATGACCACCCTCCTATGCAATAGCACACCAGAACTTCTTGTCGTAACCTTAACGTTACCCGCTAATCAACCTCTCCCCATCCTCCATAACCACCATTCTCCTCTGAACATCTTTAGAATCCACCTGTGAGTAAGAACATATTAGACTGAAGTTTTTAGATGGCACATGTAAGTCAGAACACGTGCTATTTGTCTCTGTGCTTGGCTTATTTTACTCACGTAATGTCCTTTAGGCTTATTCACGTTCATTCATTCTTTTTGTGGCTGAACACTATTCCGCTGTGTGTATGTATCACATTTTCTTTGTCCATTCATTTTACCTTATCTTGTTTATTTCTGTCTCTTTCTCACCAAGATGTGAGGTCCAAAGGGCCAGAGATTTCTGTTTGATTGATTGTTTTATAACCAGTACTTAGACCAGTGTCTAATGTATAATAGGTGCATATGAAATATTTGTTAAATGAATAAATATCACATTACTTTTTTCTATTAGATCCTGTGATAGAGAGTATTTTGGTTCACATGACTTTTCCCTCCTAGTATACCTGTGAAGATACATGGCCAAAGAGACTACTTAGCAGACATAATCAAGGTTACTAATCAGTTGACCTTGAAATAAATTATGTTAGTTTAAAAAAATTTTGTGGTACTGGTGAATTTTGGGGCATCCTACCTCCAAGCCATGCCCCAGATCTATTTTTTATTTGGAAACAGGGTCTTGCTAAGCTGCTGAGGCTGGCTTGAAACCTGTAATTCTCCTGTCTTGGCCTCACAAATATTGGGTTTATAGGCATGTGCTACCATGCCCAGCTAGAATATTTTAGATTATTCAAGATGGCATGATAGAATCATAAAGGGGAGGCAGAAGAAGAAATCAGAAAGACTCAAAGCATGAGAGGTAGCTGATGTGAAGGAAAGAGGGCTTTGTGGGACAAATGGGAGCAGCCTGTAAAAGCTGAGAGACTAGGCCCTGCAAGGAGCCAGGGCCTCGGTCGTTCACTCATAGGCACGGATGCACGGGCGCCTGTATGAACTTGGAGGAAGACTCTTCCCAGTGCTTTCTGGTAAGAACTCACCTCCTGGGACTCTGAGCAGAGCATCCTGGTAAGCCCACCTCAACTTCTGATCCACAGAGCTTTGGGATAATAAATAGATATTGTTTTAAAATTTTAAGTTTGTAGTGATGTGTGATAGGAACAAAATCCATCAGAGATCCTTTTAACTGTCAGACATAATGTAATTATTTGCTCAGTGGGGCAGAGAGCTGTGGTATGTGTTGCAGCTCCAGTGTACTCAATAGTACCTGACAGTGTAATAAATATTTGCTGTGTGGATGACTGAATGAATGGGCCTCACTGTGCAGCTGGGCAGGTCATCTGGTGGCTTATCTGGAGGTTTACTGGATGGTGGGACTCTCAGGAGTGAGGGCCAGTTGTGTTCAGCTCTGTGGCCTCAGTGCCCACTGTAGGTAAATTCATAGGCAGCCTAGAACTGAACTACAACTGAGGGCCCACGTCACTGTGTGCAAAGTTCTTATTCCCCCATTGCCTAGAAATCAGACTTTGATATTGGCCGGAGATTCCTGGACAGGCTTTGGAGTCAGATCAAAAGACAGCTGGGCTTTTTACTATTGGTGTGATCTTGAGTAAAAGATTTTACTTCTTCGGGCTTTAGTTTTCTCGTCTGTCAAATGGGGATAATCATAGTCCTGGCTCCCCGTGTGAAGATTAATGAAACTCTTCAAGTAGAGGGCTTTGCTCACTGAGTTGCAGTTCTTACCATTTGGGCTTATGTTGAATGCATTGCTTTGGTGTTTTCTGGGGAGAGCTCCAGGTGAGTTTCTAAAGAGAACTACTCTGGCAGTAGACACACATCTGATTGGCAACATCAGCTTTGGCTTCTGCCATGAACTCCCCCAGCCCAACTCAATCTCACCTTAGCATTCACATCAAACGGGATGAGCGCCCTCAAGATGCGGTCATCAGGGACTCAATTTGCGCGAAAATATAATTAATATTAGCAGAAGCAGAGTGCTTACAGAACACATGGCAAAAATGACAAAGTTGAGTTGACTCATTTGGAATCGATGGGTTGAAATAAGTAGATACTATGACCAAACGCATATATATCCCCCCACATACAAACACATTTGCGCACACACACACACACACACACACACACACACACACTCACTGAAAAGGTTAAAGACAGTTCAACTATCATGGGAATGGACACAACATATTGCATGGGGAGTCAGAGGCAAGAAATACAAGGAAACATAATGCACTGTAAATTAAAGTCATTTATAAAGTGCATCTGGCACCCAGATACGAGGAAAAAATGATTAGTCAGCAAAAGTGGGGTTTCCTGTTATTTATTTACAGAGTATTTCCATGAGACAAGAGAGAATGTATTTATTAAGGGCTTGCTGGTGTACAAATACAAACATATTAATGCTGGGCACCGAGAACACCCAGCTAAATTATTTGCCTTGAAATAATTTTGTTAGTTTTGAGTTCTGGAATCCCCTCTGGCATTCCTTAGGAAGTGCGATCTCCCAGGAGTGTGGATCTCTTAGCTCTGAGGCTGGCTCTGTCCAACCCTGTGGGCACATGGTTACTCCCAGAGGTCACCCTGGTCACCACATCCTCCCTCCTCTCGCATAACACGGCTCCCCGCCAGTGCTGACACAGGCTGTGCCTGATTCTTTGCCTGCCTCCTGTGGAGGCCTCAAGGACAGTGGGTTTGGTACATTCCTTCTATGTCCTGCTTCCAAGAGGAGGAGAATCAAGAGATGGGTATCAAGTGGGACTTTCTGTGATGCCAACATAGACGATGAGTACATATGGGAGAAAGGATGAACAGAGAGTCTGGAGAAGACAGGGCATATATAGGGAAAGACAGTGTCACCGTGGAAAGAGATGAATGGTACAGGTTGTAAGCGGAGAAGAACCTGTGCTGCTCAGGCTTGAGGTGCTCGAGAGGACTTTGGGAGGATGAAATGAGGTCGTATATGTAAAATACTTAGCACAGTACTGGCCACCTAGGATATGCTTAATAAATGATAAGCTAATTACTGTTACTATTAAACAATGAAAAATATTAACAGTAACTTATTCGCTTTAATAACTCCTGTGTTATCTATGCAGCTTACCTGATTTTTAGAAGCACGTAGAATGTTTCTTGCCATAAAGATCATATTTTCTAAAGCAGTACTACCAGTTCAAAAATTGGAATCCAACTGAGGACCGTAGGGACAGTTGCACAAACAAATTTAAAACGAACACCAATTGCAGAACTTTAAAGAAGAAGGCCTCTCTCGAGAGCAGGGAGAACAGTAACATGCTACCACCTGATGTGAGATAATGTGAAAATCAGTCAGCCTATTTTCCCACCACACAGTAAGAACATGACTATTTTACCCCAATGCAAACACAAGCTGTTTGTGAACTTTGCAATGGATGATACAGTAAGTACTTTGTAAAGTATCTGAGTGGAAGTACAGAGGCTTAGGATTCCAGAGACAAATTTCTGCAACAAAGAGACAGGAACAACAACAAAAATGGCTTTCTTTAATCCCTAGGAATGCTTAAAACTAGGGCTGGGGACCAGATCCCAGGCTTCCCACATCCCAGATGCAATGCCATCTACTGTTGGAGCCCTCTCAGCTTTTCCCCCTTGTGATAACAATATCACCCCACATTTCCTTATAGAACTACTGTATTTCTCCCATTTTCAGTTCACAAATGACTCCCCCAGCCCTAGAGGGAAGTATGGCCCCCGGTCTGGCTGTCTGCACCACATGCCCTGACCACAGTGACTGGCTTAAGGAAGAGCATACCAACCAGGGAAGTCAGTGAGGGTCAGCTGTGGAACTTCCGTTGCAACTGTACCATCACTACGGAGGTCAGTATGGACCCTCCTCAGAAGACTAGAAATGGAACCACCATAAGCCCAGCCATATCAGCCCTCAGCATCTTTCCAAAAGAGTTAGAGTGAGAACACTGTAGTCATCATGCGTGCATACCTATGTTCATAACAACAGAAGTCATAATAGAAAAATTATGCTACCATTGTAGGTGTCTGTCAAAAGACCAATGGGCAAAGGAAATGTGTTGTATACACACAGTAGAATTTTGCCCAGCCACAAAAAATTACGTCATTTGCAGGAAAATATATGAAATTAGAAAATGTTATGCTAAGTAAGATCAGTGAGTCTCATAAAGTCAAGGGTTGCATTTTTTTTCTTCATATGTGGAAGCTAGAGATAAATTGGGAAACAAAAGGGACTCTAGATAAATGAGTAGAGAGACCAGTAGAATAATAGAAGGGGTTTGAGGGAAGAAAGTGGGTAGGGAAAGAAAGAGGACTGAAGAAGGAAGTAGTTCAAATAATGCTATGTCCGAAGATCAAGGTATCACTCCCAATCTCACTGACATGTGTGGAGAGGGAGGAGGGGAAGTGGGGTAGGAAGTGGAAAGCAACATGGAGTGCTGTGTTTGTACTTTGAAATTATAATGCACTACTACAAGTATAAAAAAGAAATTGTTGAAAACAGACATTCTTCCTTTCAAAAGGGGTTGTCTGGGGTAGGGTGAGGGCACCAAAAGATGAGATCCTACTTGACAATGGACACAACACACACACACACACACACACACACACACACACACACACACACACACACAAACTGGGAGACAACCTGAGGCCAGGCTCACATAGTATCATCTGCTCCTTGGCTCCCGCAGAGCTTAAAATCAGTCTTCGTACTGGAGATAGGTAGGTAGGTAAAAGATAATAGCTAGATGATAGATGATAGATAGATAGATGAATAGATGATAATAGACTGATACAGAGATAGATAGACACAGAGATGTGTATAGATAGGTAACATTGATAAAGAGATAGAGGGATAGGTGATAGATAATAGTTAAGTAAATAGGTAGAAACAGAGATAGAAAGATGTACAGATGCATTTATAGTTAAATCCAAAGGCGATATAGAGACTTAGAGGTTGTTGATTGATGGACAGGCAAATAGGTGAGAGATATAGAGATATATGATAGGAGATAGGTAGATAATGCTGGTTTGAGTTGAGTTAATGTCAGTTATATCTAAAAGGATTTTAATTAACATAAAGCCCATTCTTTTCCTACTATACCACTCCACCTCTTTAAAATACCCTTTTAGAAAATATTATGGAACGGGAATCACGAAGCCCTTGCGTGTGTGCCTCCTCGGGGAGAGCCCTCCTGTGTACATTCAGCACAGGTGCCTGGATAAGATGCTAATGAGGTGCTGTGGCCATGTGCAGACCTGGCTGCAGGGAGGAGTCAGATGTGGGGGGCAGGGGCAGCGCGTGCCCATGGCAGTGCTGAGCACACCTCCCTGCACTCCTGGTGTGACAGGCCAGCGAGAGCTCTCAGGTGTCAGCTCTACCGCAGTAGCCATCACCAGAAAAGGCATCGTAGCAGTGAAAACACCTCTGGGGTGACTGTTAGTGTCATGACTGAGATCCCCAGGGAAAGTGGCTGTGGTTCAGGAAGAAGTCAAAAGCCATAAGACCTGAGGCCCAGTTTGGCCCATTTTTTTCTTGTGGGGGCCTTGAAAACGCCACAGATCCAAGTCCCCAATATATAAAATAATAATAAAGCTCCTTTCTTACCTCTTGAGGGTTCCTGAGGTCCAACATGGTTAGTAATAGTAGTAAAAGTGACCGTCTGTGCTTACTGATGTTTCTGCTTGCCTCCCTCTCCTCATTGAAGCTTCACAGGATCCACATGAGGTAGGTGGCACTGTACATTTTTGTGATGATAAGATAACTAAGCACAATGAAGTTTAATAATTTTTCCCAAGGTCGTACAGCAAATGAGTGGCAGAGCCAGAGCTGGACTTACTCTATGACTCCAGGGCTGTACATCTTGTTTCCTGATGCAGATACTTACAGAAAGGCCCTGGATGATTCAGACAGCCAGAGCCAAAAGTTTGGAGTGGGTGGGCTGTGTGGGCTTAACATTTTTATTTTTATAGGCTTTTTGTAATTAACACAACCACCTTTTAAAGAGGCTTTGACATCCTGGGGTAACTTACTGTCTCAGTCAAGGCAGGTGAATTATTTTAATGAGTAACCTTAAAAACTCAGTGGCCTAACACAGCAGAATTTTATTGCTCACTCATATAACGCACTGTGGGTGTTTGGTTGGTGGCCTTTCTGTCATGATCCAGGGCACAGAAAACTTCTCTCTTTCAATCTTACCATTCTCTGCTGTGTCCTTTAAGTTCAACTGGGAAGACAGGAAAAGAGAGTGAGGGTTCTGCATGGGAAGGTCTTATGGGCTGGGATAGGAAGTGGACGACTCTACTTTACATACATTTCCGTGGCCAGAACTCAACCGCACAGCCATGCATACCTACGAAAGAAGAGAGGGAGGTAATCTAGCTGTGTGCCCAAAGAAAATGGGTTTTGTTGAACAAACAGAAATCATTTCCTGTTTGTAAAATAACCGGGCTCTTCAGGTTTACAAACTCTTAGATGACTCTACTGAGCTTGTGTTGCCTATACTCAGGAAATCAGGGGAATAAATGTCTTTGGCTCAGGCCTCCAGATGTCTTTGAATAAGAGATATGTGTGAGAAAGAGAAAAATAAGTCTTCATTCCATTGAGACCACTGGTAATACCCTTGGCACGGTGCTGGGATATGCCACCAGATTGTCTTCAGGAACAAGGCATTTGTCCCTAGTGCTGGCATGTCATTAGCTGACAGATTTTTTTTTTTTTTTGCAGTACTGAGGATGGAACCCAGGGGCATTCTACCTTTGAGATACACCCCCAGCCCTATTTTTTATTCTTTATTTTGAAACAGAGTCTCACTGAGTTGCAAAGAGCCTCACTAAGTACCGGAGGCTGTCATGGAACCGTGATCCTCCTGTCTCAGCCTCCCAAATACTGGAATTACAATCATGCGCCACCGTGTCAGCACGGTTCTAACTGACAGATCTTCACAGAATAGTTTTCCAGGAATTGTGAAGACAATTTCACTCAAGGTCATGACCTCTTCACATGGACAGGTCGTGTTTGTTTATGAGATAGGAGAGTATGAATGAAACTGGATACTGAGGGTCCTAGATGGAAGGGACTAACAGAGGATAAGGGAGGAAATATGGACACACAAGAGACAGCAACACACTGATAGGGTGGCTTGTGGAAGCATGGGTAAAATGATGGTCCACGTTAAGTAAAAATGGCAGAATTTCTAGTGCAATCCAGACTGAAGGTATCAAGAGGTTTAGGCATGTTGGCAAACTAGAGTGGTTATATCACCTAACACACACACACTCACACACACAAAAAAATCAGCCAACTATATGCTGCAAGTGGGAGCAGAAGGCACACTTTATTAAAATGATAATGAATGTACTGGGAAGAAAGGTGTGGATATTGTTGAGAAGTTCAGTGATGGCTGACCTCTGTGGTACAAGATAAGGACAGGAAATGCTATTTCCAAACTGGACTCCTCAGTGGTAGCAAGGATGGTAGAATCGCCAAATGACAGAGGAAAGCTGGCAGTGCTCAGCCAGTCAGAGGCAAAACAGATTCAATCATTGTAAAGAGAGGCAAAGTCAGAGTGGCAGTCAAGGGGACTTGACCCTCTCAGGGCCAAGCTATGGAGGTACTTGATAGAATCCAGTATTCCTAGGGTGAACTAGATGGATAATCAACAACTCTATCGAACTGGTGGCAATATGTGTGAAGCCCTGGATTTGATCTCTAGCACCACAAAAACAAAACAAAATAAATCCCCCAGAACTTTATTGTTCAATCTGTACAATCAAAAGAAAATCAACAATAGATGACCAGGAGACTGAGAGTAGTTATCTCAATAAAAAATTATAGTCTATAGAACAGGCTTGCAGCAGACTAGTTTTTAGATCCATAACTGACTTAAGGAGAGACTAGGTCCCCAGAAAATGGATCCTGCAATACTCTAGCATATGTATATGGAACAATTCACCAAACTTTTCTGTAGAAAGACCTTTGGCCAATTAACAGCATATTGAGGAAAAAGGTATGCCTAAGTATTGGAGACACAGGGTTGAGGCTGACATTGCTCCAGGGACTCAAAGAACCATCATAATCTCCTATTATAGTGGGGGTGTCTGGCAGCCAGATATTAAAATGAGTCCTAACTCAGATTTAGGTCATATTTGGCTTACTGGGTCCAGAGTCACATACAGGGGTCATTTCCTTAGTTCCCAAAAGTGTACTGGAAACTGACATGCTTGGTGATTGGAAGAGTCGCTGCCCTGGTTCCCAGGCTTGTAAGGCGAGAGCTGTCGTAGTGGGAAGGCCAGGTGGAACTGCTTCCCCTCACCCCACCCCCAGGATAGTAAATCAACACCCATCACAAACCCACTGCATGGCAGGATGCAGTCTCATGGTGCCTGTCATATCCTGATTCACAGTCTGACTCCAGCAGAATCCAGATAGATCCTCAAGGATGAAAATACACAATGGCAATTAAAGCCAGGTAGTGACTCAAAGGGGGGCTGTTGCCAGATACAGGATCTTTACCAAAGCAGGCCAACTTTGTATCCATGACATGGGACTGTGTAATTGGTGATTAAGTATACTCTTCTCCATTGTGGTAAGAATCAGAAACAGTTCATACTCACTTGGGACAAGAAATAGCTTACATTTACAGTGTTGCTTCAGGATCACTCTCTCACTTTCTGGTATAAAATCATTTGAAGAGATATAGATCATTCATATATCAGGGAACATCATATCGGTCCACTGTATTGATAACATCATTTTTATCATACCAGGTGAACAAGTGGTGGCAAAATCTTGGAGGCAGGTGCACTAAAGAGGGTGGGAGACAAATCCTACAAACACTTAGGAGCCATAATAACAATGAGAATGTTCTAACCCTCCAATTTTTGTTTTCAAATCCCTGATCCAGCCATTTTCCACTGTCTATGAGCACACACACACACACACACACACACACACTTTTAATTCAGGCCACTTGTCTTTCAACTTAGAGTGATTAAGTAAGAACATTCATGAACCAAGCACAGCCTTTTCCTCTACGGTCATGGTTATAAGGAACCTCTCATGAGTCCAAGATATCTACACTAGGATATGCTATCCAACTATGATGAATTACATCTTCAACTTCTTACCATGAAGAAGAAAGCACAAGTCCTGTTTGGTTCCCATGGATCCTGGAGACATCGCATTCCACCCTGAGAAAGCTGCTACTAGACGTCAGACAACATGGAAGGCTGCACACTCTGAGTGGAGCCAAGATAGGAAAGGGCTCGTTAGCAGGTACAGACAGCAGCACAAGAAGCTCCACTGCCTGGGCCCTAGGACCCTAAGGTATTAGAGGTGTTGGTAATAGCTCCAGGAGTTCATATGCAGTTTCTGTCATCTTCTAAAACAAAGCCATAACATTTTCAGCAGAGAGTTAAGCACCATTCAACAAACTGTGTCTGACATACTAGAGGTCTTTCGTAGAGAGGGGATTCTTGGTCGTGGGAAACAGAGTAAGCATATTGCCAGGACTGATTTTCATGAACTGATTGTCAGAACCAAGAGCCATAATGTGAAACAGATCCAGGTGTAACCCACTGTAAAACTGAAGCAGTATCCCCAGCTATGATCAGAGACAGAGGCACAAGAACACAGCATAAGCGTGACTCAGACACCCACATATCTCCAGAAACTTGCACGGAGACCTTTCCCTCGGGTAGTACACAAGGCCACATGAGAGGTTCCTTATAACCATGACAGTTGAGGAAAAGGCTGTGCTTGGTTTATGAATGTTCTTATTTAATACTCTAAGTTGAAAGACAAGTGGCCTAAATTAAAAGTGTGTGCGGTGTGTGTGTGTGTGTGTGTGTTCATAGGCAGTGACAAATGGCTGTATCAGGGATCTGAAAATAAAAATCGGAGGGTTAGATTAAGGAAATTGAGGGAGGGACTCTAGATGCAAGTATGAAGTGAGATTGCTCATGAGGGATTGCACACTGTGGAAGGACCACTGAGTAATGACTGCTCACCCAGTCTCTGCCACCAGCCCAGTCTTACCCTGAGGCAAGACAGTCTGCCTAGCTCCAAAGCTCTGTTTAGGGATTCAACACCTTCCTGTCTAACCCTGCTGCCTTCCCTCTCCTACAGACGTTGACCCCTGCCCCATGACATCTTCACCTCACTTCTATCTATTCTTGTTGGTGAGCTCAACATCTCATGGGACATCACTAGTAGCTTACAGGATGCAGACATTCTGAAAATACTTAGCACCAATGGTGTCTCTTGGCTCCTTCTTCTTGGGCCTAATATCAGCTAAATGGAGTAATCGAAAATTCCATAATATCCTCTGGAGAAAGGTGAAAGGCAAATTTTCAAAGTGGAAAAAAAGAATTTTATGTTATCATTCAGAGATTATGGCAAATTTTTAAAATAAATTCTATACTCCATGGGAATATTAAGTGATTGGACACCAAATTAGTGCTTTGATTTGCCCCAGTCCAGAATCTTTCCCATTCCAGTTCTGATGGAAGATACCTATTATCTTCAAATGGTCTTATGACCATTTGAGCTCCTTGGCTCAGATAATTTTTTTTTTTGTGGTACTTGGGGTGGAACCCAGGAGCTTTTCTACCTCTGGGCTACATTCCCAGACCTATTTTATACTTTATTTGAAAACAAGGTCTCACTAAGTTGCTAAGAGCCTCACTAAGTAGCTGAGGCTGGCTTTGAACCTGTATGATCCTCCTGTCTCAGCCTCCCAGGTGCTGAGATTACAAGTGTACACCACCATGCCAAGCCAATTATTTTATTTTTAAATAAGCATTCCCCAAGGGGGAGTGGGAGATTCTAACATGGATAAGATCACTCAGAAAAAAAAAATATATATATATATACATATATACATATATACACATACACACACACACACACACACACACACACACACACACACACATATATATATATATATAATTTGAATTCTTTACCAGACCCAAGATACCAGGGTGAGCAGTAGATTTTAGGGATCCTGGAAAGAATGCTTCAGTGTGAGGGTTGAGATTGCCCATATCTATGTTCTGACAGGCTTGTGTAATCTTGTGCTCATAGATATGGAGAATAGTTTTCCAGCACAATGATTCTTGATGAATTTTTAAAGTTAGAAATGGTGAGTGAAGGATGTGAGGGTGATCTGGCTGCGACACCTGTCACCCCATTGATCGCCAGGGTCGATTCGGCTGATCTGGCTGGCTAGGCGGTGTCCCCTTCCTCCCTCACAGCTCCATCTGCGTCCCTCCCGAAGCTGCACGCTCGGTGGAAGAGGACGACCTTCCCCGAATAGAGGAGGACCGGTCTTGGGTCAAGGGTACACGAGTAGCTGCGCTCCCCTGCTAGAACCTCCAGACAAGCTCTCAAGGTCCATTTGTAGAAGAACGTAGGGTAGTCAAGCTTCCAAGACTCCAGACACATCCAAATGAGGTGCTGCACGTGACAGTCTGCCTTTCTTTAAAAAAATATTTTAAAAAAGCAAAGAAATGGTGAATGAACCTGGTAACTTCTGGCCCAATGGTTCCTTTAGGACCTAGAGTTAGTGAGTGCCCCTGGATTTTACCTTGGTCTAATAGAGAGAGCAGAGAGCCTACGAAAACAGAGGTGCACCATTCTCAAATGTTCTAGTTTTCCCTGTATATCCAGAGACATTGGTTATGAAGAGTCAGCCTCTCTTTCCAGCACAAACATTGTTAGGCCTATGTGAAGCTTTAAGATGCCTTGCAATGTAATCAGGTAGGCAGTACTTAAGTTTTAATTTTAGTTGTGTTTTAAGTTTTAATATGATAGGGGAAGTACCACCATGTGTAACGAAGCAGTGCAGAGCGCTGGGCTGCGGCCATGGCTCCATCCGGGTCTTAGTCAAGGTGGTGACTATGATGCCATTAGGAACTTGCCCACACCCCTCTCAGTCTGCTCAGCTCTGCGCTTCATCATAGAGGCAAAGGTGGTTCCTGGAATCCCTCACCTATGTGATCCATGGTGCCGAGGGCTTCTCACTGCCCTGCCTCTCATTGATTTTTGCCTGAAGCTGTTGTCTGGCTCCTTTTAAATAGCCACCATCTTGCTTTTCCCCCACACCAGGTCTCATCATTTGTCTTGACCTCACGCTATGACCCCAGTGGCCTCAGATTGGGGCAAACAAGTCCCTGTTTAATTGGTTTTATGTGTTTCAACTTGGATAGATGGAACAGTGTAATTCCTCCTTGAAGGAGAAATTCCATCTTGTTCTCCAACTGTGTTTGCTCAATTCAGGGAGAAATCCATATTCTCATACAGCATTGTTTGAAGTGGGAACAGGAGGCAGATGGCTGGATTTTGCAGATTTGAGGGGCGGCAGTATTCTGTGGCGCTGCCCTGGTCTTTGCTGTTCTGCCAGTGTGCCCTTTCCCATGTGGAAGCGATCATTGTCTGCTGGCTGGCAGATCAATGGGTGACATTGTGCAGGGGATTGGTATTTGTTTAAGAGAAATCTCCCCGACTGACCCAATTCCTGTAATGCATAAAAAAATGACAGAAGTAATATTTTTGTTCTTGTTTCACTTTCATTCATCTTATTTGATCAGGGCTGAGCAAAACTGACATCTCATCAAACTCCAAAGTGTGTTTCAGCACCAGGTTCATCGGAGGGTGGCATTTAAAACACAGACGTTGCAGGAACAAATGTATTTGCCAATCCAGTCCGGCAATGTAAACCTGACCTTTCTCCTGTAGATTTATTGACATGGGCCTGTTTTGTATCATATTTCATTATTGTGCATGGGAGGATTGAAAGTTCTTCTCCCGGAAAACAACTCAGTTGGTGTTGGAGTGACCAATATCCTTTTCTCTTCCTAGAGAGAAAGGGGAAATTAGAAATTCAGGAACTGGCAGGATTAACACAATTCCTCAAAGAGAGTCTTTAATTAAAAACACAGGTACTGGCAGTATGGGCTGGGAAGAAATTTCCATTGGGCCTGTGGTGGGAGCAGAGAAATTGCATCCAAGGTTACTGTCATTACTTGTTGTGTAGTGTATCATGTGCTCCTTGCATCTGGAAGCCCTGGACATGCCCCCTCCACTCACTTAATGCAGAAATCCATCTCTCATAAATGCTCCCATTGTCTGTGCTGTGACACAGTGTCAGAAAACCACCAGGCCACACAGCTGCGGAAATTGTCCATTTGCATGTTTGTGTGACAGAATATCCATGAGTCCAGAGATTCCCCTGGGCACCAGGGGATAGCAGGAAACAAGAGAAATAAGATTCTTATTTTCATAGTTTCAATTTTGTAGGGGAAGATAGTGTATAAGTTAATAAGTAAACAATATAAATACAATAATAATAGGAAAAAGGAATGTTTGGTACTGTATGCAATAGGGAAAAGTAATAGGAAATAAAGTAATAGGGATATCTGTGGGGTTGTGGGTCTGATGGGCGCTGCTTCACACAGGCTCTTCAGGAACAATCTCCTAGGTAGAGACAGTGAGACCGAGTGGCGATCTATTAACGAAATGAAGCTAAGCAAAATGGGAGCTAAACCAGACTGCTTCAGGTAGAACATACTGCAAGCACAAAGGCAGGCCCTGAGGTAGAAATATGTTTGATATTTGGGGGAAAGCCCACTCAGCTGCAGCTTCAGGAGTGAGGAGGGGTAAAACTACAAGAAGAGCTCAAGAGGTGAGCAGGGGCAGATCAGGTAAGCTCATCGTAGGAGATTTAAGTGATTGCAATAGGGAGATGAAGAGGCTGTTCAGCAGGGGAGTGACAGAAATTTATTTACTCTTATAGGAGGTTACTCTGGCTGCGGGATGGGGGATGAATCATAGGGAAGATGGAAGGATAATAACAGAAGCCAACCGTGTGGATGCCAAAGTCAGATCTAGCAAGAGGTGAAAGTGGCTTGAACTCAGGTGACCTGCTCAGCCAAACATCCGTGAGCCAAACATCCGTGTCTGTGCAGATCAGTTCTGCCCTCCCCTCCACCACCGCCACCGAGACAGTGGAGCCGGCCTTTCCCTCCACTGTAGGTGCCAGCCAACAGCATTCACAATGCCCTGAGTTCATCCTTTCTCTGGACAAAACACCCCATTTTTTGCGGTACTGGGGATTGAACCCAGGGGCATTCTACCTCCAATATATACTACCTGCTCTATTTTTTTATTCTTTATTTTGAAATCTCACTAAGTTGTGGAGGGACTCACTAAGTAGCTAAGGCTAGTGGTGAAACTGCAATCTTCCTGTTTCAGCCTCCCAAGTACTGGGATTACAAGTGTGCGACACCACTCCTAGCTAAAACACCCCATTTCTTCCAACTCTTCTTCATATGACAATATCTTTAAATGTATTTTATTTTTTGTGTTACAGAGAATTGAACCTAGGTATGTTCTGTCTCAGAGTTACACTGGTAGCCCTATTTTATTATTTTCGCTAAGTTGCTAAGGATCTGGCTAAACTGCTGAGGCTGGCCTGTCTTAGTCTCTCAAGTACTGGGATTACAGGCATACACTACCATGTTCTGCTCTTTTTCTTTTTCTTTTTTGGTACTGTGGATTAAACCTAGGGGTTCAATTAGACCTCCAAGCTATACCCCCCGCCCTATTTTTTGTGTGATGCTTGGGGTGGAACCCAGAGGCATTATTTTATTTCTTATTTTCAAACAAGAGTCTTGGTAAATTGCTTATGCTGGCCTTAAACCTGTCTCAGCTGCCCAAGTCTTGGGATTACAGGCAAGCACCACTATGCCTGACTCATATGACAATATTTTAAGTATCCCTCGTCACCCTTATCATTCATTCCAGACTCTGTTCCAGTTTTTGCACATTTTTCATTAAACTAAGATCCCAAGATAGAGCAAAATACCTCATGAGCAGGCTGCTGTTTTTGCACCCAGTCCCCACCGTAGGGAGAGCCCTCTGCCCTACTATCAGCCCAGGGCCTCCACTCCTGGTTGAAGAGCAGAAGCAGGACCTGGTCCAAGCCAGGGCATCTTCCCCCTCTGTGGAGATAGGTCACATGGTAACAGAGATGCAAAAGGACTCTGTCTGGGAATGCTAGAGTAAGGTTCTCCTTTTTTTGTTACTAATTCAACTAGAAACATGGAGCCTTGAGAGCTTTTAGCAGAGAGAAAATAAAGATATTTCATTTATATATTGGATCAGGCAAGGTCTAAAATCTAATTCTGGATAATCAGCTGAACCAATACATTTCCCCTTTTTCTGCTTATACTAGTTGGGTCAGGTTTTTCTGATGCTCACCATCAAAAGACTCCTAATTGGCAGACCAATCAGAGAAGAGGTGCCACCACATCCTGCCGATGGGTCACTCTACACGCCTACCCCCTGCAGTGCAGCCACAAGTCTCCACCTTTGTCAGCAGGGCTATTCTTTTGTCAATGTCTGTTGTTTGAGCTTATAACAATGGGAGCTCACACTTTCCTGTTCAGCAGTTTCCTTCTCAGTTTCTGTCTGGGCATCTCTGAGGGTTTATGTAAAGCCCTTTTATGAATTTAGTATTTATTAGGCCTCCCTCTTGCACTTGACACATATCCATTTCTGCCTGAGATGCAAACTCCGGAGAACCCAGTATTATGACCCATTTGGGGGGAACAGCAAAGAGAACCAATAAAACCTAAGAAAGCAAAGTCTAATCATTGCCAAAAAACACCCAGTTGGCTCCCTAATGGGCCAAGGGGGAGGGGCCCTGATGTCTCGGTGCCTCCGCCTTCCACAGCCATTCCTGATCCTAGAAAGCGCTCCCACAAGCCACACAGTGCAGCCCTTCTTTGGGGGCCTCTGTAAGTCACATCTGTGCTGAGGCTTTTGCAGTGCCCGAGTGATCTTGCATGAGAGCCAGGGTCTCCTGCTGCTCAAGCTGCTGCTCCTCTCAGGATACAGGGCTGGGTAGCAGAGGGTTAAGAGCTACAGATTTAGCTACTTGCCACTTGGGACATCTGATGCATGCTTTGGTCTCCTGGGATGGCTGAGTGGTCCATTCCAGGGGTGGGGAGGCTCCGCAATCACATAGTGAAACCTGGAAACAAAGTCCTGGCGAGGTGATTCAGTAGACAGAAGAGCAACATGATTTTTTTTTTTTTTTTGGCAGTATTGGGATGGAACCCAGGAGTATTCTACCTCTGAGCTACACCCCAGTCCTATTTTTTATTCTTTATTTTGAAATAAGGTCTCACTGAGTTGCAAAGGGCCTCACTAAGTAGGTGAGGCTGGCTGTGAACTGTGATCCTCCTGTCTCAGCAACATTCTGATCCTGGCACCACCATTTGCTGAACAGCTCAGGGAACATCACATTGACCAAATCTTATTTTATTCATCTGCAAAATGTGCATTAATAAAATCTAACTCTTAGGTGCTAGAGACCACTCTATCACTTTCTATTATGAGCTCCTTTAACCCATGTAATAATTCTGTGAGCTATTTTCTATTATCTTCAATCTAAAGATGAGGGTGTCAAGACACAGGCAAAGTAATTGGGACAAAGTGACTCAATTCAAATATAAGCAGTTTATATCCAGAATCTACTCTTGGCCTCTATGAGATTAATAAAGGATAACAATAATTAATAAGAAAATAAAATTATCAAATAATAAGCTGTAAGTCATCATAATAATGAAGCAAGTATTCCTCACAGTCTTTTCATGGAGATTCAATGAAATGATATAATTATATTAACCATGTCTTTTATTTTTTGTATTCTGATAGTTTGATCTGTGGGTTCTTATTGATCCTGGAGGGCCTTCCCTTCCCAGGGATAACCAACTGCTAGAAGAGGTAAACAATTCATCCTGAGGACAGCTCTTTAAATAAAAACCAATCAATCAAGAGCAGAAACTCCCACCACCTCTGTTATTGGTTTCTCACTCTCCATCACTGTTCTTCTGCCCTAACATGCCAGGACGAGGCATCAGACAACTAAGGCCATCTCAGGCCCCAGAGCCTGCTTAAATGATTTTCAGTAGTTAATCCTAAACCGGCTCACCCTGCCTTGCCTTGTCCTTCCTGAAGAAACCACAGTGCAGGCTCTTGCCACGGTTTCCCCTCACCCTCTGCCTCCTGGCCAGCCCTAGTGAGACACCATGGCACAGCATGTCCTCACCTCTAGGGAACTACGAGTAACAACCCGTCCTTACAAAGGAATCAACTCCTGATCTGTCGGCCTTGTCATACCTCTGACTCTCTATTAACTCACTATACTTTAAGAGATTAAGTTGGGCATGCTGGCATATACTTGTAATCCCAGGATTTGAGAGGCAGAAATAGGAGGATCCAGGTTCGAAGCCAGCCTCAGCTATTTAGTGAGGTCCTCCACAACTTAGTAAGACCATGTTTCAAAATCAAAAATAAAAAATTGGGCTGGGGGTGTAGCTTGGAGGTAGAATGCCCCTTGATTCAATCCCTAGCGTCACGAGACAGAGAGAGAGGGAGAGAGAGAGAGAGAGAGAGAGAGAGAGAGAGAGAGAGAAGAAGAAGAAGAAGAAGAAGAAGAGAGGAGGAGGAGGAGGAGGAGGAGGAGGAGGAGGAGGAGGAGGAGGAGGAGGAGGAGGAGAGGAGAGGAAGCTCTTTGCACAAGTAGTGCTGAGCAAATTAAAAGACTTGTGCCTATGGGGAGAGAAGTAGTATATATTGGAAGACTTACCAATTGTGTGCCTAATGTTTTACATGCACAATTTCATTTGATTGCACATTATGATCCCTACTTTACAAATAGAAAAACCAAGGTACAAGGACTTCGGGAAAAAGTTGGTTGAGTCACTCATTTAGTGGATGGCAGTTTCTGGGCTTGACTTCTTGACTTCCAGTTTGTCTGATCTTAAAACTTCTATCCTCTGTTCTACCCAAGAAGGAACTGGAAGAAGACACTATGAACTCCATTCTAGAAGGAATAAGAAAACAAATTTCAAAGGTAATGTCTTCTCCTTTTCCCACCAGGTTGCCCTTGCTTTCTGCTTGATTCTGACCTGCCTCTGCTTCTTCATTTATTAATTTATTCCTCAGTTCATTGTCAATACAGAAGGGAAAGCCTGGATTTTAAATAACACATGCGTTAAACCCACCATAGCTTGGGTTAATATTCCACTTGTTCCAAACTGGCACCCTATCCTCTATTGCCATTCCCAGTATCTCCCATCCTCTTCCGTAATTCCCTTGGCAAAGAGAGCTTGCTGTGCTCAACTTGAGCTCCTGGGCCATCAGAGTGCACACCCCACAGTGCATCTTCCTAGGATATGGAACTAGTTCACAACAAATAATTTCTTTGGTGCAAGAAGGAATGGTGGTGTTAGAACTCTTAAAAGGCATGCTCTGCCTCCCAGCATAAGGGGGATGGAGGAATATGCTGGGACAGGAGAAGGACTCGGGCCTTCAGAAGAGAAGAAAGGACTGCTGTGTGGAGTCACCTGAACAATTTCCACCAACACTCAAGAAGCACAGTATTTAGCACACAGATAGTAACGCTAACGGATGGTCATTGGTGCTTGAGCCCTCTCTGCATCTCTGTGCTCTCAGCAGGTCACCACTTTCTCTCAATGCTGTGAGGTCTGTGGGGTTGATACCATCCCCTTCCCCAGTACCAGAAATGACTAACTGAACTGAAGCCTTGTGATTTCTTAGGAGTGAGCACATGACCAATTTGAGTCGATGAGAATAACCCTGGTATTGTACATGAAATCATTGGAAAAGGAGCGCCCTTTCCCTGAGGGGGCTGAGCTGGCAGGAAGTGGTCATGGAGGTTCTGGTGGCCATGTTGGTACCACATGGGCATAGCTTGCCTGAGAACAAAGTCAACAAAGCGGAAAAGCAGAGAAGAGATTGGAGACAATCATTCTGCTGGCCTAGTTTAGACATCCAAATCTAGTTGAGCCTCAAATTAGATCCTCTGCTGGACTTCCAGAGGTTTGAGCCAATGCTGTCTCTTTTCTTTGTAAGCCAGTTTGAATTGGGTCTTGTCCCTTGCTGCCAAAATAGGCTGCATTAATCTATTGAGTCCCCCTCCGAGCTGCACAGGCTGGACCCTACATTTGCTCCAGCCACACTGGCCCTAGTTTCCCCTTTGTTGCCTGTTCCGGTCTTGTCTCCTGAAGCTACCTTTATTGGAATGTTCTCCTCCACTCCTGTCTCATCTGGATAACTTCTATTCAGTCTCTAGATCTCAGCTCAGAGAACAGGCCCACCAGACCAAGGTAGGCCCTCCAGTTACATGCTCTCCACACCCTTAATCTCTCCTTCAGAGTGCTTAGCCCAATTTTTAATAATGTATTTATTTCTAAAATTTTGTTTTCCCCTTTCCTCACTGGACCAGCAGCCCTATGATGGCCGAGATTCTGTCTGTTTTGTTCTTTAGTAGGTAGGTCAACAAACCCTTGCATAGTTCCTAACACACACTGGGTGCTCAAGAAATCTTTATTGAAGGACTACATATGTGAAGTAAGTATTTTATCCATCTGTGGCCACCACAAAGTAATGAGAGACATCAGATAACATTGGAGTGGGGCCAGAGGCAAAAAGCCACTGGGTGTCTCAACATTTTAGTCTCAATAAAAATAGTACTTAGGGCTCTGGGAACTACTGCCATCAGATACTTAAAGGGTGATCATTTGGATGGATGGAGGCAGTTTTGTTCCTATAGTTTTACAAGGATAGGTCTCCAGAAATTAGGGATAGGAGCAAGGAGTAGGCACTGATTCAGTATGAGAAATGTCTTAGTCTATTCTGTGTTGCTATAACAAGATAGCACAGACTGGGTAATTTCTTTCTCAAAGTTCTGGAGGCTGGGAAGTCTAGTATCACATTGTTGATGACTGTATCCCCTTTAGCGGAAGGCAAGAGGGTGGAGAGCATAGCAGATCAAACTTGCAGCCTCAAGCCCTTTTACAATCATTGCACACAAGGGGTCGAAGCCCTGATGACATAAACGCCTTCCGACACTTGTATTGGAGATCAAGTTTCCAATACATCAGCAGGGGACACATTCAAAGCATAGTATTCTGCCCCTGCCCCTTCTCATATCCAAAATGTATTGGGCCCATTCCAATAGCCCCAGAAGACTTACCTTGCTCAGTACCAACTCAGAACACCAAAGTCTCATCTAAATCAAATCTGAGTGAGACTCAGGGCTTAATGTCCTTGGTTATGTTTCTCTCTAGCTGAGAGCCTGTAAAATCAACACACTTTGTGCTTCCAAGAGACAATGGCAGGACAGGCATAGGAGAGACAGTCTCATCCCAAAAGGCAGAAATAGCCAAGAAAAAAAAAAAAGGCAGCTGATCCCAAGAGACTCTAAAGCCCAACAGGAAGAAAAAAAATTAAGTCATAGAGCTAGATAATCATCTCCTTTGACTCTATGTTTTCATCCTGGTGCACAGGGCAGGGACTGTACAAACCCACCCTTGTGGGCCCAATCCACCTAGCATCTCTTCCAGGTGAGTCATATACTCTCAGGTATGCAGTTCATTAGTCTTGGGGGCCCTGCAGTGGTTCTACCCTAGTCTGTGATGAGTCTCTGCCAGGGTCCCAGGATGTCCACAGCATCTTTTGAAATCTAGATAACAGTTGCCATGGCCCCACAGCGCTTGCATCTGGTGTACCTTCAGGATTTGCACCCGATGGAAACTTTCAGGTTTAGAGCATGTACCTTCCGGGGCAGTAGGTTGACTGCACCTGGCTCATGTGGGCCACAGCTGGGTTGGCCAAGGGGTATGTGCTCAAAGGGTATGTGTTAAGGGAGAAGAGTCCTGACATAGTCCTGGACAGCAAATTCTGAGCTCGGATGCCATTGTGGAAACCCTATTCTAAAGGTTCTTGCCTCGAAGACCTCTGAAATGCCTCTGTGTCTTCCTTCCATGACTTAATGAGCAGAACAGGTCTCCTCTAATTCATATTAATCTCTAGAGCAAACAGTCACTTGTCACACCTTTAACATTCCTTCCCAAACATGCCTTTTTATCTTTACATAGCCAGGCTTTTTTCTAAACCTTTCTGCTGCACTTCCCTTTAATTATAAATTCCATCTTTAAGTCATTTCTTTATACTCCAATTCTACTTTTGTTTTTTGTGGTACTGCGGATGGAACCCAGGGGCATTGTACCTCCGAGCTACACCGCCAGCCCTATTTTTTAGTCCTTTTTTATTTTTGCATCAGGGTCTCACTGAGTTGCAAAGTGCCTCACTAAGTAGCTGAGGCTGTCCATGAACCGTGATCCTCTAGTCTCGGACTCTCAAACGCTGGGATTACAAGCGTGAACCACCACGCCTGGCCCAATTTTACTTTTAAAGGGCAAAAGTAGCCACACAATGTCTTCAATGTGTTGTAACTCAGATAATCCTTTTGTCAGATAGATTAGTTCACCTCACTTAAGTTCTGCCTTCCACAAAGTCCTAGAGCACAGACACAATTCTACAGAGTTCTTTGTAACTGTGCAGCGCAGATGGGCCTTACTCCTGTTCCCAGTGCCTTGTTCCTTATTCCTGTCAGAGTCTTCATCAGAAGGGCCTTTACTGTCCATATTTCTACCAGCAGTCTGAATCCTCAAGAAGATTTAGATTCTCCAACAGGTGTTTTCTTCCTCCTATCCCCCATTAGAATTGCCCGAATGGCTATTCATTCATGGCACTTTTTAAAAATATGCCTCTTAAACTCTTTCAGTAGCTTGCAGTGAAGCTACATCTACATTTCCAGGTCTTTGTTGTGGCGACATCCTTACTTCTTGGCACCACTTTTCTGTCTTAGTCCATTTTGTGCTGCTGTAATAGAATGCCTGTGACAAGGGATTTGTAAAGATAAAAGACTTATTTCTTGATTTCTTGTAATTTCTTTTTCCTTTCTTTTTTTTTTTTTTTTTTTTTTTTTTTGCGGTACTAAAGATGGAAACCAGGGGCATTCTACCTTCAAGCTACACCCCCGGTCCTATTTTTTAGTCTTTTTATTTTTTGAAACAGGGTCTCACTGAGCTGCAGAGGGCCTCATTAAATAGCTGAGGCTGTCCGCGAACCTTGATCCTCTGGTCTCTGCCTCCCGAATACTGGGATTACAAGTGTGTGCCACCATACTATGCCCTATTTCTTGTAATTTCAAAGGCTGGGAAGTCTGCAAGGGCTCACAGTGGTAAGGGTCTTCTTGCTGTGTCATCCCATGGCAGAAGGGCCGAAGGACAAAAGTGCAAGCATGAGGGAGAGAGTAAGATACTGAAGTCACAGCCTCGAGCTCTTTTATTCACAGGACTCCACCCTCAGGAACACAACATCTCCCATTAAGCTTCACCTCCCCACCCTGGCGCCTGAGGGACCAGGTTTCTAATACATAAATGTCAGATATGTTCAAATGAAGGCCAAGAAAGAATGTCTAGGAGCCAATTGGGAATTCTGAAGATGATGGAAGGATTCCATACATTTCTTAGAGTTTTTATAAGAAGACATTTGGTTTTATAGACTTTTAATAGGCTCTTTGCCATATTGCAAAGTTTAGAATCACAGATTTTTAATTTCTTAGAAATGTCTAAGGATCGCCATATAGATCCAACTTCCTTCCCTCCTCTGTGGGATGACTCCAGTGGTTCTGCTGGGCGGGCCCTGTGACAATGCCCCACCCACAACTCTCCTTAAGTGCAGGTTCTGCTCCACTCTTTGCTTATGCTCCTGGAGCAGGGTGCCTTTGGGGAAATGTTTGGTCCTTTCTTCAGAGCCTTCTGACTGGCTGTATCATAGTCAGCAAGCCACAGGGTGTCAATAATCACCTTAAAGCAAATACTGCTCAGAAATGGGATTTTTGATGGGAAGCATTGTTGCTAATAAAGATGGACCTGCTGGCAAACCAGCTAATATCTTAACTTCCACCAGACCCTTGCTACTTCCAAACAGATGACTCTAATGAGATAAATTACTTTTCCACCAGCATAAAAATTACTGCAATCAATGCAGTTAGTAAAGAACATGATTTTTAAAAGAAGAGAAAATACCAATATTAAATATGTTTATATTGACATGAAGCCAGGTTGATCAAAGGTGTGTGTGTGTGTGTGTGTGTGTGTGTGTGTGTGTTCTGAGGTGTGCTTATGGTCATCGGGAGAAGCTCAGAGTTGAGCTTGGCCAAGGGCACTCCCTCTGCTCTGTCCTAGGCATAGGCTCTGAGAAAGCAAAGTGATAATCATGCTAAGGAGGGTTAGCATTTTCTAGAAAAATGTTTTTCTGGGACAAAGATCTCTTCCTGATCATCTTTTCTTGGATTGTGGAGTCTTTGGTTGAGCATCATGCTTCTTTGGGCTTCATTTGCATCATCTACTGTCGTGAGCATACAAAATATATGTCAAAAATGCTGTGAGCATATGAAATATATGTCAGGCTACAGGTATAGTGTAGGGACAGATGGACTGGCCAGATGCAAAGAAGATGGGGCAGAAGAAGGATGTAACTGACATGCCCAAGGCAAATTAACGAACTCACACCCCGGGCACACATCTGCGGGATAAAGACGAAGTAACGGACACACATCCCAGACATATGTCCATAGGATGAAACATCTGGGAAAACAAAATGACGGTCCAAGTAACGAGCCTACGTAATCAGTGACATCAATTTAGGGTATGTAAGACCTAGCAAATGGCTAGATCGGTGGCTCTGACTTAATTGTCTAAGAGGCTGAAAGTTATCCTGGCCAGGGACACTTCCCTGGTAGCTGCTGGACAATTCCTCTAAGTGACAGCTGTGCTCATCCCCGTCTGACTCCCCAGGCCTTGAGCATCTGTACCTCGACGAATGCTGTGACAGCAATCCTGAACCTAGGTTACCCGTGGAGACCCTGTGACAGCGATCCTGAACCTAGGTTACCCGTGGAGACCCGTTTTGCCTTGGGTAGCTAAATGCTGAGACGGATGGGAGTGTTATGAGCATTGTAAAATAAACCAAGTATTCGCGAAAGGCATTAAGTGTGACCCGTCATTCTCACCACTGTGTCAATAAGACTCGTAACATCTGCTGAGAAAGAATAATTTCCCCCAGAGAAGTGAGGCCCCAGGATCTGATGACAGAAGTGGAGCAGGCCTGGAATCGTAGCGTCTTTGAGCCACGTGGGTGGTCTTTCTATCGAGTTGCCTAGTGCCACAGTCATCTTTATTTTATGACACTTCTGGAATAGAGACTCCACAACTTGAAATTTTCACCAGCTCCATGGGATTAAATTTGACCAGAACAGAAACTTCAGAGAAGAGTGGTTTGGAAGAACAGAAAATAGAATAATAAAAACTATCAAACTTTTTTTTTTTTTGATGGTACTGGGGTTCCTGGAAACCCTTATACCTCTGGGCTACACGCTACACTCCCAGACCTATTTTATACTTTTTATTTGGAAACATGGTCTCTTAAGCCAGCGCAGCTGGCTTCAAACCTGTGCGATCTTCCTGTCTCTGCCTCCCAAGTGCAGGGATTACAAGTGTGCGCCACCACGCCTGGCTCAAATATTTTTTTTAACACTCATTATATGGGGATTGAACCTAGAGATACTCTACTTCTGAGCTACGCCCCCTAGCCCATTTTATTATTTTATTTTGAAACAGGGTCTTGCTAAGTTGCTGAAGCTGGCCTCAAACCTACAATCTTTCTGTCTCAGCCTTCAAGTACTAGGATTACAGGCAGGCACTAGGACTCCTGTCTTGTATTCAGCATTTTATATCAGTTACTTCATTTAATTCTCGTAGCCATTATATTGAGATTCCCTCATCTGCAGATTAGTAATCAAGGATTGTGCAAGCATAAAAGAGTGGAGAGAGCTTTTTTAGAAGGGTAGACAGGAAAGGCCTCTCTGGAGAAGCCTTTGGAGTCAAGAAGTGAACCAAAAGTGGGTGTGGCTGGACTCTGAGAGAGGGCTTCCAGGAAGAGGGTGGAGCAGGCGCAACACCCAGAATCTATACTTGCTCGGTGTGTTGACTTGCAGCAGAAGGACAGTGTGTCTGCCGTGGAGGGGCCAGTGGGGAAGTCACAGGGCATGTCAGAGGGGTCGGCAGGGTAAGAAGTCTGGACTCCTGAAGACTGTGGCAAGAAGTTTGACTTTTGTTCTAGTGTGAATGTGGTGGCTGTAAAAATTAAACAATGGGTCCAAAGTAGTTTGTGAACTGTAAAACATTAAACTGTGGTGGCATGATATCTTCACCATTCATTATGTCATTTATTTATCACTTCCTCCCTCATGTTGGTCCAGGATCAGGGAACTTTATCCAAGAAACTCAGACTCAAAACCCTACTAATTGTTTCTTGCATCCCACATAGACAGCTAATGGACCAATCCCGCCCTCCAAACACTTGTGTATTAAGAACTGATCAGGTGGAAGAAACCTAGAATAAGGCAGTCCCTGAGAACATCCCTTTCTTACTCCTTCCCAAACTAATCAGACATTGAGAAGAAACCTGCTTCCTTGTATGTGGAAGTGTGTAATGGGCCATCACAAGATCAGTCACTCTAAAGATGGACTTGGAGTAGTTCCAGAGAGAAAGGCTCATTTCTAATCACCCAGCGATATCCTCTTGGAAGTTAATGTAGCCTGGAAGGAAATATCATTAAACAGCTATTCCTGAACCAAAGGAAAATGCAGAACACTGATTTCAAGACTGGCTAAGCAGAGATATGAAGATTGGCACAGCCCCACATTGGTTTGCAGGCCCTAAATCTGGATTTACTCTATGAACATATTCAAAGAACAAAGAAATAAGAGCACACAGAGGCATGATACAATTCACAGATGATGTATCCAGAACACGTGTCCAAGGTAGAATCAAATTCCTGCACAATCACCCAAACCTGGAATCCTCTATACTTAAAAAGTAGGAGAATCCAGGTACATAGTCTTAGTACTTGAGAGGCTGAGACAGAAGGACCGTAGATTTGGGGCCAGCCTTGGCAAACTAATGAGAACCCATTTCAAAATTAAAAAGGAATAGGGATGTAGCCTGGGGGTAGACTGGGTTCAATCCCGAGTACCAAATAAATAAATGAAAAAATAAGTAGAGAAGAATATGCTTTCATTATTCGTGGTCTAAGACTCACTTGGTAATTTAGACGATTTAATAGGTTTAATAGTTTCTCATTGTTTATTTGTCTTGGTTAGAATTAAAGCTAAGCACATTTTTAAAATAATGGAGAAAGGATCTGTATTTGCAAATAACGACTCTGGGTGCTGAATATGGAGCATAAATAGATCACCTTTTATGTGTCCTTGAAGTTTGCCTTTGATGTGAACTTTTTCTTCTTTTTGGACATATGTGAGTAGAGGTAAGGTAGGTTATCATTACTACTTAATTAAATACATGTCTGATATGTCTATTGCATGAGTGTTAATTCATTCAACAAATAGGTTGAGGCCTCAGATCTATTCAAAGTAGTTAATGCTGGATCCTGCAATAAAAACCTTTCAGATCTCAGTGGCTTAGCATAGGAAAGGTTTATTTCTCACACATATAGAGTCCTGTGTGGGTTGGGTGGCTCTCCTATATAGTTCTTCTCGAGGCAGTGACACAGGGATCTGGGTCACTCCTATTGCATATCTGTGTCCATAGAACCAGCAGCTTCCCAGCCCAGGGTGGCAGGGGAGGAGATGGCTGAATGATTCTGAGATGATTTTAAGGACTTCAAAGTAACTTGCATCACTTTTTACTTGCATTCTGCTGCCCCAAATCCTTGCTGCAAGGGAGTCTGGAAAATATAGAGGAGCCCTCACAACCTCCTCTCTACACCTTTGTGTTGGCTTCTGTGGTGACCACAATGCAGACCCATCCATGGAGGAACTCACTGGGGAGTCTAGGTGAGGGGAAAGTCCTATAGAATTATGCTACACAGGAGAAAAGTACTGGTGCACAGTGAGAACAACCGGCTAAGTGCTACAAATCTCTTCAATCTATAGATGTTAGACTAGGTAGAGAGAACAGCAAGAACAAAGATGTGGAGGTGTCAAAGCATGAGTTGTATCTGGGCAGTGGCGTCACAACACTTTAATTAGAGACAAGGACATGGCCAGGGGATAAGTGGCAGAAAATAAACTAGAAAATGTAATTTTGGACCAGATCACAAAAATCTAAGAAGACATTTCAGAAAACATTGACTGTTTTTGAGAAAGGAATGAATATTAAGCAAAGCAACTAACAGCCAGTTAGTAAAGCAACTAACTTTCCAGTCCAAATATGATGGGAAAAGTATGTGATTGCTTTGATCCTTGGTTTCCCTAACACAGAGACATTAATCATTACTTTTTATGGCTTTTGTGAGGGTAGAATAAATACACATAAAGAGCTTAGAATCATGTCTGATAGCCAGGCGTGGTGTCACATACTTGTAATCTCAGTACTTGGGAAGCTGAGACAGGAGGATCACAGGTTCAAGGACAGCCTCAGCAAGTAATGAGACTCTCACCCTGTTTCAAAATAAAAATAAAATAGGGCTGGGGTGTGGCTCAGAGAAAGAATGCCCCTGGGCTCATTCCCCTGTAACACATGCGCACATGCGTGCGTGCATACACACAAATCATATCTGATATGGTAAGTGGTTCTTGTTAATATTAACTGAGAAAGATATGGTCTTGATGTCCTAACATCTCCGAGGGAAGCAACCATAACTCAAAAGTAGTCTTGACCGTGCTACCAAAGTGATTGTCCTAATGACTCGACTGCCAGGGTAAGACGAACAAAATATCCAAGGTAAGAATAGAAGTGACTTTCTAGAAGCTCCAAAACTTAAGGAAAAGCCTCATTTACCTCCATGTACCCCTTTACTCTAAGAGAAAAATAGCAAGGCACAAGGAGTCTTTGATAAAATTACATAGTGGCTAAGAGGGTGTGTACTAGTCTCAGATGGTATAGAAGTAAATTCTGATTCTGCCATTCATAGCTGTGTGACCTGGCACAGTTCACTCAAAACCTGGTTAAATTTGTTTCTACAGCCATAGAATGAGGGTTAATGCCTTAAGGGGTTGTTAGGAGGCTCAATGAGGTAATATGTGTATGACACTTAGCATGGCATTTAGTTTTCATTAAATGTTTAATAAGTGCTGTTAATTATTTATTATTAACTAGAAGGCATAAAAGCACAAGTTAAAACTGAATTATACAGGGTCAACAAATCAAGACTCAACACAAATTCAAATACATGGATATTTTAAATCAAAATAATTTGTGGCTTTGTTTTCATTGCAATTCAGATCTTTGGAAATGTTTAAGTATACATTTAGAGAAGTAGACACATTCTGTTCGTTGTTTTCCTTCCCCAAAGGAGACCTTTAAACATATTGCTGCAAAAATCTTACAATTGACTTTTTGTCCTTAATTAAGTTCCAATATTTGTTTCTCTTTTGCCCAACAGAATCCTGGTCCTGCGCCCTTCCAGGGTCTAGAAATGGTTCCTTTCATTTGGAAAAGGCAGCCAAGGAGAGGAGTGGGGGTGCTTCCTCTTCCTCTCCAGAGCCACCCAGCCTCAGCCCCTGAGCACACAGGTGCAGCCATGGTGCTCTCCTGACCCTGTGTGGCGTCTGAGCAGTCCTGCCCAAACTAGAAATGATAATGTCAGGACTTTGCCTACCTGTTCAAAACACAAGTGGCCGGCAGGTTAATGAGTCGCCATTGTGTGCGCAGAATCCCACTGATGACTCCTCTCTACTTAAAAATCTTTCCTTGTTTTTCAGTGAAAAAAAAAAAGTATATAATTTTGTAAACAAATTCTGAAACTAGTTTGGATTTGTGGCTCCTATTTCAACCCTCCATCTTTGGTACAAAGGTCTATTGAATTGGAGGACAGTAAAGGAGGAGGAGTACGGGAAAATCAAGATACCTATATATAATTTAATTCTGTAAGCATGCATTGAAGCCTACTGCATATCAGACCCTATTCTGGGCATTGGGGGTGACTGAAGCCCTGTCAATGGCTCTAAGAGCATAAAGCCAAGTGGGGGAGACAAAAATTAATCCAGTGAGGATAAGTACTGCATAGGACGACAAGTACTATAAGCGCAGTATAGGGGCAGGGATGTCAGAGTGTTTGGAAGAACTAAGTTTGGAATTGGATTTCTAAGATTGACTAGGAATTGTCAGGGTGGGAAGGGAGGTGAAGTGAGTAATAGGGAAGAGGAGAGCTGCGCGTGGTGGCGCACACTTGTAATCCCAGTGCTTGGGAGGCTGAGTCAGGAAGATCGCTGGTTGGAGTCCAGCCTTAGCAACTTAGTGAGATCCGGTTTTAAAATTTAAAAAAAAATCACAAAGTGGCCGTAGATGTGACTCAGAGGTAGACTTCCCCTGGGTTCATTGCTCAAGCCCCCCTATTTACTCCCCCCAAAAGAAGAAGTCTAGGATCTTACTACTGAAAGTATGGTTCATAGACCAGCCACAGTAGTAGTACTACCTGGGAGCTGGTTGGAAATGCACAGTCTCAATCCCCATCTTAGGTCTACTGAATTAATCACCATTTGGATTGCTGCAAGGGGTTTATAAGCACAGCACGTTGAGACTTGAGAGCCCTGGTCTAGGAGTGAACATTTAGAGCAGAGGCAGCAAGGACAGAAATCTGGGCCCACTTAGGAAATCAGAAGTAGCTTAGACAAGCAGGGAACTAGCCGGGGCAGTTGTAGATGAAGTTGGAAAAGTGAGTCTTACACACACACCACATTTGCAAGAAGGCAGGGCTCTTTTTAATCGAAGAAGTTAAAGGTTCTTCCTCAGAACCCTCAGGTCCTTCCAGTAGCACTAGAGACTCAGGCCACGATCGAATGTGGGCACTGGCTGCTTGATTCTGGCATCTCTCCCACCTGTGGCTGAACTGACCTGGGTTTGCATTTCCTCCTCCGGGCTGTGCTCCAGGAGAGTTGATTCAGCTGTTTACCTCTGCCCACATCACAGGGCTGCTCTGATGAAAGTTCACACAGACCAATCAATCAGGCCGGTTTCAATTAATCCTAATAGTCCTGTTGGGATTCCTTGCCAATAACTAAGATGTGGTAAGTCGCTGGCCTGACTTCATCACAGCTTTCAGAAGCCCCATGGATGCTGGAGGCAGCTTTGTTTTGTCCTGAACTCTGCTGCTCTTTCTGCACAGTGGTGTGTGTGTGTGTGTGTGTGTGTGTGTGTGCCCGAGTGCACTCATCTATGCAGTATGCACTGTGTAGCTCCTCAAACTAACCCTTGACCTTCCTTTTTCCTGTGCTTTCTTTTTTCTTGGGCAATGGAAGCATCAGATAGGTTGGTGATACACATAGTGGTATATATTCAGGAACTTATTTCAAAGAGCCTATGAACAATCACTTGATTTCCTTATTCCTTACTCATTCTGTGCTTGTTCTCAAATACCCCATATTCCTTCCTACAGTCTTTGATACACGGTTCCCTCTATCTGGAACAGCCTTCCCCTTCTGCTCTCTGCTGGAAGAAATCTCAGCTCAAGTCATATCTCTTCTCTGAAGCCTTCCTGACCTTCCTGGGCAGGTTCCCTCTGCTCCTTGCCCATAGTCCTAATCTAGGTCTCTCTCCAAACACATCCCATGCTCTACCGGGGCTAAGGATTGTGGGAGTCCTCCTCACATATTTTTGTGAACAAGTCTGGTCAAGAAATAAAAGTTAAATTTTCATCAAGTGCACATCATGATTTAAAGAATACAAGGGAAATCTATAGCCCCAAGTCTTCAGTGCTGCATGGCCATCCACAAATGAAAAGATGGAAAAAAGATGTGACTTGGAATATTAGAAAAAGAAAGGTAACTTGGACACTTGGCAATTTTGCAAAGACTTGTTCAACAGAGACAATCGATGTCACCCCCTGGGCGATTTCGAGCCCCAGAAAGAGGCACCCAAAGCCAGGTCAATTTGGGGAGTTTTTACATCCATTTCCCAGCCAAATCAGACTCTTGTCAATGTGAAATGCTGAGATGAAAATGAGGGCTAAATGCAAGCGGGGGGATATGTTCCAAGTGCAGCCTCGAGCTCCCATAAGCAGCAGCGTGGGGATTAGAATCGCAGGGTAAGGTCGAGGGGATGAAAAGCTCCTTTATATCCCTGGACTTGGAGCAAGGTTGTCTTGAGGAGTTCAAGCTGGCAGAGCAGAAGGCAGGTGAAGAAGATGGGTATGAAAGCCAGGCAAGCTGGGGTCACATTCAGGCTCCGCAACTGGCCAGCCACATGACCTTGAGAGTTCCCCTGACTTTGCCAAGACTTCCTGTCCTCATCTGTACAGTCAACGTCCTTGAAGTAGTTTGGGAGGATTAGACAGGCGCTGCGTGCGGAGCACTGTGCTAAGCACTCCATGTACACCCAGTGTATGTGGCTATTGTTATCCCTTCCTACCTGACAGTCATTGTTGCCAGAATCAGGAAAGGTGCTCATCAGGGCCCAGGAGCACATAGGCTCTTGAGGTGAGAGTCAGGTGCCAAGTAGAATGAGAGCCAAAATTATTCTAAGTGAAGACACCTCATCTCCCTTGCAGCGAATCTGCTGGTGTTCACAGGGGTCAGAGAACCCAAGGCGCTGGCTGGTATATCTGGCTAGATGACCTAGTTCTAAGTCCCAGCTGTGTGATGGGGACTTTTGCAAGATTTCCTCCTGTACAATGCTGCCTCTCACAATTATCTTATGAGGCCCAAATAGCATGGTCCAGCGATGCAATGGAACTGCAGAGCTGGGATGGATGGTGGTATTCTGGTGGGTGCTATTAGTTGGTGTGGGCTCATTTCTGCTTAAGGTTTTTTTTTTTCTTTTTTTTTTAACTTGCCTGGAGGAGAAAGGGAAGTTCTAGTGTTTTCTCACTGCTCACTTCTGCAGGACACCATGCTCATTAAGGCTTTAACACCTCATTTACTTAACGCATGCTCAGTGAAGGTCTCTGATGGGCCAGGTGTTCTGGGACTGGGGGTATATCAGTGAGTGCAATGGGCTACTTTGGATATTTTCACTGCCCTGTGGGGCTCTAAGGTCCAGGCAGTCCCTGCAGTGCAGCTGTGAACATGGTGTCACAGTCTGTGAAAGCTTAGACACCGCTAGCCAGGAGAGGCGAAGCAACAGTATGCTACCTGAGATAGCACAATTGGAGATGAGCCTGGTGAGACTCTAAAGCCTCCTTGTACTGTAGCAAAATGACATATTGACAATTTAATGTAGATTGGTGCCTACTGAGAAGTTACTTTGTACTTGATTCCATTTTAGAGTCCTAAAAAAAAAAAGGAAGGAAGGAAGAACAAAAGAAGAAAATTTCCAGTTTTGTTAGAAAATGATGCACTCTCCTCAAAGGGAGAGGCGAGGAAAAGGCTTGCCCTGTGAGAAAAGTATGTGGGAGCCTTGGTAGGACAGCAAGGTCTGAGAGGAGAGGGAGAGAGTTTTTGGAGATCATCTCTACGAGTATCAGTAACAGAAGGCTTACCGAGGAAGGCAGCCAGATGGAGACAGATCTGGTAGATCCAATGACTTCCCTTTGCACTTAGAGTAAAAATCCAAAGGCCTAGGGCATGTTGTATTGCTAGAAAGCAAGACGGCACTAAAACAAACAATGTGCACTCACAAACTTCATAATGATGTCAAAGGGACACAGGAGCCAGCTGAAAGAGTCCTCAATGATCATGTCTAGAGCAATTAGAGCAACAAAATAAAGTAGCACTGAGTTGTAATTCTAAGTATAAAATAAATATTCAGGAACCTGTACTATATAAATACATGGATAAATAAATAGGGAGAAAAAGACAAATCTCCCATGCAGAAAAATCTCAAAGCTCTTCCTTTACCCCTGAGGCTCCCTGCGACGCAGCCCTGCCGACCCACTGCCGAGTCTCCTGCCACTCTTCCTCCTCGTCCACAGTGTTCTGGCCAAGAGCATCTCTGGGGCCTTGGCGTCTGCTATTCCCTTTGCCTGGGACATCCTGCCACGGATGCTTCACGCAGTCAGCTGCCATTTATTATTTAGATCTCAGCTAAATAATAAGTGGTCCCCTCCACTGAGACGACTTCCCTGATCACCTGGAACATTCTCTATTCCTTTGTTCTGTTTTACTTTATTCACAACACGTGTTCTTTTGAAATGATCCCATTTATTTATCATTGTTTATTTTCTCTAGTTTAAAACTTAAAGCATGAAAGCAAAACCATCGTCTATATTATTCACCACTGAGTTACTGATGCCGAGCAGGACACTTGGTACATAGCAGTTGCTTAATAAATATTTACAGAATAAATGAGTGAATAAATCAATGAGTATAAATCTCTACATCCTTAGAGCCAGACACAATACCTAACATTGAGTAAAGATGAATATTGCTTTTTTTGTGGGTGTGTGCATAGATTAACAAATGAATGAATCCATGGGTGGATGAGAACAAAAGAGTGAATAGGAATACATGTGTAAAACATGTTTAGAAAAGCTTGGGCTGACCCCACTTAATGCACTATTGAGACATTCATGTGCCAGGTGAGTTCTGTGTATGCTGAGCTACAGAAAGCCACCCTGGTTGAATTTCATGGATAATTTTGAGCTCAGCTTTTGGAGATGCCTGTTTCAGCTAAGAAGAAAAAGAAGCCCGTGAGCGTCTCCTGTCTAAACATTTAATGAGGCTTTTGGAACAGATAATTTGGAAAGGATGCTGTTGAGACAAGGGCCAGGGTATAAAATTAGATGGATTTCCTTATTGAAATGACTCCCAGTCATATTTTCCCTATGAGGCATAATGATTAAAACTCATAAATTATCATTAACTGTGAAGTGAGCAAATAGTGAACCTGGAAGCATCTCCTCTTCCAGATCTGGGTCTTGAGAGCCCTCAGGGAAGGCTGGGTGGCTGCAGCAAGCACTTCACTGGGGATCCCAGAAGCCACCTCAGGGAAGAGTGTCAAGTCCCTGTGGTCCCCGACAGAGTGAGTGTGTGCAGCTCCTGGAATCGCTGTGAGCAGGGGAAGGCCCATCTCCCAGGTTCCCTGGCTGTGCATACCAGGGATTGAATATGGAAGGACTCCCCACCACCACTAAATAGCGAATCTGTAGTGTTATCCCATGGCAGGCATCTGGGGACCTAGAGAAAGGAAAGAATGGCTTCCCTGTCCCAGTATAGTCCCAGTAGGGCTCAGAGTGGCAACTCCCAAACTAGGTTGAATCAGCCTCTTCCAAGGACAGCTCAAATGGAAATCCCCAGGACCTAATCAGGACTAGTGAGTCAGAGCCTTTCAGGGAAGGTTGAGGGACGCCTGTTTTGTTTTTTGGTTGGTTGATACTGGGGATTGAGCATAGGGGCATTCTACCCCCAGCCTTTTTATATTTTGTTTTTTAAACAGGGCATCACTAGATTGTTGAAAGTCTTGCTAAGTCTCTGTGGCTTATTTTGAATCTGTAATCCTCCTGTCTCGGCCTTCCAAGTACTGAGATTATTGGCGTGTACCACCACTCCTGGTGGAAAGCCATGTTTTTAACAACTCCCCGAGTACCTTGCTTGTCCTCTCTCCATTTCAAAACAGAAATGGACAAAAGGAGGGGTTAAGTGTTTCCAGGCACAGAACGAAAGACGCCATAGGACTTTGATCCCCAGAGAAGGGCAGCGCTCCAGAGGAAGAGATTTGTGTCTGCTGAGCTAAATTCAGGAAGCATTCAAAGTGTGGCAACACAGTGGGGGCCCACCCACTGGGGGTTCAGTGTTCTGACTGAGCTGTGCATAGTCTGGAGCCAGGCTGCTGCCAGAGAGAAGGGCCGCAGAGAGGAAGACTCCAGAAATCGGTGTGCGCAAGCCCTGTGGGTCCTTGGTTGAAGCTCAGATCTTGCAGAATGTGGCAAGGCCTGGCACAGAGCAGAGTGGAGCGCCTGAGGACTAAACAGAGCATCAGAGGCTCTGCAGCTCTGAGGGAGGCAGCTCAGCTGGGATGGAGAACTGTGGTGTGCACATCAGCGGAGGAGGCATGAAGGCTGTGAATTAGGAGTAAGGACCACGCTCGGCCCAAGAACTATTACCCAGGCCAGGGCCGCTTGACCTCAGCACTCTGACACTTTGAAGAGATTCTTTTTTGCACGGTTTGCCCTGTGTATTGTAAGATGTTTAGCAGCAGCCCTTCCCTCTACTCACTAGATGCCAATAGCACCCAGCCCTATTTAGGATGACTCAATATGTCTCTAGACACTGCAAAATGCCCCAGTGGGAGTGGAGGCAAATTATCCTCAGCTAAAAACAACTGCCTTAGTGTGAGGACCACATCTTATGACAAATGATGAAACTAAAATAGACCAAGTGAACAAAAAATAAAACAAAGCATGATAGGATCACGAAAATTTAACAGTATTTTAGCTATTTACAAAAGCAAAACTTATGCCCTTTAAAGGAAAACAATATGATCCACACTCTGTACAAGGCATCATTCATAATCTCCAGCATACAATGAAGCATCACCAGCCAGGAGAAGCAGGAAAACGTGACCCATAATCTAGAAACTGGTAGTCAATAGAAACAGACACTGGATGGCCCAGGTATTGAAATTAACAAAAGGACCCTAAAATAGCTATTATGAATATGTTCAAGGACTTACAAGAACAGATGGATATGATGAGTAAATAGATGAGTGAATTTCAGCAGAAAAATGGAAACTATAAAAAAGAATCAAATGGAAATTTTAAAAGCTGAAAGTTACACTATCTGTAGTGAAAAATTCAGTAGATGAGGGTTAGCAACAGATTGGGGGCCACAGAATGAAGGGTTGGGAAGTACAGAGACAGAGCAATAGAAATTACTAATCTGAAGAAAAGAGAGTAGAAAGAATATTTTAGAAAAATACACAACCACTACTGATTTAGCCAGTGGACTTTAGACTAATGTGTAAACATCTTCAATAGGAAAAGAAAGTTTTATCAGCAAATGGTATTGGAATAAGTGGATGTGGCAAGGACTTGTGTCATATATATGTATATATATATAATTCCTATAACTAAATAAAAATCAAAAGAAGTATAACACACCCCTGAAAATGAGCAAAAGACTTGAAAAGACATTCATAAAAGAAGACTTATGATCAATAAGCTCATGAAAAGGTGTTGAACGCTATTAGTCAGCAGAGAAATTCAAATTACAACTACGGTACGATCCTACTTCACACCCATTAAAATGGCTAACACTGAGAAACTCGTCATCACTAAATGTTAAAAATCAGTGTGAAGCAATGGAAACTGCCATACGTAGCTGGTGGGAGTGTTCAATTTTAGGAGCACTTGGAATACTTTTTGTCAGTTTCTTAATAAATTTGCTTATATGACTCAGCAATTCTATCCTTGTGTTAGCCTCATTGCTAATGGATCCAGGAGACAAATCATAAAAAGGTAGAAAAGGGAACAAGATAATTTCAGATTATAATATGATCTGATATCATGTTTAAGGGGTTGTATTGGGTGGTGGTTATTTGTACCAATCTCTGAGATCCTTCAGGACCAAGAGGGCTCTGAATCATTCCTAGCCTCTAGCACAGTTACTGGAGCCATTTAAACAACAATTTATGGAACAGTTGAATTGGAATGAGTGAGTGAATTGAAAACAAAGAATGGAAGCCGGGCGTGGTGGCGCATGCTTGTAATCCCAGCATTTGGGAGGCTGAGACCGTTCCTGGACAGTCTCAGCTACTTAGTGAGGCCCTTTGGAACTCAGTGAGACCCTGTTTCAAAATAAAAAAATAAAAAATTGGAGAGGGGGTGTAGCTTGGAGGTCAAATGCCTCTGGGTTCCATCCCCAGAGCTGCATAAAATAAAATAAAATAAAATAAAATAAAATAAAGAATGGGAATCAAGAAACCTAAATACGTATTAAAAGAAAGCATGTGCACCTTGAATCAGGAGATACTATTGATGAGAGCAAGCTCTCCAAGAAGGCAGGTGACTGGAGAGGGCAGGGCAGGCTTCCTGGGGGAGGTGATTCTCCAAAGAAGGTTGAGAAGAGAATGAGGACGTGAGGAGAACTGGCCTGGGCTAGAAGAGAAGATTCCGGTGAGGAGGAGAGGGCTCTGGAGAGAAGCCTGTTGGGTGGGTTGTACATCTGTGTGAAGGACTCAACTCCAGGAGAGGTGGCATAGATAAGCTCTTCCAATGATGGCCATGACAGGAGGGAGGGCTGAGGCCTGCTGGGCTGTCAGGAGGCCTCTAGCTCTTCAGGTGGGGCCAGCATAGCCATGCAGGGCTGAGCTCCCTCAGCGCGGGCGTCAGGACACTCCTGCTCAGCTTGCTGGCTTTGGTGGAAGAGTCTGACCCACATCTGGGGTGCTGTGTGTGTGTGTGTGTGTGTGTGTGTGTGTGTGTGTGTTGTGTAGTACTGGGGTTTGAACCCAGGGACATTCCACCTTCCATCTACACCCTCCACCTTTTATTTTTATTTTGAACTGGGGTCTTAAGGCTGGCCTTGAACCTGAGATCCTCCTGTCTCAGCTTCCTAACTATTGTGTGCCACCAAGGGCTTGTTCCTGAGATGATTCTGCATCTCCAGGATGATGGGGAACAGATGGGGTAGAGTCAATCTGAATGCCGGCCCCAAATTCAGACCAGCTGCACTGATTTGTTAAATTCAGAAAGAAACAAAAATAAAAACAAAAACCTGCGGGCGTGGTGGCGCACGCTTGTAATCCCAGCGCTTGGGAAGCTGAGACAGGAGGATTGCATAGGTCTGAAGCCAGCCTCAGCTACTGAGTGAGGCTCCCAGCAACTTAGTGAGACCCTGTTTCTAATAAAATATAGAAATAGGTCTGGTAGTGTAGCCCAGAGTGAGGTATAAAGCCCCTGGATTCCATCCCCAATACCACACACACAAAGAAACCCCCTCTTTTTAAAACCATGTCATATGACCAGCCTAAAAAGATCATTTTTCATTTATTTTTTATTTTTTATAAATATTTATTGGTGCATTGTAGTCATACATCTCAATGAGATTAAAAAAAAAAAAAACTTGTGGAGATATACATGCACACGTCACTCAATCAGCCCCTACCCAATCTCTTACCCATTCCCTCCTACCCCATGCTTGGCTTCCTGATTGACTTTGATATGTTTACGTACATCATGTGCTTTAAAGAGTTTCCCTTGTCCTCCTCTTATCCCCTCAGATATGTCACCTTCATTGCTCCTCTATAGGGTCCCTTCTTCATCCTGAGTTCCTCCTGTTACCCATTTCTCCCTAATATTTGCACATAATAAAAGCATCTGATTTCTTATTTTTTGTGACACTTCACTGTAAATGCCATAATTTTGTTCTCCCTTATGGCTGGGCAAAATTCCATTGTGTACATATCCCATAGTTTTGAAATCCACTCATCCGTTGAAGGACATCTTGGCGGGTTCCACAGTTTGGCAATGGTGAACTGTGCAGCTGTGAGCATGGTTGTTCATGCATTAGTTTGGTATTTTGGTTTTCATTCTTTTTGGTAGATACCCAGAGGTGGTATTGCTGGATCATATGGTAAGTTCGTTTTCCTTCTTCTGAGGATCTTCCATACTGTTCTCCAAAGTGGTTGCACCAACTTACAATCCCACCAACAATGTATTAGAGCTTCTATTTCTCCACACTTATTCCCCTTACTGAAAACCTGAAAGCCAGAAGGTGAGTAACTTTAACAAGATGATTCACTCACAAGCAATTTTTTTTAATAGAGGTCACTTGGATCTGGAAATCTGCTGAGAGATTAGGTGAGGCAGTGGCAGCTTCTATTGTTTCCTGGCCACACAGCTGAAGAAACCTGCTGGCCCTTTGCTGTGGAGAAAGCCCCAGTTCCAGGCCTGCTGTGTGGCCGGCTCCGGGTCCGGCCTCCTCACTGACTCCAGACCCGGCCCCACTGTGCAGTGGGCTCTGGTCCCTGTCACTGTGGGCAGGACATTTACAGAAGTTCCCATTTTTTCCTCTCCATATATATATATAAATCATGTGCTTTAAAGAGTTTCCCTTGTCCTCCCTCTTATCCCCTCAGATATATCACCTTCATTGCTCCTCTATAGGGTCCTTTCTTCATCTAGAATTCTTCCTGTTACCCATTTCTTCCTAATATTTTGCACATTTCATATATATATATATATTAGAAATGTGTATATATATATATATATATATTAGGAGAAAACAGCCTGTGTTATTTGCAGAAGCTGGGAGACCGATTCTCTAGCAGCAGTGGATTTTATCTCCCCACTGAAAACAGAGGCTCACGGCCTTATCAAGAAGAGCGGGATCTGCTGCTCCAAGCACACCTTGGCCCCCAGAGCAGTGCAGATGAGTGTGGCCATGAGCTGAGTTCTCCCAGGATGCCCGGCTCAGCGAGCCAGCCCAGCAATAAGGATGGGGCTCCCTCTGACTTGCCCCAGACATTTTTCTTACATATTATGTTGTCCAGAATTCCTGCACATGTGTGGCACCAACAGTCTACCTTTGGGAAGATTTCTTCAAAATTTCAAGGTGGGTTGGATTGGATCTTTCTGCCTCTCCCAAATACTGGCTGCTGCCACTGCCGCCATCTTGGTCTGTCTCCACAAAACTTTTTCTTACATAGTATGTTGTACAGAGTTCCTGAGCATGTGGGGCAGGAGCAGTCTACTTTTGGGGAGATGTCTTCAAAAATTCAAGGTGGATTTGGCTGGATCTGTCTGCCTCTCCTGAATACTGGCCGCTGCTGATGCCTTCTTGGTCTCTCCTAGAGTATGCTGTTGTTAAGTATTCCTGTGCATGGGTGGCAGGAGCAGTCTGCTTTCTGATCTCTTCTGGGTTATCCCTCCAAAAATCACTTTTCTTGCAGTGGCAGGCTCCATGCTGCCATCTTGCCTCTAATTCCGCCATTTTCCACTCTCCTATATTTCACATAGGAAGTCATGACTGGAAATGTTTCTGTGTGTTGTCCCAATCAGCTATTAAATAAAAATCTGTTGTCCAGGGTTTCTCAGAGGGATGCATGACCTATTCATCCACTGCCAACTTACACTGCTCTGGTCGTGGTCGCCGCTGCAGCCATGGCCACCACCATTTTCCTCTCTCTTCAGTATTTTTTAATAAAAGAAAACAGTACGTGTCTTTTGTAGGAGTTGGGGGCCCACATACTTAGTAGCAATGTGCTTTATCTTCCAGCCCAGAACAGAGGCCCACAGCTTCACCGCAGAGATCGGGTTCTGCTGCTCGAGTGCATCCAGCCGCAGCGCTGCTCAGAGGAGCGTGGCGGCCGAGAGTGCCCTTGGCTCCCAAGATGCATGGCACCAGCCGACCTACTTATGCAGGTCCATCTGACACGCCCCGAACATTTTTCTTACTAGTATGCTGTCCAGAGTTCCTGAGCATGTGGGGCAGGTGCAGTCTACTTTCGGGGAGATTTCCTCAAAAGTTCAGTGTGGATTAGAACAAATCTACTTTCCTCTCTCGGATACTGGCTGCTGCTGCTGCTGCCATCTTGGCCCTCCTCCCGAGCATTTTTCTTACATAGTATGTTGTCCAGAATTCCTGAGCATTTGGGAAGGAATAGTCTTCTGGGGGAGATTCCTCCAACAGTTCAAGGTGGGTTGCATTGGATTTATCTACCTCTCCCGAATACTGGTCACCGCCACTGTCTCCACCCTCTAGGTCTGTCTCTTCTTTCTTATATTTAGGTAGAAAGTCATGGTTATAAATGTCTCTATAGGTTGTCCCAATCAGATATTAAACCAAAATCTGATGTCCGGGGTTTCTCAGCTATCGTCGCTGTGGTCGTTCTGATCCCCAAAGATCATTTTATAAAGCACCAATGAACCACTTCAAACCAGAAACCTAATATAGATGAACTTGGAAGGCATGTTAAGTGAAACAATCCAGGCACAAGAGACAAATAATGTATGATTTCATAAAGAAACTGATCTCAAGTGTGTTAGGTTGAAAATAGAGTTAGGGGGTTTAGGAGAGAGATAAAAAAACACCAACTGGGTTATCAGAGACTGCTGTTTTATTCGACCCCAACCCCAGTACCCTCCGGAGAGTAAGCCAGCCGGGGGGAAGGGACCGATAGGCCACGCATCTGGAGAGTTGCGCATAGTCCTGAAGGGCTGTCTGAGTCACATGGTGGATTGGAGGCACTGCTGTTTTTATAGGCATGCAGATTCTTTCATGGCATCTGTAGTCTTGCGATGTTTGGAGTCTCGAGGCACCTGGAGTCTCACGATATCTCCACTTCTGGCTTCCGGGGTTCTGCTGCGAGATCACATCGGGGAGGGACCCAACTTATCAAAGTGCAGAGGTACACTCCTAGTACTTGGGAGGCTGAGATAGGAGGATCACAAGTTTGAGGCCAGCTTCAGCAGTTTAAAAAAAACAAGACCTTGTTTTAAAATTTAAAGATGTCTATAATCACAGTACTTGGAAAATTGAAATAAGAGGATTGCAGGTTTGAAGCCAATCTCATTAACTTAGTGAGGGTCTCAGCAATGACCCTGTTTCCAAATGAAAAATTTTAATAAAGGGCTGGGGTATAGCTCAGAGGTATATGTCCCTGGGCTCAATCTCTGCTACCATTGTAAACAAACAAGGTTAAGGCTGAGGGTGTAGTTCAGTTCGACAGCTGAATGCTACTGGGTTCAAGCCACAACACTACACACACACACACACACACACACACACACACACACACACACACACCTGATCTGATCCCATGGAAGTAGAGAATAGAATAGGCATTACCAGAGGTGGGAAGGGGAGAGGGGTAGGAGAATGAGTGGTTGGGTCAATGGGTAAAAAGTGACAGAAGGAATAAGTTCCGATTTTTTATTATTGCAGGGGAGGGTGACTGTGGTTAACAATATTATATTAAATATTTCAAAATGTACAAAGAAATGATACGAGTATGAGATGATGTATATGCTAAATGCTGATTTAATTATTATTACACAATATATACATGTGTACATGTATACACATCACACCGTGCCTGATAAATTTGGACAAATATTATGTGTCAGTTAAAAGCAAAATTTAGGAAAAATCATTTTTAAAACAAACAAACTAGCTGGTGTGGTGGTGCATGCTGGTAATACCAATAATTGGGAGGCTAAGACAAGAGGACTGCAGATTTGAGGTCAGCTCAGCGACTTAGTGAGACCCTGTATCAAAATGAAAAAAATAAAAAGGACTGGTAGTGTAGCCACAGGTGAAATAGCCCTGGATTCAATCTCCAGTATGAAAACAAAACAAAAACCAATAAAGTATTTCAATCTAGAAACATGTGTTTTCCAAAATTAATTACTTGGAATGGTTTAAAGATTAGAGAACATCAGATTCTCCTGAAAGATTCCTTTGATCACAGAAGTGTTTCTCTCCCCTTCCCCAGAGTTTCTGGTCCAGTAAGAGTCAAATGAGGCCTGAGAATTTCCATTTCTAAGGAAATCCCCATTGAAGCAACGCTGCTGGCCCAGGATCGTTTAGAATCATTATATCACTATATATACAATATTATATTACTGTCTAGAGAATCAAAACTTTCTTCGAAGCAATGACAACTGCTAGCGATGACCACTCCATCAAACTTCCTGAGTGCTCCCTCTAGTGCGATGGTTCTTAATCTTTCTGGAATTTTGAGGATATCTTTTGAAATTTTGATTTAAGAAATTGTGTAGGCCCTCTCCACAGAAACACATATGTGCACAGGCACACCTAGAATTTTATCTGCATTTTCCTGGGCCTGAGTCTAGAGCACATTATTCTAGTTGGTTCATGACCAGCCTAGACCCAGATTAAGAAAACCTGGGGCCGGGCGTGGTGGTGTATGCTTGTAATCCCCGCGCTTGGGAGGCGGAGACAGGAGGATCGCGCAGGTTCGAAGCCAGTAGCGCTGGTGTAGGAGACCCTGCTTCAAAAATATAAAATAGGTCTGGGAGTGTAGCCCGGAGGTAGAAGGGCTTCCAGGAACCCCAGTAACACCAAAAAAAAGAAAAAAAAGAAAAAAAAAAAGAAAGAAAAGAAAAGAAAACCTGGGAATGCAGCAACAAGCAGCACCTGCAGTCAAGACTAAATTTTCAGTGCTCTCCAGCTGGCTGTATGACAGCAAGTGAGCCACCTACCCTCTGAGACCAGGAAATGGAGCTAATTACACCTTCTTTTGACTACCTTGCAAAAATGGGTCTTAGGAAGTTGGACAGCAGACCTTTAATTTTCATTTGATGTGCTCTGTCATTTAAGCTTTAGCCCACGTGCAAATTTAAACACAAACACACATTTTAATTTTCTAAATATGTGCATATTTTTCACAAGATCCAAATTGATAGCCAATTAATGATCTTTAACACCTTTATGTGCAGCATACAAATGAAAATTCTAAAGTCTACAGCCATGTTTATTTTTTAGATGCCATGTATGACAATGGAATCACACCAAAATGGTGAATAACTCAAGCCCAATAAATAAATGTGGCATATTTACTAAATATGTATTATTCTCTGGATTGAAACTTATGTCAGAAGGTATGCATGAACACTTTGCAAATATGCTGTCTGCACTTAAAGGTGCAGACAGCATAGTTGGCTATCACCACACTGATACCATGGGTTTGAATACAGAATGTCCTCCAGAAAAGTTTATGTATTGGCAATGAAAAATGTTCAGTGGTGAAATAATAAGGGATCTAATCACATCAGCAAATAAATCCACCAATGGAGTAATGATTTGAATGGACTTACTGAGTGGCAATGTAGGCAGGTTGGGTGTGGCTGGAGGAGGAGGTAGGTTGCTGGGGGTGTGGCCTGGAGGGCTATATCTGTTCCTGGCACTTCCATCTCTCTCTGTTCTTCTGTACTAAGCAGTTTTCCTCTTCTATACCATTCTGCCATGATGTTTTTGCCTCGAAGCCAACCAACTATGGACTGAACCTCTGAAACCATGATCCAGATAATAAACTTTTCCTCTTCTTAAGTTGCTCTTGTCAGGTACTTTGGTGATAGTGATGAAAAGCAGATTAATATACCATCTGAAACCCTTTCCATGGCTTCCTGAAAGGGTTTTCTTCATTGATAGAAAAAAGGTCAGATAGGAAGCCCTTCTTAAACAAGCCAACTATTTAACATTCAAACCCCAGTGTGTATACCCACCTGTTCAAGGCAGGCAAGGCCTTCAATGGATGCTCTTTAGTCCAACTCCTTCTCTGTACACACACAGACTCCTTAGTGGGTAGTGGAAACAGATGATGTGTATGAGCCCCCATCTGGCCTGTGCCTGGCCAAGAGGCCCTGTCCCCAGTCTGCCCTCTTGCTCTGATGTTTTGAGGTCATCAACAGCTTCAGAGTTTTTTCAGTAGGAGCAGCCGCGTGGTCAGCCGGTGGTACAATTAGTGTTGTCCTGCTGGTACAATTACTGTCCACCTCACACACAAAGCTGGTCCCTGCCCTGAAGTCCCCTTATCCTGCAGCTATTATGGTGCTGAGCCAGGCTGCACTAGTTAGGACCCTGGCTGGTAGCTGATCTCACCTGATACCTACCTCCACTAGGCTGAGTCTAGAGGTTGACCTGGGAGCCAGGGTGCCAGGTCCCGGCCCTACTCAGCTTGATTTTGGAGCATGAGAACGTGTCCCTTCCCTTCTCTGGGCCTTAGTATCTTCATTTATAAAATATGAACAGTTGTATTGGACTGATGGTTCTCAGCTTTTTGGAATCTAGGGTGCCATTTGAGAATTAACTGAAGCAATAGGGCCCTCTTCCAAAAGAACACACATAAAACACCTGCAGAAATAGTATAGTTTTAATGTTAGGGATTCTGAATCTTCTGGCTCTCCTTCATAAATCTCAAAGTAGCCTCAAGTTTCCTTCTAGAACTAACAACTCTAACTGCACAGTGGGTAATGCGCTCTGTTCTATCTCCCTCTATCCATTTCTTCTATCTCTCTTTCTGTCTGTCTCTCAACATATACCAAAAGGGGCAATGAATGAAGAAGCTTCAAAAACTGTCAAGTAGTTTGTGTATATGAGGGACCATGCTTATATACAGGCTGTTCTGTATTTCTTTGTTGACTCCATGATGTTAATAGCTACCATTTATTAAGTACCTATGAGGTGGTATACTGAGTTGTCCATGCATTATCTCATTTAATTCTGGAGGAGGAGGCTTCCCTGTTTTGCAGATGAGAAAATTGATCATAAAGACTTAAGGTTAGCCGGGTGTGATGGCACACACTTGTAATCCTAGTCCTTAGGAGACTGAGACAGAGCTGGGGCTCTCGGCAACTTAGTGAGACCCTTTTTCCAAATAAAAATATAAAATAGGTCTGGGAGTGTAGCCCGGTAGTAAAAGGCTCTGGGTTCCATCCCCAGTACCCCACCCCCGCCCCGCCACACACACAAAAGAGTTAAAGTCCATAATCACAGTAAGTAGAAAAGAACATGTACATTTTAATTGATATAAAAATAGGGATGTGAACATGTATGTTTGTTCCATTTGAATCTCACTATGATGTACAATTGTAATGCACCAATAAATGTGTAAAAAAAAATAGCCAGATGATAAGACGCCCAGGTTGTCTGTCACAGAAACAAATTGTATCCACTTGAGGAGATGTTGTAAATGATCCCAGACTAGAAGAGCATCTAATCCAACACACACACACACACACACACACACACACACACACACACACAAATGCATGAATACACACATGCACTCTGATGCAGAAGAACCAAATTTAGGCAAATTTAGGCTGTGGCAGCTGAAGCTGGGTTCCTGGAGGGATCAGAGAAAGAGGTTCAGCAGGGGCACTTCCTAGAGAAGGGGAGCCTAGGCTCAGTTTGAAAAAGAACGATAAACTGCTAATGAAAGAGGCGCAGGTAACCTCTAGGCCTAGGAATAACTGTACCAGTACAGAGGCAGCGGGAATCGTGACATGTCTGACCCTGCAGACACTTCACGATGATCTATTCCGTATAGTTAGGGTTAGGGTTAGGACACAGGCTGTGAGTGTCTGGGACCTCACTCCTGGGTTTGAATCCGCGCTCTGCTGCATAGTGATCATATGGAGGGTGTCACCCTACCCCTCTAGCCTCAGTGATTTCATCTGTGAGATGGGGATAATCCGTGGATCTGCCTTGTCAAGAGCCTGAACGTATTAAATGAGATGATTCATAGAAGGCTTATCACAGAGCTGGCCCAGGATAAGCTCTGAGCGAATGGTGGCCACGTTGCTGCCCTTCTCCCTTTATAACTGTAGTGAAGTTCCCGGCATGATGTTGGGCACAGACTGGGTGCTCCGGCATTATTTTTCCTTTTCTTGTGGCTGCTCCCTGAACCTGTTCATCCAAGATAGGAAAAAAGATGCTTTATAATAGCAGAGAGAAAGAGGGAAGCCTCCCCTTTGCACTCTGACTGGTGTCCAGGTTGAGATTCGCACAGTTGTTTAGAAAAGGGACGATGTGCTAATAAACCACACGGATTCTGAGAATGGGCACCCGTGATGACAACTCAGTACCTCTGACAGGTGAAATTGAACACTTAGAACATTCCACTTGATTCCTTTCAGAGAGACAGACAGCCCACACCTCAACGCTGTCCTTAATTGGTCACATTTTGAAGCATGCTGTTTACTTGTGACCCTCAAGTTAATAAACAGCCACATCCTCACTGTATTGAAACACAGTTTACAGGAAGGAGATTTGCTGGGAGCCAGCGATCACCTTCTGGGGTTTTAGAGTAAATTACCCATCCATCAATTTCTCTTTTTCTAGGAGATTTTTTTTTTTTTCAGGCCAAGGGTTTCCTGCTGGGTTGACGTCAAAAACTAAAAATTCAAACTTATCCCAAAGGCCTCCAACTGGCCCCACTTTCATGCCTCCTCCCTCTCCCAAGCCTTGTCTCCCTTCTGCCTTGGCTGGCACCAAGCTATAGACTCGGTCTCCTGTGTGCTGCTTCCTTCCCTCCACCTTTAATCAATCACCAACTCTGATGATTCCGCTTCCAAAGGGCCTCTCCACCTGAGGCCCAGTGCCCTGGGCCTCATCTGTGGGACTAATGAGACACCTGCCATTGTCTCCTAAACGCTCCCCCTGCCGCCATTCTTACTCCCTTTCAAGCTATTCTCCTTGTGGCGGCAAAGAAGATCCTTCTAAAATGCAAATTCAGTCTCAACATGCTCCTGATTAAAACTTTCTAAAGGCTCCCAGTTAACTTCAGGGTAAATTCCAGGCTTCCTGGAAGGCACACAGAGCTCTTCAGGATTCCAGATCCCAGCACCTGCCACCTCCTACCTTCCACTTCTGCCTCCCACTCCTGTCTCCCACCTCCTTGCTGTTCCCTAGTAGAGGTTTTAGCAAGAATGAAACATCGGAGGCCCTAAAGGACTCACAGTTTGGTCCAACTGTGCATCTGATGGCCTCCTTTCCTGGTAGGCCCAGAAAATTTTGTTCTTTCCCCTCCTCTGACACTCAGCTCTGATAACACTATCTGCATAAAGCCTTCTCAGTCACCTCTTACAGATTTCTCTTGGAACAACATAAATATACTCAGTGGCTGAATGCATTTCACTGAATCAAAAGTCCCTGTATTCATGTATGTTTTTGATTTCAAACTGGGAGCCAGCTGACGTCAGGGGTTTTGCCTCTTTGAAAACAGAGTGCCAGGGCAGTAGACTTCACATACATAATTTCACTTTACCATCATGATATTTGCATTAGGTAAGTACTACTGCCCTTCCCTTTTATAGGAAATTTGGACTTGAAGAGATTAAGCAGCTTGTCCAAGATCACAGTGTCAGAAATGAACTTGAATTCATATCTAAGGGACTTGAGGGGTAAGAGGTGCTCAGGAAGTACTGTTTCCTTACTATAAATGTCAATCAGGTGCTTATGATTCAAAATCATCATCTCCTCACATGAGGATACATGTAGAACATGTCCTGGTCCATTTTATGCTGCTATAACTGAATATCCAAGATGGGGTAGCTTAGAAGGAACAGAATTTTATTTCTCACAATTCTGGAGGCTGGGAAGTCCAAGATTGTGGGGCTGACATCTTGTGACATCTTCTTATTGCATCACTGCATAGCAGAAAGCGGAGGAGCAAAAGAAAATCTAAGAGAGAGAGAGAGAGAGAGAGAGAGAGAGAGAGAGAGAGAGAGAGATTGATTTCACAACAAATCCACTTCCTTGATAACAAAGCCACTCTTGAGACAGCAACATTAGATACTGACACGAATTCATTCGTGAGGGAAGAGTCCTCACCACCTGGTCCCCACTCAACACTGTTGCACTGGGATTAAGTTTCCAACATGGACTTGGGGCACATTCAAACCACAGTAGAATGAGAACCTAAAGGACCCCAAGAAACTGTTGAGTCACAATGTATTGCATTAAAGGGATCTTGCCTGTGTGATCATTTCAAAAGAGAACTCACTTAAAATAGAATTGTGGAAGGAGCTTGAATCTAGAGAAGTTGAGCTCCCTACCAATTCTGACCATTTTCTCTTGGCATGAATTTTCTCCAACAAAAAGCTTTAGTGTGACAGTTGGAGGACCTGGAATGGTGAGCACTGAGGGGCTGCGGGTGGGACAGTGACTGTGTCAGTTACAAGCAGTAACAATACTAATGACAAGGTCCCATTGGTTGAACAGGGAGATGCCCTGACGCCCGTCATGACTTGGCTGCCTGATAACTTGGCCAGGGCTGCACTCTGCCACCACATCTACCTAAGATCAGAGTTCATCCTCTGTTAAAATCATGCCACTCCTCCCATGCTGCTGCTTATTATGACCTGTTGAGATCTCAGCACAGTTAGTGGCTGCACAGACTATCAACATGGCACCTTATGGTCTAGACACTCTGGCCGGTGCTGTGTGAACAACAAAGGCACACATGTGAGCTGTGAAGACCACGGCTACCAGACAGCACTGGTCAACTGCCTGTGTGAGTCTGAGGTCTATTCTCCCTATGCTAAAACTTTACCTGGACTCCACCAAAGAGGACTAAGACCTCCCAGAGTCCTCAGGAAGGTAGAAACAAAGAGGTCAAGGGAACAGGAAGCTCCTGCGTTCCTAACCAAAACAAACAAACAAACAAACAAACAAATTAATAAACAATTTAAGTATCCTGGTTCTTCTCTCAGCCCTGCACTGACAGAGTTAACTGGAAACTGCATTCGTGATGAATGGCTATAATACTGTCTACGTAATGGGTTTCCTATTTAAATTTTGTGAGGATTTAATCAGTTGGGCGCAGCTGTGCAAGATGCACCATAAACTATGTTGAAAAATATGTAGACATATACATTTATCTGCTACAAATTAAGCTCACTTAGAGGTGGTCTTAATGGCCCATGTAGCCATCATTACAAACATAAATTCTAAACTGTCTGTTTCCAGTGAATTTGCTTTGAGAAAAAAATTAATGCTCATCCTTAGCAGAGCATGGTAATAAATGAAAGGACCCTTAATTTGCAAAGCACTAATAGCCCAGCCATTTTTCATTAGGAACCTCGTGCTGGATCAGAGGTGGCAGGTGGCTTCATGGGGGATTCCAGCACCCAGGCTGGGGAGGACAGGGTTAGTCTTCTGGAGCCCACCCTCTGAGGTCTGCCCGATCTCCTCAGGGAGAAGCTGAAATGCTATCCCGACCTGAGGAGGGGCATGTTCCGGTCCTTCTGTTTAATCCAAAGAGGCACACTGATCTTTGCTCAGCCGTTGTGGTAAAACTTCCTCAGCATGCAGAGTCTGATGGTGAGCATACATCTTGATGCTAATGGTAACTCACTGTAAATAAAAGTTCTCCCACTTTCTCTTAAGTTCTGGCATGGGAAATGAGCAAAGGAAGCTGGGTTCGAGTTCCAGCCTGCTACTCCATCAGTCTGGTTCCTGCAACCCGCTTCTCAGAGTGACCAAGAGCCGACAGTATGTGGGGCACTCTCCCTTTTATCTTTGCACATCTCAGTCAATCCTAAGGTTAAAATAAGCCTATGAGGCAAGTCCAATTATTTCTGGCATTTTAAACTTAGGGTGAGACTAGGACTAAGGTAAAGCACTTAGTACAGACCTGAAGGTGCCTATCCTTCAGACCATGCACGTGCCGGGCGCTGTGCTCACAGGACCCAGCAGTGGCAGCCTCCTTACACTTTGCTCCACAGGTGCCTCTATCGTCACATCCTCGTCTCAGCACACGATGCTGGGAGAGAGAAAACCCAATTCACACCCACCTCCAAATGGTATTGTCTTGCTATATGTAGTGACGGTGCCCACTTGAGTTGGATAGCTTGATTTCACTCAGCCCAAGTCGGCTATCGCCTACGAGCCAAACTTCATAGCAGAAATGTTCACGTACTTTGGTTTCATTTTATTCTTAGCACCTTTTACCTTCAGAAATAATTGTATACATTCCTTGTTTGTTTGGGACAAGTTTGTTTGTTTATCCTCAGTGGCTGGAACAGTGCTTGGCACATAGTAGGTGCTCAAATATTTATTGAATACATTCTCTTATTCAACAGCATTTAAATTAGAAGTTGTATAAACTTGTCTGCAGGTTCTCAGGCATGGTCCCTGGCATACTAAGGATGGGTTAGACCCAGGTAAGAGATTTGGTTTATTTCTTCTCTTCTGAATCTCAGGTGTTCTCACACCTCAACTGTCCTGGGAGAAGGGATTAGCAATAGCAAATTCAATCAGATGAAAATTTACAACTAGGCTGGTTTTGTCTAGCTCTTTTTTCAGCAATCAAATGCTGAGACATTCTCATCAAAGTGCCTGATGGTGAGAGCTGGGTTGCACCAGAAAATGGTGTAAGGATAAAAATGTGAATAACCTGTATCTTAAAAAAAAAAAAAAAAAGAAAAGAAAAACTAACAAGCCTGTTGAAACTTTATCAGGTACAATGACACCAGAGGTTACCAGAATTCTTTGGGTTTTTCAAAAGGTATATAATACTGCATTTAGACCCTAGGGCAAGCTAACAAAGCTCCTTCCCTCTGTCCTGCCAGCCCATGCCCCTTCCCCACCATGTCTAGGAAGGCTCCCAGCATGCCCTTCCCATGGAAAGCACCAGGAGAGGAAAACAAAGCTCCCAGGTTTGGCCTGTGGTTCTGCATGGTTTAACCACTGATAAGGCCGTAGAAACCGGTGAGAGTCATTCCCACACCAGAGTCCTTGTTGTGGAAACAGACCATGAAACTTGGAGCAGCTGAATAGGTGCTGTCCTCCACGCTGGGCACCCGGGAGAGGATGGCAGGGTCTGCACTCACCCTACTCCTGGGCAGGTCCCACCACGAAGGGTCCACACAGGATAGTTTTAGAGTAGACAGGGGGAGTGGATGGCCATGGAATGCGGTATCAGAGTTTATACAAAGACTGAATTCCTGAAGATCTTGGAGATAACATATTTAAAGTTAAATATATGACCAGTTGCTTCAGATATTAATTTTCATAGCTGATCTCTGGTAGAAGGCTGATCTCTGAAGCCATGCCCAAGGCCAGACAATGTTAGGGACATATCTGTGCTAACAAGCCTCCAAGTTGCTTCTTCTGTCTGTGGAATCCCAGTCCCCACTCCTTTACCTGGGTAGCAATGGTACTTCCTCTAGGCAGCCCTTTCTGGTGGTGTTTAACCCTGCCCTAGACTCCCCAGATGTCCCAGGTGCCATTCTCAGTACACCTAGTGAGCAGAATTCAGCCCCACCTTCTCCCTTCCCACCCTTGGTCCACCTGTCCCTGGCTAGATGAGGCCATGCTGTTCAATCTGCTGCTAATTCTCATCTCCAAGCACATATATGGGCACCAAGGAGTGCTGGCAATGAAAGAAGGAACAAATCAATAATGGTCTACACCAGGGCATCTCAAACTTTCAGGTGCAGAGTAGGGGGCTTGTTAAAATGCAGATCTGGCTTCTAAGTCTGAGAATTTGCATTTCTAGCAAGTTGTCAGATAAGGACCGTGTTGCTGGTCCTGGACCCCACTTTAAGTGGAGAGGATCTATATAATCATTTCAGACAGGAGAATGGGCTGCAATGAGTGTAGACATGGGCCTTGCCCCAGCTCCTAGCTAATAAAGCCAATTAGCCAGCCTGTCTGTGCTGTTCATATTCTCAATTTCTTTTTTAGAGAAGATGGGCTAGCAGCACAGACGAGCCCTCAGTGAGCATTTTGCTAGATGCTCTACCAGCATGGTAAGATTTACCCCAAATGAAAGGCTGTTGTTATATTAGTCTTTCCTAGTACACGGGTGAGAACAGGGGCACTGAACAGGCAGCACGGTCTTGCCATGGCATTTCCCGGCTCCAGAGGCCAGCGTGGTTTGCTGTCCACATCTATATAAAGGGACGGTGAAGTGGAAGCCAAGACCCTATTTCATTCTGTTTTGCATCATGGAATGTTCTGTGTGTCTCAAGCTTGTGAGAGTCTAGCATTCAAAGGGTATCTAATGAGTTAACCTGGCAAGAGGGAGGGACTGGCCTCCACAGTCAACTTTAACTTTCTTGAGTCATACAATGCTCTGCAAAGGACCTAGTGGGCATCGATTAAATTGAGTTAAATTGAGTTAAAGGAGTTGGATGGGTTTCAATGGGATTGTATTGGACAAAGCAATTCAAATCATTCTTCCATTCAACAGCTTTACAGAACATGATCTTAAGAGGGCTGGCTCTGATGTCAGCCCAACATGGAGAGCTACACAGATCTGATGCTTCCTGTGTGATCTTGAGAAAGTTTCTGAATGTATCTGTTTTTCAGTTTCCATGTCTAATGGATCTAATACTAGAACTTGCCTCCTGCGGAAAGGAGGTGATGCGGCAGGGAAAATCCCTTCGAGAGCACAGCAGAGGGAGTGATCAATGCACATGAGCCCCTGTCTCTGTGGTCTGGGGGCTGGAGTGATGAGACTTGGCCTTGCCTCCATGGTGCCTACTATCTAGCAGTGCAGAGGCAAAAAGCAAGTCAACAAAACTGGAAAACTGGAAACTGCTATGCAAGAAACAATGTATTATGAGGCAGGATGGTGATGGGAGCTACAAGTTTAGCCTCTGGTATTAGGTCCAGCCTCACTGAGAAGACAGGATTCAGGGTGAGGCCTGAAGGACAAGAATGGACACACTCTGCAAGCACCTGAGGGTGATCTGGGCACAGGGGAGTGCTGAGAAGAGCCTGGACACAAGAAGAGAGAGGCCAGCATGTCCACCAGGCTAGAGCGAGGCCATGGGCTAGAGAGGAGCCAGGGTGCTCTTGGGAGCAGTAGAAAGGGAAGTTTTCTAAGGCCAGGCAAACACTTAGCTAAGGTTGACCCAGAGGCATCCACCCTGAAGCCACCCAAGTTCCCTTCTTTGGCAAGGACTTGTCCATGCTGCTTTGTCCTGACCTGTCACTGTCTATTGGCAACACTTAGCTTTATAATCTGTCATTTTGCTAAATTCAGGAAAGAGACCCTGTGGGGAGAGCTGGAGCTGTGTGGACAGTGCTGCTCCCTGGGGAAACTGGGGTCCTGGGCACTCCAGAGAAGAGGAGACCGGGGCCACTGGGCTGCCTGGTGACTCAGGCACTGCTGAGCTCCACTGGCATCCGGCCTGTAGGGGAGACTTATTGCTCACATTTACATCTTTATGTGTGCACATGTGAGCAAGTCTCTTGTTTAAAACATGCTTTATTGCAAGCAGACAACTCTATCCCACTTAAATCATCAAAGCTGGGTGGCAGCTCTCTCTTGGTCTCCAGTGCCTCCAGTTTGGGCTTTAAACAGTTGCCCTGAGGTTATTCTTCTGAGTTGAGGCCTGGAGGAGACATGTCTCTATTTGTGTATTAAGCAGCTACTAAGAACTGTTGACATGGGTCCAGTGCTTAGAATGGACCAGAATACGTTTCTTGTTCAGCCATTACATTGTGAAACAGATGTTCCAATTATTTACATGCTAAAGATGAGGGGTCTGGTTCGCAGGGAAGTTGAGTGCCTTACCCAAGGTTGCCCAGGCTGGTAGTGGGAGAGTCAGGGCAGGGCTAGACCCTTGTAGGCTGGCCTCTGGAGCCGGGAAATGTCGTGGCAAGACCATGCTGCCTGTTCAGTGCCCCTGATCTCACATGTGTGCTAGGAAAGACTAATATAACAGCAGCCTTTCATTTAGGGTAAATCTTACCATGCATGTAGAGCATCTAGCAAAATACTCAATGAGGGCTAGTCTGTGCTGCTAGCCCATTGCAGCTATTGGCCAGGCATGCAGCTAAGACAGAGCAGAAACAGGATTTAAATCCCCCCAGATGAGCTCTGAAGCCCCCATCACACTAAACAACATTAAAGTTCTAAAATGTTTTGGATGGATGCGTTTACTTCAAGTGGCACTAGCTTTCTCACATGTGGTTGTAGACAGTCAGCTACCGGTAGACAGAGTCTTGTCTTCAGTGATAGAGCAGGAGAGGGGCTGAGCCCAGATTCTCAGCCCAAAACATTACCCAATAAACCTCCTTATGTTTAGCTATAGTGGGTATAGCACTTCTCCTATTAGAGCAAAATGCAACTAATAAGGAAAAAGCACATAAATGTCTGATAGAATGCTTCAAAAGAAGATGAGACTGAAAGCCGGGCATGGTGGCTCACACTTGTAACTCCAGTTCTTAGGAGACTGAGATAGGAAGATGCTGGTTCAAAGCCAGCCTCAGCTACTTAGTGAGGCCCTCTACAATTTAGTGAGATGCTGTTTCAAAATAAAGAATAAAAAATAGAGCTAGGGGTGTAGCTTGGAAGTAGACTGCCCCTACATCCAATCCCCAACACCACACACACAAAACGATAAGGCTGATGCAGGCACTCGAAAGGAGTGTACAGGCATCTTTGTTCTGAAAATTCCTGCTGACTTAGGTGAGCCCTGAAGCCATGGATACAAAAAGCAGAGATACAAAGCATTAGGGCTTTTCTTTTCTTTTCTTTTTTTTTTTTTTTTTTCCAGTACTGGGGATTGAACCCAATCCTAAGTACCCTTAGTGAGTACTTAGGATCTCACTAGTTGTGGAGGGCCTCGCAGGTTACTGAGGCTGGCCATAAACCTGCAGTCCCCCTGCCTCAGACTCCCAAAGACTGGGAGTACAAGCACCTGCCCCAGACCCAGCTCAAAGCATAATTTTTTAAACTCCAGAATTCCTATTTCTGTCTTCATGAGCTTTGTCATAGCCACAGACCAACCACCTATCCTGTTAGGTACTTAATACTCTAAATAAACTCACTAAAAACTTAAATAAAATTATTTCAAATTTATGAAAAATATGGTTATTTAAAAATAGTCATTAAAAACCTCTAAGTGGAAAATGAGTAATATTAGGCAGTAATATTAACTATAAACACAATGAAAACAACAGCATTATTAAATTCAAACCAGATCTTGTCAGGAAGTCCCAACTGGAGGCCTTCTCTGTGTTTGTTACAAAAGAGGATAAACACTGTTACAGAGGCATGAATAAAGCTGGAGAAAATAATTTCCTCTCTAGATGGGTTGATGTTCTTAATGCCATTTAATGCCACTGAGCTGCTTGAAACCACGTACTGTCCGGGGAACACGCTGACCCCGGGCAGGGAGGACAGAGCAGGACCTGAGCCTGTCAGCTCTGCCGCCCACTCATGCTGTGGCTGTAGGTGAGTCCGTTCTCTTCTCTGGGCCTCAGTTTCCCCACCTGCAAAATACAAGGTTAGATGAGAATTTAGTTGTGAGGGGACCTCTCGGATCCTCTGAGTCTCAGATGCTCTGACTCAATTTGGGCCAGAGATATTACCTCCAGCCAAGTCCTGCACGTGGAAAGAGAGAATGTGTCCTGGAAGAGCATTTCAAACACGCGGTGTTTCCACACAGGGCTCATTCCTGGGCCAAAATCCAGTTTCACAACTTTCTCAAAAGGTTTCCTCCTTTGGCAAAGGCCATTCGGAGGAATAAAGAAGGGCTGGGGGCTAGGGCAGGAGGAGGAATCAGCAAATAAAAGTCCATTCAATCCTAGAAAACCAGCCTCAGTGGGCAATTGGATAGCTCGCTTTAGTTAGAATATTTTGTAACCAGTAGGATTATCTGCAATGATAAAATTCATACTGCCCAGCCTTCAAATAAAGCTGTCCCCAGGAGAGTATTGATGGCATCATTGTTGTGGGAAAGATAAAGAAAGAGTGGCCCTGTGATCCTATTGTGTATGGAATAAAAGGGCTGGGGAAACAGATCTATTTTTGTATTAGCTAACTGCAGACCACTGCACCCCCTGATAGACTCATTCTTGGACCACAACAGTCCCCCTCCAGGAAGCCAGGATGTGCTTCTAGCAAACAAACAGAGGCCTGGACACCCTCGGGGCCAGGGCTGGATTTAGGGGCACAAAGAAATGCCGGCACCATGGGCTGCAACAACTGGCAGGCCTGCCTCTTCCGTGAACCCGGCCGGCCGCCCACAGTGTCTACGGCTGCAGTGGCAGATGCCCTACCTCCCTCGTCTACCCATCAAATTGTCTCTGGCCACCGCCAGGACACAGTGAGCTAAAGGTCAATACCTGGTGCTGACCAAGGATGCGCAGTGACTCAGGGGCTGCACAACTACCAGCGCCCTGGCCTGAGATTAGCCCTTCCTCATATATGCTTCTAAATTCAGCCCGAGGGGTGTGGATGAGAGGAGGAGCCTGGCCAGGAGTTTAAACTGCCACAGCTCCCTGGCAACTCACACACTACTGCAAATGCTTGGCATCTACTATGGCGTTCGTTCCTCACGACTGCCCTGCTGTAGGTATGACTATCATCCCATTTTACACATGTGGAAACTGAGGCCCTGAGAGCAAATGAATTCTCCCCAAGGTGGATCAACCAGGAAATGCCAGGGACAGTACTTCAGCCACTCCGGCCTCCTACCAGTCTGTGAAACTTGGACCGTGGCAGGCAGGCACTGAGAAGCACGGAGCTGGGAAGCCACAAAATTCTGACATTTCCTCATGGATCCTCAGTTTTCTCATCTGTAAAGTAGGAGCCAAAATGCCAAGTACTTCAGAGGATAAAGAATAAATAAGAAAAAAGCTAGCCGGGTGTGGTGGTGCAGCCTGTAACCCCATTACTTGAGAGGCTGACACACGAGGTTTGCAGGCTTGAGAGTAGTGTGTGTGTATGTGTGTGTGTGTGTGTGTGTGTGATGATGATGATGATGATCATGATGATGATGATTATTATTATTGGTGGTACTAGGGTTCCTGGAAACCCTTCTACCTCTGGACTACACTTCCAGACCTATTTTATATTTTTATTTGAAAACAGGGTCTCTTAAACCAGCAAGGCTGGCTTCGAGCCTGCGCGATCCTCCTGTTTCCGCCTCCCAAGCACGGGGATTACAAGCATGCGCCACCACGCCCGGCACGTGTGTGTGTTTTAATCAATGCCACCATCCTGCTCAAATATCCTTGGCCTTGGGATAAGACTAGGCTGTTGTAGCTGCCTGGGGAGCACCTGGGTGGGGGTGGAAGAACCTTGCTTTTAACCAGTAACAGGGTAAGGGCCCAGGAAGGTGTCTGGTTTCTGACCTGTGGTGTTCCTACCAATCTCACTCTCTTGTCTAGTTTATTTCTAAAAATGTTATGGCGAAAGCACACTGGCTTTTATGATGTACCTAGTCTCTGTCCTCCCTACGATTGTTTGGAAGGGTGGGAGGGTGGAGAAAAAGGCCCGCTGTAGCCAGGCGTGGTGGTGCACACTTGTAATCCCCGTGCTTGGGAGGCAGAGACAGGAGGATCGCGTAGGTTCAAAGCCAGCCGCACTGGCTTAAGAGACCCTGTTTCCAAATTAAAATAATATATAAATAATAGGTCTGGGAGTGTAGCCTGGAGGTAGAAGGGTTTCCAGGAACCCCACTGCAAAAAAAAAAAAAAAAAAAAAAAAAAAAAAGACCGGCCATACTTTTCTTGAGCAAAGGCCTCGGAGCACATCTGCCCTTTGTCCCCAGGGCAGTCTCCGGATGCCCCTCCCCCAACAACCCCTACCCACCCTTTCTCTGACTGAACTCAAGCCAGGGAGTTAGGCCAGACACAAAAATCACTAAAAATAATTGACAGGCTTATCACGGGGACAGATGAAGCAGGGCCTACCCTTTGCTGAGTAAAGGAGTTCCCCACAGGTTTCTGCCCTTTAAAACAGTGATCCTCAATCTGGGATCTTAAAATTTCCAGTGGTCAAGTCTCACCTCAGAAAAAGGAAATCAGAGTATTGTATTGTATTTATTTATTTATTTAGTGGTTTCAAGGATTGAATCCAGGGGAGTTTTACCACTGAACTCCACCCTTAGTCTTATTTTTCATTTTGAAACAGGGTCTTGAAGCAACTTGAAAAGTCTTTCCAAGTGATTCTAACACACAGCCTGGGTTGAGAACCAGGAACAAAAAGCTTGGCTTGTGTGGGGGAGGTGTGGACTTCTTTCCTGAGCCTTGCAGCAGCTCCAGGCTGCAGAGGCCCCAGCCACCAGCCTGTCTTACAACGATAGTGGGTCCAGGCAGCTTGACGCTCACTCTGTGGACTGGGTTACCTCTAGGTGGGATTTCCTTGACTGTCATAAGTCATGAAGATGCTGGCATGCCAGTGTGAATAAAGGAATGACTGAGGTCAGGCATGCATGCATTCCTCTGAGCAGAACACACAGTGCACACAGTAGGTCTAGAGAGGCATGGCTACTCTCAGTTGCTCCTGTTCACAGTAGCCTCACCATTTCTCTAATGCTTCTTAAATTCAAAGACTATAAGGACACCAGGATGAGTTGGCATGCTTCTGGCTCTGTCTCCCATCCCCAGTGGCATGTGACATGTCTACATGTCTGCCAGCAAGCTCACCAGAGACGAGGAGGGGGAAAGTAATAAGGGTGGCACTGAGCATGTTGTGGAAAACAGGAAAAGAAAAAGTTTTCTATCTCTCAGTACATAGAGCAAAACCGCAGTGATATCACTCATGTTTTGGTGACTCTTGATTATATATATATATATATATGCATGAATGTGTTCTAGATGGAAAAGTGTATGTTACTGATGAGACCTGGGTTCTGAAGAACCAACAACTGCAAGACTCCACATGATAGCTCTCATCCTAAAACAGAAGTGAATCCTGTTGCAGTGATGTTACCTGTAGCGTGAGATATTGTTTTTGAGGGATGTTTGCCTCCCAATAGTTAGAATGCAGAGGCAGGACCCCTGAGGCTGGACATTCTTCTATTGGAACCCTCTGCAGCCCTCAGCAAGCGTCAGGGGAAGAGCAGGGCAAGCTTCCTCCATCTGGACTTTGAGCTTTAGGTCTTAAGTACCAAATTTGGGTGATTTTCAGAGCCAGGGTTTATTCATCCTTGAACTGGGATAAGGACACTTTTCACTGGGTTATTTTAGAAGTTATTTGAGATAATATATGAAAATGCCCAGTTCACATCAGAGAATGGAGCAGGCCTACTTGAATGAGCTTTTTACCTATATCCTTCATCCTAGGAAATGCAAGCCACCTCTTCCTGCCTCGACGGGAAGCCCGGGATCTCTGGGAGCCTATTAGCTGAATCAAGTGGAGAGTTAAACATCCAGACTGACAAATGGGGCTGTGGTGCTGTTTCCTAGCGCCCCACCACTTAGCAGATGGTCCTGGGCCAGATGGCTGCTGGGGGAGGGGTGGGGCAGGGAGGCAGCCCAGGTGTTTGCGGTGGCAGCAGAGAGGTGCCAGGGAAGAGTTCCATCATCCACTTCCCCATCTCCTTGTGATGTCTCCTCCAGAGGGGGCGCTGCCCAGCTCTGACAGATGTGCAGTCTGGGAATGTTTCCAGGTAGTGTGTCTGGAGAATGGGCAATTAACCCCATGCCGGGACCTGTTCTGGCAAAATAGGAAGTAGGTGAGTGGGTTTGGGGCCTGTAAGCGCCTCTGCTTACCCTGTGCCTCCTCACCTTCAACCAATGACCCTTTCAGTATTTCCAAGGTGATGGTCTGCCCTGCAGCTTAGCAGCTTCTCTCCTGCAAAACTTATTAGCTCCCTTCCACTTTTTCTCCGGACTTTCCTCCCACTTTTGGAAGTAGGTACTCAGCTGCAACAGTCCTAGCCAGTGACCCAAACCTCTCATGCTCCTCCCTAGCAGCTCTTACTACCAATAGGGTTCAGCAGCACCATGTAGGTGGTGAAAACAACCAGAGAGGGCAATAGCTCAGCACTGAGCTGCTCACACTGCCTGGGAGAGTGCCTGCTCCTCCCACTCCAAGGCAGGCTGCAGAGAGAAACAACTTGCAGTGAGCTGAGAACACCCGCGTCTCAGCTCGGAGCTCTGCATGGCACATGGGAAGCATCTCAGTGCCCTATAAGGATGTAAGGATGGCGGCGCCAGCATGGAATACCGATGGTGAATTTCCAATACTTCTCAAAGGCCCACACACCCTGCTAATAGTGAGCTCATCTGGAGGAAAGTGACCAGCCAAGCATTTCACTCATGGGGACATGGAAGAGTAGAAAAATCAACATGCTATAATTTAGGGGCTTGCATTTATTTTCTGTGCCTATAGCAACAAAGAGTCACAAGCTGGGTGGCTTAAACAACAGAAATGTATAGTTTCATAGCTCTGGAGACTAAAAATCCAATATCAAGGTGTCTGCAAGGTTGGCTCCTCCTGAGGGATGTGAGAAAGCTTCTGATCCAGACTCTACTGTCTCCTTTTCATATAATCTTTCCTCCGTGAATATTGTCTCTGTGTCCAAACTTCCCCTTTCATGAAGACACCAGCCTCCTGGAGGGGCCTGTGCTACTCTAGCATGACCTCATCATAACTTACCAAGTACATCTGCAATGACTCTGTTTCCAAATACGTTCACCTGCTGAGGTACTAGAGATTAGGATTTCAACATACATATTGTGAAGTTAAGAAGACCACACCCAACATAAAGTTAGACATGGTCATGTTGTCATAAGAGCCTGAAAACCAATGTGAGCTCTTATTTAGATGAGCCCTGTAATACTGCTAAGCCATGTTTTCCTCATCTTTAAAATGTGAATAGGGGCCCCGGGCCAGACCTTGCAAAGCATGCCAGACCCCTGGAGAAACCGGGCCCCGGTCACAAGGCCCTGGGTCCCGGGTGGGGGTCAGGCAGGGCATGCCGGAGCCCGGAAGAGCCGGGGCCCGGGTCGCAGGACTCTGGGCCCTGGGCTGGACCACGCGGAGCACGACAGACCCCTGGAGAAACTGGGGCCCGGTCGCAAGGCCCTGGGCCCCGGGCGGGGGTCAGGCGGGGCACACTGGAGCCTGGAAGAGCCGGAGCCAGGTTGCAGGACTCTGGGCCCCAGGCAGAGTAGTGTGGAGCACACTGGACCCCTGGGGAAACCGCGCCCGGGTCACAGTGCTACTGAGTGCCTGATCCCACAACCTCCTCAAACCACACATACTGTCTTCTCTTATTTAAAAAAAATGGAAAAGAAAATGAAAAAGAAAAAGGAAAAATATCGGAGAGGGATCAAGAAGGTTGAGGCGGATGCCAGGATACTGGAGTTTCAGACAAAACTTATCCAAATGAACTGGAACTTTTGGAAAAATTTCCCGTGAAGGAGGACTGCTTCTTCTCTACATTCTTAAGAATCTTGGACATTACCTGTAAGGAGAGAGTTTAGCGGAGACCTAGGAGAGGCGGTGTTGGAAGCAGTCTCCGCGATGGCAGTGGAGACTTGTATTCAGGAGAAGCAGAAATCAGAGCCTACCAACCTTATTATGTGGAGAAATTACACCAAACGTTGAATGCTACCATCGCGCATGCTTAGGAACACTGGACAACATTCAGAGTGGAAAAAGAGCTTGGGAAAGATTTGAAATGGTGGAGGCAGTGGCAATGGCAGTGGCCAGTACTCAGGGGAGGCGGAGATCTGATGCATTACACCTAGAACCTTTGAAGTAGTAACCCCAGAGGCAGAATGCTACCACCACACACCCTAGAGAATGTGGGAGAAATGGCTGGATGAAAAGGGTGCTCGGATTGGAGCCTGCTGAGGGTTGAGGCCGGTGACGGACACAGCAAAGCTGGGATTGGAGCCTGCCATGAGGCAAGGCCGGTGCTGGAGCCTCGGAGGCTGGGATCAGAGACTGCTGAGGGGTTAGGCTGGTGCTGGGGCCAATGGCTGGCATCAGAGCCAGCCATGAGGCAAGGCTGGTGCTGGGGCCTCCGAGGCTGGGATCAGAGCCTACTGAGGGGTTAGGCCAGTGCCGGGGCCAGAGGCCAGCATTGGAGCCTTCCGTGAGGCAAGGCCACTACTGAGGCCTTTGAGGCCAGGATCTGAGCCTGCTGAGGGGTTAGGCCAGTTCTGGGGCCAGTGAGGCCGGGATTGGAGCCTGCCTTAAGGCAAGGCCAGTACTGGGGCCTCCGAGGCTGGGATTGAAGCCTGCTGAGGGGCTAGGCCAGTGCCGGGGCCAGCGGCCGGCATCAGAGCCTTTTGTGAGTTAAGGCCGCTACTGAGGCCTCCAAGGCCAGGATCGGAGCCTGCCGAGGGGTTAGGCCGGTGCTGGGGCCTCCGAGGCCGGGATCAGAGCCTGCCGAGGGGTTAGGCCGGTGCCGGGGCCAATGGCTGGAATCAGAGCCTGCCGTGAGGCAAGGTCAGTGCTGGGGCCTCCAAGGCCAGGAGAGGAGTTTGTCGAGGGGTTAGGCTGGTGCCAGGGTCAGCGAGGCTGGGACGGAGCCTGCATTGAGGCTAGGCCAGGCCAGTGCTGGGGCCACCAAGGCAGGAATCGGAGCCAACCGAGGGGTTAGGCCAGTGTGGGGGCCAGCGAGGCCAGAATCAGGGCCTCCAATGAGGCAAGGCCACTGCTCAAGCCAGTGAGGTCTGGATCAGTCCACCGGGTCGCCAGGCCACTACTGGGGCCATCAAGAGTGGGATCAGTACTTTCAACGTGGCATGCACAGAGAAATATCGCAGAAAATAAAAACCAGATGCTTCCCCTAATCAGCAATAACTAGGAGGAAAGGGGCAGCATGAAGAGGTTGAGTTATATAAAGGGCCCTATAGTGAAGCGATTAAGGTGACCAATCAGAGGATATGGAATAGGGGAGGATGGAGCCTCTTTAAAAGGCAGGAGGTACATAAACAAATGTATCAAAGTTAATCACCAAACAAGCATGGGATCGAGGGAGGGGGAGGGAATGGGATGGGGGCTGGATAGGGGCTAATTGGATGATGTGTGCTTGTATATCCTCTCAAGTCTTGTATTCCAATGTGATATATGATTACAATGCACCAATAAAAATAAAAATAAAAAAATAAAAAAATAAATAAATAAATAAAATTAACTGGTGTTTACATAGCAAAGTGTAAAAAAAATAAAATAAATGTGAATAATGAAAGGCCCTAACTACTTCTTAAGGAAGAGTGAAAATAATGTCTGCAAAACATTCCACATATGAGTAGAGAAAAGGTTAGTCCTCAGGAAACATCAGTTACTACTAGGATTATTACATACTGCACATGGGGAACTTTCTATTCTGTCCAGTGACAAGGCCATTTTAGTCCATGGAAGTAGAGGATGAAAGTCCAGACCCAGGCTCCAGTTAGGTGGCCATTTAACCAAGTCTCCTATGACCCAAGGCATGAGAAAATGCTACACTGAACTAGGACAAAAATGTCTACTGCAATTAAAATTCCTTTCATAAAGAAGCAAAAGATCTGAAGGAACAAAGAGTATGAAGCAGATTTAACCATTCAGATAATAGCAATGGACTTTTTTGTATTTTTAACAGAAGAGCTTTTAAAGTATATTCTCCTATGCATCCTGGTTCCTTTTGTCTTTGCAGGAAGCAGGCAGTTCAGAAATGATATTATGGCAACTTGGAACTATTCTCTGGAAATTTTCCTATTTCTCCCATTTCACAGACATAGACCCGAATATTATGAGGGACTATAAAGGAACAGATTCCTGCTTCAATGTGTCTCCATCTCCTAAACCTAAAGGTCTCCTGTCTGCAACAGAAAACCACAATAGCCATGTTCCTACCCAATTAGGAGCCTGAGCTGATAAAATATTTCCTGCCAAGAATAGAAATTCAAGAGAAAGAGAGAGAGAGGGAGTGTGTGTGTGTGTGTGTGTGTGTGTGTGTGTGTGTGTGTTCTTCAAAAGTATGGAGAAAAGACTTTTAATCAGAGAAGCTGATCTTTCTTTTTATTACTGAGGATAATATGATATGAAATTCTCCTCAAAACTATACATAATGAAGGTAGAATGAGTCATGGGAAAATTCTCTTTTGTTACTGTGAAATGCTGATGAGAATGGTAGAGTTCTAGAGTGTTTTAGCTACCTAATCTGAATTAGTATCTACTTTTTTTCAAAAGAAGACATCTTCCTTTTATTCAAAGAAATAGCCCCAGGTGAATGGGATGGGATGAATAATGGCCCCCACATATGTCCACACCCAACCCCTGGAAACTATGAACATAATCATATGTGATATAATGGTTAATTATGTATGTCAACTTTGCTAGGTTGTGGCATTCAGGGATTTTTGTTAAAAATATCTAGATATTGCAGTGAAGGTGATTTTTAGATGTGATTAACAGTTAAATCCCCTTGAGGAAAGAAGAGTATACTCTGTAGGTGTCATCCAGTCAGCTGAAAGCCCCTGGAGAAGAGACACAGGATTCCAAAGGGGAAAGAATGCTGCCTCCTGCCCGCCCTCAGATCCAAGACTTTCAACAGCAACTCTTTTCTGAGCCTCCAGACTGCTAGTCTGCTCTGCAGATTTTGGATTTGTCCATCCCTACAATCCATGATCCAAGTCCTTAAAATAATTTTCTACTTATCCATCCATGCATACATACACCCACACATTCTATTGCTTTTGTTTCTTGGGAGAACCCTGACCAAGACATACAGCAAAGGACACTTTGCAAACATAAGTTAAGAATCTTGGGGACATTATTATGGTTTGGAACTGAAATGCCCCCCCAAAGCCCATTGACCCCCTTGTAACAGTGTTCAGAGGTGGGGCCTTTGGGAGGTAATTGGATCATGAGGCCTATGACCCAATCAGTAGATTATTTCATTGGTGGATTTATAAGTTGATGGCTATTGGGAGGTAGTGGAAACTTTAGGATGTGGGCCTAGTTGGAGGCAGTATACCTTCAAAGTATGTTTTGTCCTGATGTTCTCCCCCTTCTCTCTCCCTTTTGCTTCTTTGTTGACATAAAGAGAGCAGCTTTGCTCCACCACATGCTCCCACCATGATGTTCTGCTTCATCACATCCCCAGAAAAACCGGAGACAAGGGACCATGGACTGAAACCTCTAAAACTGTGAGCCAAAAGGAATCCTTCTGTAAGTTGATATTCTCAGGCATTTTGTCACAGTGACAAAAAGCTAACACCATGATTCTGGATTGCCTGGGCAGTCACAATGCAATCAGAATGTTCCTTATGACAGGGCTGTAAGAGAAGTCAGAGTCAGAGGAGAAGCTGATATGACGAGAAGAGAGAGATGAGAGTGATGTGATGTGCTCTGAACTTTAAACTCGGAAGTAGAGGCAGCCACTGGGAACTTAAACAGAAAAGAGACAGATATTCCCCTTGGGGCCTTGAGAAGAACCAGCTCTACAAACACCTTGACATTAGGTTTCCTTGTTTTAAGTCACTAAGTTTGTGATAATTTATAACTGTACTGATAGGATGCCAAGAAGTAACCAAAACTACCAAAGAAATTTGTTAAATGTGAAGTAAGAAGTACTTTTAGGGCTCTGTATTTTCAAATATTTTAAGTTATATCTTTAAAGATTAGTCTTAGTCCTATGTAAATAGCTCTTGTAAATAAATACAAAGGCAGATATTTGTAACAAAGAGCATTTACAATAAATTCACAAAAATAAGTGATAGCATTTCTTTAAATACCATAAATACTTTCATCTAGTTGATAATCAGGGACATGTAAAATCAAACAATGAGATATAATTTTTTCTGCCTCTTTAGTCTATGTCCTAGGTGGTAATGCCCACTGAGGATAAGGCTGTGAGGAAGTAACACTTTCAAACACTGAGATGAAAATAGCCATTTTAGATATTATTTATATAGCATATATCATGAGCCTTTAGAATTTATATCCTTTCACCCATATGTTCACTTTTAGAAATCTAGCCTAAGGAAACACTCAGAGATATGAGCAAAATTGAATGTATAAGTGTGTAAGTATCATAGGACTATCACATAATGAAATCAATTGATAAATATACAGTAATCATTAAATATAGTATTTTAGAACTATGTGGTGGCGTGACATCAGGAAGAATGGTGAAGAAAGGGATTCTAAAATGCTACCATAGCATACAAACAATGAAAACTTTGACAAAAATGGTCAAAGTCAACTTTTGATAATTGAACTGAAAGTCAAAAGCAGCAAACCAGGAGAAATAGTAAAAAGGAAAAGTGGCCAATTCTCCATAAAACAGTAAATTTTGTTATATTTTAACTGAACCTGGTCCATTCCTCACTCTTTAGTTCAGTGGTAGCCTTGAAAATAGCATCCCACATTCCCAGTACCAGTACAAGAGAATTAGAATAAACCTTGAGAATTGTGATCATTAGTTTCAAAGTGCCTAACGATTCCCTGAAAAACTTGCTCAAATGATTTGCCTTTACCTTATCCAAGTCTATATTCACCCAGTATTGAAACAACTATATTGGGACATTTGTCAAAAACACTCACAGGAAAATATTTTTGATGCCTAAGGCCATGGAAAATAGTTGGGAGGAAAAGTAGACTAACCAAAAAAAAAAAAAAAATTGAGAGGAAAGTATGAGGAATGAGATGCTTTGGAGAAGGATTGCAAAAGCTCCAGCCTATTCCTGGGAATCTCTAAGGCCATGTATATTTCAAGGGCAGTGGACATAATCAGAAAAAAATTAAGACAGTCCCAAGCTGTCACCTCTGGCTGACCTTGAAATTCTGTGGAAAGAGAAAAGGAAGGCTAAGGTTGCATTTGTAAACTGCCTGGTTGATTGTCAAAGGCATAGCCCAACACACAAAGGGGTTGCCTCCAAGACTAAAAAACTCTTTTGTTTCAAGCATTTCACAAAATCTGTCTAATCATTAGCTGACCACTAAGCTAATGAAACAAAGATGTCAGAGGCCAGAGTACACAGAATACAGGTTTCAAAGGATTAGTTCCGAAGAGTCACCAAGCAAACAACAGTGGAATAAGCAACAACAGACCTGCAGGAGGTAAAATAACCTGACTTCCAGAGTTGTGACATAATATTAAAATGCCCAGGAATCAACTCAAAACTACAAAGCTTGCAGAGAAACAAAGTATGGCCAACGCAGAAAAATACAAGCAATCAATATAAATTGTCCCTGGTAAAGCCCAGACTTTGGATTAACTCCAGACGAAGGCAGACACTTGGCAGCATGGATTTTTGAAAAATATAATCATCTAACTACAAGCTGTCTACAAGAGACTTAGTTTAGATTCAAAAACAGAAATAGGTTGAAAGTAAAAGAATGAAAAAAGAGGGCTGGAGGGTATATCTCAGTGGTAAACTACTTACCTAGCATGTGCGAGGCCCTGGGTTTGATCCACAGCAACACACACAATAAAAAGAACACAAAAGAATATGTCATGAAAACAGAAACCAAAAGAAGCCTGGAGTGTGATGCTAGTAGCAGATAAGGTAGTCTTTAAGATAAACAGTCTTCCACAATATACAGTGATAATAGAGTCATTCCAACAGATGACATACCAAGTATCAACTCACACGCACATGACAACAGACCTCCAGAAGATGCTAAGGACAACCTAGCGGGACTAAAGGGAGCCATCGACGGTCCTCTATAATAGTCAGGGACATAGATAGTTCACTTTCAGTAATGAAGAGGACAAGTAGACAAAAGATGATCAAGTCAATAGAAGACCTAGATAACATGATAAACCATTAACATCATAAACTGAAAATATTGAAAGCCAAAAATACATTTAATATGCTCAACCTAAGTACCTAACAGCCTAGCTCATCCTAAATGCACTCAGCTTATTTACATTAGCCTACAGTTGGATAAAATCATCTAACACAAGACTATTTTTAGATAAAATTTTTAATATATCATAATTTTTATTGATCTTTTGTTGGCGCATTATAATTGTAAATCATAGTGAGATTCATACTGATATTTTCAAATATGTGCACAACATCACTTGGGTTGTCTCTCCACACACCCCCACTCCACCCTCCCCATACATCACAGTGTGATTCTTAGTGTTCACATAACATTATTTGGTCTGTTTTTTTTTATTTCCCTTTTCCCTTTCCTCCTCCCTCTCCCAGTCTCTACTGCTCTCCCCTCATTTTCATGAGACCCTTTTTCCAGATATTTTCTCTCTAGCTTTCACATAGGTGGGAAAACATGCCGTCCTTAATTTTCTGAGTCTGCCAATCTCACGTATCATGATGCTTTCAACTTCCATTCATTTTCCAGCAAATGACATAACTCTGTTCTTTTTTATGGCTAAGTAGAACTCTATTGTGTATGTATACTTAATTTTGTTTATTCATTCATCTATTGACAAACACCTAGGTTATCTTCACAACTTGTCTATTGTGAATTGTGCTGCCATAAACACATTTTATCATTATAGTATTCTGACTTTACTTCCTTTGGAAAGATATCAAGAAATGGTATAGCTGGGTCACATGGTCTTTTGAGAAACCTCTGTACTGATCTGTATGGTGACAGGACTAATTTACAATTCCACAACAATGTATAAGTGTTCCCTTTCCACTTATAAGTGTTTCATCCTCTCCAGCATTTATTATTTATGTGATATATTGAACATTATACTGTGGAAAACAGAATGATTGTTCTTGTATTATTGCTAGCCTGGAAATAATCAAAACTTACAATATGATTTCTACTTAATGTATATTACTTTTACATGATCATAAATTAAAATGCTGGCAAGTTGAACCATGGTTAAGTCAAGAACTATCTGTAGACCTAAGAGACCTCTATCGGATACTCCATCCAATAATAGCAGACTATGTTTTTTTCACATGCACATGGAACTTTTTGAGGATAGAGTATATTTTACATCACTAAACAATTGTCATTAAATATGAAAACATGGCAATTACATAAATATCTCATGACAGCAATGGAGGTTTAATTGAAAATCAAAAATAGAAAGTAAGCTGAAGAATTAACAAATGTGGAAATGAAATGACACATTTCTAAACTAATTTATAGTTGTAAATTACTATTATCACTAATAAAGTACTACATATGTCAAAATTCCTTAAAAAGCAGATTTGAAATGTTTATATCACAAAATTATAAGTATGAAAGATGATAAAGTTGTCAATGAGCTTGATTGAATTATTCCACAATGTAATCATGTATCAAAATATATTAACTCCACAAATACATAGTTATTTTTGCCAATTAAAAATAAAAAACAACTGAAATTTAAAATGACCACATTTGCCAGGTGTGGTGGCGCATGCTTATAATCTCTGTGCTTGGGAGGAGGAGACAGGAGGATCTCACAGGTTTGAAGCTTGTCTTGCTGGCTTAAGAGACCTTGTTTCCAAATAAAAACATAAAAATAGGTCTGGGAGTATAGCCCAGAGGTAGAAGGGCTTCCAGGAATCCCAGCACTACAATAAATAAATAAATAAATAAATAAATAAATAAATAAATAAATAGACTACATTTTAAAAAGACATCATAAATAAATACCTTAAACTTCAACATTAAGAAAGTAGGAAAATAAAGGCAAACTAAACCCAAAACAAGCAGAAGGAAGAAAATTATAAAGATAAGGATAGAAATAAGTCAAGTATTGTTCTAGAAACGATGAAAACAAGAGTTGGCTCCTTGACTTTTTAAAACAAAGGTCATGAAGTGGGTGTTATTATTATCCCGGTTTCACAGATGAACAAGTGAGGCACAGGGGAGGCCATTTGTCAAGAAGCCGAGCAGTTAGACTTTGTATCAGACCCTGGGTGAGGCTCTGGAGGGGCAGCTGTGAACAAGACACTCTCTGAGGAAGCTCACCTCAGGGAAGGCAGACGCACGGCTAGTGAGATGACTTCAGAGAAGCCTGCTCTGACTTGGGGGTTCCAGGAAGGCTTTCCAGGGGAAGTGAGCTGATGGATAGAGGAGACCCTGCATGTGAGGCAGTGGTGCTGAACGGCACCTCAGTGGTCAGAGGTCTGTGCAGGGTGAGCAGCAGGGCCAGCACAGGAGCCCTGGGGCCTGGCCAGCTCTGTGGCACATGTACAATACAGCAAGCTTGCTTTCCTGGCCTCTGTTCTCATGTGAAAGTCCCTTCCTTCCTTCTCCTGACTGATCTGGGAAGGAGGGCAAGGAAGAACTCGCCCTTCCCCAGAGTCTTGGGGCTTTTGGACAGGTCCTATTGCCAGAAGGTTGAGAAGCACAGTTCTGACAAATCTATAGGGACAGGCCTCAGGGCTGACCATGGCGCCCCACTGACCCCACTGCTCGAGCAGTTTCTAGGAGAGGGAAAATAGGGTCGTTCATGACTCAGAGTCATAGCCTGTAGACTCAGGACCTACTGGTGAAAAACGGAGAGCCCCTCAGACCAGAGCTGTCTCCCCTCATGGTCCTTACAGTGCAGTGGTGGAAAACTGGGGCTGAGTTGATAGCGACTAGACGTTAGGTCTGTGTTCTAATCCTGACCCACTGGACACTAGTTCTATGGCCTTGGATAAGTCATTGATGTCACTTTGTGTCTCTGCTACATATTTTATTTATTTATTTATTCATTCATTTATTTGGGTGGTACTGGGGTTCCTGGAAACCCTTCTACCCCTGGGCTAAACTCCCAGACCTATTTTTAAATTTTTTAAATTTGGAAACAGGGTCTCCTAAGCCAGCATGGCTGGCTTTGAACCTGCGTGATCCTCCTGTCTCCGTCTCCCAAGCGCAGGGATTACAAGTGTGCACCACCACGCCCGGCCTCTGCTACATCTTTAAAATGGAGTAGAGATAATGAGAATACAGTTAGCCCTTGTTATCCACAAGTGTTTGGTTTCAGGATCCCCAGATGCTCAAGTCCTTTATATAAAATGGTACAGCATTTGATTATACCCTATGCACATCCTCATGTATACTTTAAATATCTCTAGATTACTTCCAATACATAATTCAATGTAAATGCCATGTAAAAAGTTGTTTTACTGTATTGTTTGGGGAATAACATCAATAAAACACAGTCTACACATGTTCAATAGAGAAACATTTTTAAATATTTTTAAATTCGTATTTGTTGTATTTGTGGACATGGAACCTGTGGTTATAGAGGGCTCATTGTATCTACCTCATTAAGGTGTTTGGTGACCAAATGAGATAATACACTTAAAATACTGACCATGGTATATAATAAATATTCCCTGCTTAAGAAAACAATACAATTGACAAAACTTTACTAGATTTACCAGAAAAAAAGAGATAATTTCAAGTTGCTAAAATTAGGAATGAAAGTGGGAACATTGCTATTGGTCTTACAAGGACAAAAAGGATTATAAGAAAAATCATGAACAATTGTATGCCAAGAAATTAGATAATATAGCTGAAGGAACAAATTCTTAGAAACACAAATGACCACAACTGACTCAATAAGAAACAGAAAATTTAAATAGGTCTATAACAAGAAAAGAAATTGGTCAATATTAATAAAAAGAAACTTTCACCAAAGAAAATCCCAGAACCAAATGTTTAAAATAGAATTAACACCAATCTTTCTCAAGTTCTTTGAAAACATAGGAGAAGAAAGAACACGGCCTAACCCATTCTATGAAACCAGTTATTACCCTAATGTAAAAGCCAGAAAAGTCATTGCATGAAAAGAAGAAAAAAAGGTACAGACAAGAAAAAAACACCACAGACAAGAAAACTACAGACCAATATCCCTGATGTATATATTTTCAACAATAATGTGCAAAAATTCTCCATAAACATTAGCAGGCTAAATTGAGCAGCATATTATTATTAAAAATTATTCAGCATGACCAAGTTGGACATAATCTAGGATTGCAAAGGTGGTTCAGCCTAAGAAGGTCAATCATTGCATATCACATTAATAGAACAGAGAAGAAAAACCCACCTGATCATCTCAATTGATGCAGAAAAAGCATTTTGGAAAATCAAACACTCTTTCATGATAAAAATACTCAACAAACTAGGAATAAAGGAAGGTTTTTAAACCCGATAAAGGGTGCCTATAAAAAACTCACAGCTAAACATCAAACTTAATGGGAAAACACTGAAAACATTTCTCTTGAGAGAAGAACAAGACACAGATATAAGCTTTCATTACATTTATTCAAATTGTATTGAAAGTTCTAGCTAGGTGTTATAGTTTAGATCCAGAATGTCTCTTTAAAATTTATGTATTTAAAGCATGGTCTCTGGTGCAGCAAAGTTCAGAGGTTGGGCCTTTGGGAGGTGATTGGATCATGAGAGCTCTGGCCTCATCAGTTGATTAGCCTGATTAATCCATTTAATGGATTAATCCATTGTTAGCTGAATGGGAGGCGGGACCTAGTCTGAGGCAGTAGGTCCCTGGGGGTCTGCCCTGGGAGGTGTATATTCCCTCCAGCTCTTACCCCTCTCCCCTTCCTGGTTGCCATGAACTGAGCAGCTTTCCTCTACAATGCCCATCCTCTGTGACGTTTCTGTCTTAGAGCCAGCCCACTAGGGACTGAATCCCCAGAAACCATGAGTCAAAGGAACTCTTTCATCCTCTAGTTGTTCTTGTCAGGTGCTTTGATCACAAATGACAAAAGATACATATATATATATATATGAAAGAAGAATAATTATCTGTATTTACAGAGGACATGATCTTATATGTAGATAATCTTTAAGATTATCTTAAAGAAAGATTATCAACAAAAAAGATTATCAACAACAAAATTATTACAGTTAGTACTCAAGTTCAGCAATGTTGCAGGATATAAGAACAGCATATAAGAATTAGTTGTATTTGATATATGAGCAATGAGCAATCTGGGAATGAAATTAAGAAAACAATCTTAAATTTAACCAAGCAAGTGCAAGTTTTGTATACTGAAAACTTCAAAAACACTATTGAAAGAAGTTAAAGATGACTTAAATAAATAGAAAGACATCCATGAATTGAAAAATATAATACTGTTAAAAATGGCAATGCCCCTGGGTTCAATTCCCAGTACCACAAAAAAGGGGGGAATTATCCAAGGGTTCATCAGCTGATGAATGCCTAAATGAAATGTGATATTCATATATGAAATATCCTTTGACAATAAAATAAACTGGAGGTACTCTGATACATGTTGCAACATGGATAAATGTCAAAACTATTGTGCTAAGTGAAAGAAGCCAGTCATAAAAGTTCATATATTGTATGATTCTGTTTATATGAAGTTCCCAGGATAGACAAATACTTAGAAAGAGGAAGTGGATTAGTGATTGCCAGGGGCTAGAAAGGAAGGAATGAGAAATGACTACTTAATGGATATGAGGTTTCTTTTTCAAGTGAAGAAAATGTTTTAGAATTTAGAGAGTGGTTGCAAAATGTACTAAAAACAACAGAGTTATACATTGTGAAATGGTTAAATTGGTGAATTTTATATTATTTTTTCCATAATTTATTTTATTTATAAGTGGAACATATTGAAAATGGTGTACATTTAGATTGTGCTTCATGCCCTCTCCTCCCCATTTCCCTTCCCCCTCCCAATAAAGAGTGTACAGGTTAACCATGTTATATTTATACTATTATGCATATTCAGATGTAGCTCCTCCACTGAACAACCTCACCTTTCATCCTCTCCTATCCTTCCATTCTAGCTTTGCTGAAATTTCCCCTCCATTATCTGGAGTCCCTCTGGTATTACCACTACTCCCTAGCTTGGGCATATTTACAGAAAACATATGTCCCTTCTCTTTCTGTGCTTGACTAATCTCACTTAACATAATGTTCTCCAGTTCCTTCCATCTTCTTGCAAATGCTATTATTTTATTCTTCTTTATAGCTGAATAGAATTACATTGTGTGTATTTCCCATAATTTTGCAATCCATTCATCTGTTGATGGAGACCTAGGTTGGTTCCATATTTTGGCTATTACAAACTGTGCTGCTATGAACATGGGTATGCATATGTTAATGTAGTTCTCTGATTTCAAGCCCTTTGGAAAGATACCCAGGAGTGGTATAGCCAGATCAAATGGTGGATCTATTCCCAGTTTTCTAAGGAATCTCCATATGAAAGAAATCAAACAATAACAAATACTGGTGAGGATGTGGGGAAAGAGGAACTCTTTTACACTGTTGGTGGGAATGCAAAGTAGTTCAGCCGCTATGGAGAATTTTATATTATTAAAAATTTTTAAGGAGCCTCAAGGTTTCTGTTCTAATTTCCAAGTCTTTGATCCATCTTGAATTGACTCTTATGCAGGGTGAGAAATTTGGATTTATTTCCATTTTTCTGTATATAGTTAACCAATTTTGTCAACACCATTTGTTGAACAGACTATCTTTCTTCCAGTGTATGTTTTTGGCTCCTTTGTCAAATATCAATTGGCTGTAAGGGTATAGATTTGTTTCTGAGTCTTCTATTCTGCTCCATTGGTCTATGTATCTGTTTTTGTGCCAGTAGCAGGCTGTTTTCATTACAATGGCTTTGTAGTATAGTTTAAAGTTAAGTATTGTGATTCCTCCTGCATGGTTTTTGTTGCTTAGAACTACTTTGACTATTCTGGGTTTGTTGTTGTTGTTGTTGTTGTTGTTGTTCCAAATGAATTTTAGGACTGATTTTTCTATGTCTGTGAGGAATCATCTTGGTAATTTAATGGGTATTGTGTTGAATATGTAGATCACTTTTGGAAGGATGGCCATTTTGATGATATTTATTCTGCCTATCCATGAACATGGAAGATCTTTCCATCTTCTAAGATATTCTTTGATTTCTTTTTTCAATGTTTTATAATTTTCTTTGTAGAGGTCTTTTACCTTGTTGGTTAAGTTTATTCCTAAGTATTTTATTTTTTTGTGGGAAATCTTGAGTTGGAAGTGTTCTCTGAATTTCCTTTTCAGTAGATTTATGGTTGGTATACAGAAAAGCTTCTGATTTTTTAATAATTATTTTGTATCCAGACACTGCTTAATTTGTTGATCAGCAGAGACCTTGAGGCACCTTGAAGAGGGCATAGGTCCAACATTGGCACAGATAAAAACTTCTCAACAAGACCCCAGAGGCCCAAGAAACTAAAAGGCGAGTCAATACATGGTATTGCATGAAAATGAAGAACTTCTGTTAATCAAAGAAACTGTCAAGAACCTCAACCAAGAGCCAACAGAATAGGAGAACATTTTTGGTACCTACTTCTCAGATAGAGGACTAATCTAGTATATACAGAGAACTCAAGAAACTCAGCACTAAGAAAACAAATAATCCAATCAAGAAATTGGCAAATGAACTAAATTGACACTTCATGAAAGAAGAAATTCAAATGGCCAATAAATACATGAAAAAAAATGCTCAACATCATTGGCAATCAGAGTGATGCAAATCAAAACTACCCTGAGATTTCACCTAACTCCAACTAGAATGGCAATCATTCAAAACACAAACAACAAATGCTGGTGAGGATGTGGAGAAGTGGGAACTCTAAAACATTGGTGGTTGGATTGCAAATTAGTGCAACCACTTTGGAAAACAGTATGGAGAATCCTCAGAAGAATGGGAACAAATTTACCATTTGACCCAGCAATACTACTTCTGGGTATCTACACAAAAGAAAGCAAACCAAACTATTAAACTAATGCATGTGTATCTATGTTCATAGCTGCACAATTCACCATTGCCAAACTATGGAACCAGCCAAGATGTCCACCAACAGATGACTGGATTACAAAACTGTGGGATATGTACACAATGGAATTTTACTCAGCCATAAAAAAGCACAATTACATCATTTTCAGGGAAATGGATGGAACTGGAGGAAATTATGCTAAGTGAGATTAGTCAGTCACAAAAAATAAGAAATAGGATGCTGTCCTTAATATGTGACAGCTAAAGATAAATGGGTCATAGGAGGAACTGTAGGTGAAAAAAGAAATCCTATAGAGGAGCAAATAAGACAACCTAACTGAGGGGATGGGACAGGGGAAGAAGGAAACTCTCTAAAGCACAGGATGTACTTAAACAAACATATAGATGTCAACCACTAAGCCAAGCATGGGAAGGAGAGTTGGGGAGGGAATGGGATGGGGATTGGTTAGGGGCTAACTGGGCGATGTGTGCATGTATGTCTACACAAGTTTTTTGTCCCATTATGATGTATGAATACAATGCACCAATAAAAATAAAAAAAACAGATGAGGATAATATATCCTCATGTTCTTCAATCACTGCTAAAACAAAAAAATTTTAAATCAGTAAGTATATGAAATTTTAAAATGTCATGTTTACTATTAACTTAGCAAAAAGCCTAAACAAACAAACAAAAATTTTCTTGTGTAGAGACACAGGAAATAGCTTATTTAGCAAAATCAGGATATAAAATTGCAGACACACTTGTTTCCAGTTATGTAAAACTAGGCATGAGAATGTGTGTATAAATAAAAAAAATATAAACCATACTAAAATTGTTTCCAGGTGGTAATTTGTTTTTTCTTCTATATAATTTACCCACATATTTATATCTCTAATCTCTGTCTCTGTCTCTGTCTCTGTCTCTCTCTGTCTCTCTCGCTCTCGCTCTGTATATATACATACATACACACACACACACACACACACACACGCACATGCACTGAGAATTGAACCCAGGTGTATGCTTCTTCTGAGCTATACCCTCAGTCCTTTTATTTTTATTTTAAACAGGATCTCGCTAAATACATGCTAACCTTGAACCTGTGATCCTCCTGTCTCAACCTCCCAAGTATTGGGATTACAGGCATGCACCATCACACTCAACTAGTTCACTGGTGGAACATTACAGTGGAAATGATTGGTGGAGCAAAACCTTTCACCTCACGACCAGGAAGTGGAAGAAAGGAAGGGGTTAGGCCTTCCTGAGCACACCCCCAGTGGCTTAAAGATCTCCCACTAGGCTCCATCTCTTAAAGGCTCCACAAACTCCTAACGGCAGCAAGCTGGGGACCCAGACTTTCAAAACACGTGGCTTTGGAGGACATGCTAGATCCAAAATACAGTACTTCTCAATGGAAATTCCTTCTACGGGATGAAATCGCCTGCTTTGCCATCACTGTGTGCCATCACTAGTACACCACATTGTGTGGAAATTCTTATACAGATATTAGAATTTTAAAGAAGCACAAAAAAGTGCGTTCTGGTGCAGATAAAACTCTAGATTCCAATGTGGAGGATCACACTTTGAGTGAACAAGATTCCATACAAATGTCCTTTGTTGGAAGCTATGGGCGTGAAGCCTTCTGATACGACTCTACCATTAGCTCTTCCACCTGGGACTGAGGACCACCACATGCTTCTGCTGTCATGGATAATCAGCCTTCTACATCAGATATGTTGTTGAGGTCAGCTGTGAGTGGTTATTCTGAACCACAAATGATTTTGTACAGCAATTATACTGACTTTGTTAAGAGTATGGAATTGCTAAGACATAACTGGTAGTAAACATAAACATCTCTGGTAAGGTGCATATATCCATATTAGGTCACATTCATTTGGGGGGGAAAGGCAATTGGACTTTACCATGTGTTTTCTTTTAGTGTGGACATCAATAGCCAAGCCCCTTTGAATAAAGAGAAGCAGAGCTTCACTGTCCTTCTGCACTTGAGGACAATAAATACAAGTGTCCTTGGAAAAAGAGGAACATTGGATGTTTTTGTAATCATTTGCAGCTTTCAAGGTGCCTCTGATCTATAAGTCACCTGGTGAGCCTTCAGGCATTTGAGCAAAATGGCAACAAGGTGGCCAGGGTTGGCACAGATCTTGATTTTCACTTTTACTAACCAGCTGGGTAAACGTAGACCAGTAACTCAGCGCCTCTGTGCCTCAGTCTTTTCATCTGTGGTAGAGCTGGGATAGTGACAGAACCTTCCACATGGCTGAGGTGTGAATGAGCTATGAGGGTAGGCCTGGCACAGAGCATCCACCAACAGAAACAGTGTGTGAGCTGGGCGTGGTGGTGCACACTTGTAATCCCAGCATTCAGGAGGCAGAGACTGGAAGATCATGGTTCCCGGATAGCTCAGCTACTAAGTGAAGCTCTCTGCAACTTAGTGAGATTGTTTCAAAAAAAAAAAAAAAAAATAGGGCTGGGTGTAGCTTGGAGGTAGAATGCCCCTGGGTTCCACCCCCAGTACCGCAAAAACAAGCAAGCAAGCAAGCAAACAAACAAACAAACAAACAGTGTGTGTTATAATGATAGTAGTGAGGCTATTCAGCTGCTAGAGGGACCATGAGGGCTCAGAGGATGGAGTTCTTCCTAGGAAACCCCCCCAACCCTGCCGAATGCTTGAGATTGCTGAGGCTGGCCTTGGACCCGCAATCCTCCTGTCTCCGCTCTCAAGTACTGGGATTACAGATATGTGCCACAGCACCCGCCGGACTTAAATATTTTACATTTTCAGTACATTGAACCCAGAGGATGAACTTACCCGTTCTAGCTCCAAAACACAGTCTCCCTTACAGTTTCTGCTTCATTGGCCTAGCCTTGGTGGAGAGCTGGCACAGAGCTTTCCACTCATCCCATCCATTTTAGTTTATAAAATGTCATCAGAAGATCTCACTAGGACGATTAAAATAATTTACCTAGCATGTGCAAATTGGCCTCATTTAGAGATATGGAGGAATGTAACTCATGGAAAATATTTGATTTTTACACATTATGGTTTTAATTAGGAATGTTAATTAAACACGTATGCTAACCTGAAGCTGCCAAGAGTAAAAAATAATATTTGTATAAAAGAAGTTATGCAGGATATTGTTGGATGATTTGGCCCAGATGTGAATATCATCATAAGAAGCTCATGTTTAGTGGCAAACATATCAGGCTTGGAGTCTGGGGATGTGTTCTGATCCCATCTCCTGCTCTGGCCAGATTTGTTTACAGGCAAATGAATCACATCCAGATTATTGCCTCAGTTTCCCCACTTATAAGACAGTGGGGCTGCAATCCCTGCCCCTTGTTGTAGAGAAGGTCAAAGGAGAAAGTGTTCCGTGTTCTGCAAAGTCCAAGGCAGTCGCTGGAGGCTTTCCAGTATATCCCAGCCCACCCTGCTTCCTGGAGCTCAGCTCGCAGGTCACCATGAACAGATGAAGGGTTTCCAACCTTGAGCTCCAAATGGAAAAGCAAATAACACACAGCAGGGCTGAGAATTCCAAATATTAAGACCCTTCTTGTGTTTGTCGCTCCTCTCCAGTGCTTGGCAATAATGTAAGGCAAATATCAGGAGCCCAGGGGGGAATTAATGTTAAAAAATTAAAAATGCTGGAGTGCTCTGGTGTAATTAAGGAATATAATTAAAGTTTCCCCGTTGAAGTCAGCTAACAGGGGACACAGGTCCCCCATTTCAGAGGTGCCAAAGTTCATTTGTTCCCTCAAAGGTTTATTCATATTTTATGCTTTTATGTCATTTTTCTGTGTCAGAAAAATAGAAAAATATGAGTATGTGTCTATCTCCACCTGCCAGTGAGTTTCCTTGAGGGAAGGGTCATGTCTTGTCTGTCTCCGTTTTCCTCTGGGTATGTACAGCAATCCTGACATATGATTAGTGTTCATACTGGCAGTTTTCTCTAAACTAAGAGAGGAATGATTGTATCTTACAATATCTGTCCCAGGAGTCTTCATTGCCCACTAAATATGAGCACTTCTCTCTGATGATAAAGCTGAGTCCTATGATGATTATTATTAGTACTGGGGATTGAACCCAAGGGTGTTCTACCTCCAAGAACACCTCCAGCCCTTTTTATTTTTTATTTTGAAACAGGGTCTCACTAAGTTGCTGAGGCTGGCCTCAATCCTGTGATCCTCCTGCCCCCCAAGTACTGGGATTACAGGTGTGTGCCACCACACTCAGCCCTATGATTATAATTTTTAATTAAATAAATGATCAATTCATTAATAACAGGGTGCAATAATCTCTGGCAACAGGAGCTTCTTAAAGCCCCCTGTGTATTCACTTATTCATTCAACAAATATTTACCTAGTATCTTTTATATGCCAGACAATGTGTTGGATACAGGAGATATAGGCATAAATCAGGCTGTCAGGGTCCTGGCTCTAGCAAAGCATATACTCTAGAGAGGGAAACAGAAAGCCAAGAGGAAGCACATGTCATGTGCTGACAGCAGGTAGCGTGTGTGGTGGCGGAGACTACAGAGAGAGCAGATGGTGGCTGGGGAAGGCCTGTCTAAGGACCAGAGGCTCGGATGAGGTAAGGAAGGGAACCACAGGAAGACTTGGGGAAATAGCTTCAGTTAAGAACAACATGCCTCGAATCGTGGGGTGAGGACCACCTTGACAGGGACTATGAAGAGATAAATACTAGGTCTGTTAGAGCACAACTCAGGGGAAGAGTGATCCAAGATGAGAGCTAGGTGGAGCCATGTCAAGTAGGCTGTATAGACCACAGTGGGTCTTGTGCTGGGAGGAGAGGAGTCCTGGGGGATTATGACCAGGGAACGGTGCCGTGCAATCTGCTCTTCAGAAGAGCTTTCTGACAGCTTACGTGGGAGGCTGGTCTTATGGAGAAATGATGCTCTCCTGGACCAGCTGCTGGAGGTGAAAGTAAAAAAAGAGTGGGTTCCTGCCCCAGGTGAGCCCCTGAACCCCAAAGTAGCCTCTTCCCATAATACATAAACATTTTACTATTATCACCAAATCTTAGGCCACCACATCAGGTGAGCAAGAGTCTTATCTTTACCTAGTCACTGAAAGGGGCAAGCAAAATAATGGCCTCTGAAAAATATCCATGTCCTCATCCCCCAAATTGTAACTACATGACAGAGGGGAGTGAATGGAACTATGGCACTTAGTTATCTGCCTTTGAAACTGTTCTGGGTTGTGATAGGTGGGCCCATAGCATCACAAGGGTCTTTAAAAGTGGAAAAGATAGGTAAAAGGGCAATGTGGCCATGTGAGGAGCGAGGACCTGGAGCCCTGCAGTGTGAGAAGGATGTCATTCGCCATGGCTGGTGCTGATGGTGGAGGGAGTGGATGCCTGAACAACCTTCCTGGAATAGGTTCTCCAGGAGAGGGTCCAGAAGAAATGCAGCTCTGCAGACTTTCAGTTTTAGCCCAGTGAAAAACCATGTTAGATTTCTAACCTGCAGAATTTGAAGGTGATAGCCGGGCATGGTGGTGCACACCTGTAATCATGATACTTGGGAGGCTGAGATAGGAGAATCGCAGGTTCAAGGTCAGCCTTAGCAACATAGCAAGATTCTCAGTAACCTAGGGAGACCCTGTTTCAAAGCAAAATAAAAAGGGCTGGGGCTGGAGCTCAGAGGTAGAATGTCCCTGGATTCAATCTTCAGTATGCCCCCTCCCACACATAAGTAAAAGAATTATAAGGTGATAAGTTTATGTTGTTACAAGCCACTTAATTTGTAGAATTTGTTATAGCAGCAATCAGAAACCAATACTCTGAATGTAAATCATTATTTTATGCCCCTATTCAACTAGAATGTGGAAACTTTTAAAAGTTCATCTGAAATATTTTTGTCCCCCCAAAATTTATTGCTAAATTTTGTATCTAGTCTTTGGTTGTAAGACATCCATGCTGATATCCCGTAAAGAAGTCCTTCATATGTCTGATTCTCAGCTGTCAAAGCCCCCAGGTTGTGTCTGACCATTTACCTCTCCCTACCTGGCTCCTGCCATTAGCTACTTACATGTTCCTCTCACAGAATTCCAAGAAATGCCAGAAGGCATTTCTGCCTAGATGTGCCTGGTGGCTTTCAATTCTATAGCTCCTTCGCAGGCTGGATATTAGAGAACTCTGAGGGGCTCCATCCACGAATGGAAGCTGAGTATCCTCTGGCCTTGGATCTCCTGGGGAGGGGAATCTTTTCATAGGAAGTATCATCTTCTACCCTCTCCTCCTTTATTCTGGTCAAAATCTTCCCTCTCTCTTCAAGATGAGAGAATTTCTCTCTGGAGCAGCAGAGAACGATCAAGTATTGCTCTGAATTTTTCTTTTAAGGATGAACCGAGGGTTATAAATCTGATCCTTTGCCCTCTGGTTCTGACGTGACCCCTCTCTGTGGAAGACTGAGTGGTCCATGATCTCCAGTCTCAGTGGGAAGGGTTATGAGAAAATGGGACATAGCCAGAGGGAACACCGTGATTTTCAATTGGTATCAGTGGGGATGTCGGCCAGTCACTGTTTCCTTCAAAAGGAAACAGGCCTGACCACAGTGCCTGAGTCAAGGGCTGTACCCTGATCTATTTTTTCAAAAGACCAGGGAAGCATGGGATGCTTAGCTTAAGGAAAAGCTCTGGCATCATCTCAAGGTGGACCAGAATTTCTTAGTTTGGTATTTGAATCAGGAAATAAGGCATGTGGCCCAGCTGGCTGCTAGTGGATGGAGAGACCAGAGAATCATGAAGAAAAGCAAAGACACTGAAAGATAAGGAGCCACCAACAATCTTGCAGAAGAAGAACCTGACCACCTGGACCTCCCAGGGCTGACCCACGGCCCGTCCTAGATGCCAGGAGATTCCTCTCTGCGCTCATATAGCAGAATAGAGCCTCCTTTGATTTGCGGTAGCTAAATGGGGCCTGCCAGTTCAGTCCCTTGCTTCCAAAGCAAGGCGTCAGAGTTCTAACTCCAAACATGGGGCCTCATTTGAATGTAGGGTCTTTAAAGAGGTAAATAAGGTTAAATGAGGTCACTAGAGTGGGCACTAATCTAAGGGACGTCTACCCATATTAAAAGAGATTGGGGTGCAGAATGGTACAAAGGGAAGGCCAGGACATGGGGAGAAGGCAGCCAGCGCTGAGCCAAGGAGAGCAGCCTCAGAAGAGGTCAGCCCTGCTGACACCTCATCTCAGATTTCCTGTGTAAGAAATTACCTTTCTGTTGTTTAAGCCACCTGGTCTGTGGCACTTTGTTACACTTTCCAGGGGTCAGACAGGCCTTATGATGCTTCATCCTATGAGTCTGTGGTCCAGCTCCTTCCAGAGCTCCTGTCCCAGCCTGCCCCTCCCCACCTTTTTTTTTTTTTAAACTATTGGAGATTGGACTCAACTGAGCTACAAACCTAGCCCTTTTATTTTTTATTTTGAAACAGCATCTCAATAGGTTATGAGGCTAGCCTTGAGCCTCTGATCCTCCTGTGTCCAAGTACTGGGACTACAGGTGTGTGCCACCTCACCCCGCTCCTACCTCCTTTTTTTGTGTGTATGATACTGAGATAGAAACCAGGGGTGTTTTACCTCTGAGCTACTTCCTCAGCCTGATTTTATTCTTTTATTTTGAAACTACGTTTCGAGGCTGGCAGTGAACCTGTGATCCTCCTGTACTGGGATTACAAGTGTGTGCCACTATGCCCGGCTCCTTATCCCTTCTTTAATCTTCCATCTCATGCTGGATTTCTAAGCCCAAATACTTGACATCTTTGTCTTGAAAGACCAGCCAAATTCTTTGGGGGTTACAGATGCATTTCCCAGATCCTTCATAATGTGGTTCTGGGTTTGGATTCCCCTCAGCCGCAGAGATTAGGCTTACACCCACCATGCTTTTCTGGGTAATGAGTTCTTCCCACTTCCTCTAGAAGTGTCTCCTCTCCATGGCTGGTTATTCACAAGATGACATTAGGTGATATTCAGAGAATCAGTTTTCATATTGATATTTATGGGATGATTTTAATGTATCATAGACAAAATAAAGCTGGTACATCAGACCTGTGGCTTTGTGGGTATTGATTGCTTACATGGAGGCCAGCGCAGGTGTTTGAATGTACTAAAGTAAGCACTGACCCTACAGGGGTAGTAACAGATCAGGACGATGATGGTGTGAGAATGTGTGAAGCTTGGGGTACTCTGATCTTCACAACCAAGTACCATGCTGATCAGCAGAGAAATGGCAGAGTGGGGCGGGGGCCTGGCAGGTGGGAGAGGCTTCTGCTCTTCCCTGATGCCCCTGCCTCTACAACTCCATCTCTGCAGTTGACCCAGGACACCTGTCCAGATGCCTGTTCAGCGGGCTGTGGCCTGGCCCATGGGGAAAGCAGGCCTAGGAATACAAGGAGGCCAGAAGGGCCCCGGGAAACTCATGCTGTGTGGGGTTCTTGCTTCTGAAGCAGCCGGTGTCTTACAGACAGGAGGGGCCTCCATTTTTTCCCCCAAACTTCTAGGCCTTGTCAGGAACTAGAAAACTCAGGTGCAAAATGAACTTGCCATGCCAGGCATGGTGGCACACGCTTGTAATCCCCGCGCTTGGGAGGCGGAGACAGGAGGATAGTGCTGGTTCGGAGCCAGCTTAAGAGACCCTGTTTCAAAATTTAAAAATATATATATAAAATAGGTCTGGGAGTGTAGCCCAGAGGTAGAAGGGCTTCCAGGAACCCCAGAACCACCAAAACAAAAACAAAAAAAGAACTTGCCATCCTTTTTTATGCCTTAGACAAACACAGGTTCTTTACCCAGGCCTCGCCATGGCCTCTCAGCAGCACCTGGAAACAGCTGTGGGAGACGGCGACAAAGCCCGCCTGCTGAGAAGTCGCAGGTGGTACTGGGTGAGGACCTGGGGGGTCAGGAGGCCTGATAGCTGGGGGCTTTGCAGGTGGTCACTCTGCCCATGCACAAGGATATCCAGGCAAGCGGGAGGGCTGTGTCCGCACACACAGGGTGAGTCCCAGCCCTACATAAGCAGCCAGTAGGCAGGAGCCACGCTCTGGACAGCCGGAGCTCGCATGGCTGCTGGTGGTTAGCACTCCTCACTTGACTGAGCTTTAGCTTGTTAGTTCTAAGGAGCCTTTAAAAAATTGAGTATTATGGGAGAGCATGCAACTGCGCGGGCCCTGGCTGATGTGACCGCGCATCTCCAGCTACATTCATCCAATGGCATTTAAGGCTCATTAAATTTTGAATCCTGTGTCACCTGCCTTAGGCTTAAAATAGTTCTCTGTAAGCCTTTTGTCTCCCAACTCCATTTTAATGGAAATTGTTTCCATTCACCTCTCTGTTCCCTTCTTCCTGCTAGGGACACTGGATCTTTAATAATCTCCAGTGCAGAATTATTCACTCTGCGAAGCTGTCATTTGGGGGAACACATCAGACCTTGACGGACGTAAACAGCTGATAGTAAAAACGGGAGGCACACTATTGGAAAGCTCCCCTCCACAGCCGCAGCCTGCTCCAGGACTTCACCGCCAGCCTGCCGAGCTACTCCAGGCTAGTAGCTGCCTCCCACCCGCCAAAGCCGGCCATCATGCCACAAACCCAGCAAGTTCCAGATTCTCCACTGCAGGAGCTAGGTCCCAGGTAAAGGCATTGGTGCCTATCAAAATGAATAGCTCTACAGAGCACTTAGTAAGTGCCAGGTGCTGTCCTAAGTGCTTCTAACTGGATGAGGTGGGTACTGTTCTCTTTTTTTGTAGATGTGGCAACTGAAACACAGAGGTGCTAAGTAATTGCCCAAATTTACAGCGATTAAACTGTGGTGCTTGGCTTTGAACCCAGGCCACTTCAAGCCAAACCCCAGGTTTCCATCCACTCTGGTATCTGATCTCCTACCACCCTCCAACCAGTAATGTCAGGCAACCATTGTCAGGTCTTTCTTCATCATCTTTTCAAAGAAGCCAGAAATCTAAACTTCTATGTGAAATGTTCCCATTTTATTTTTTAAATTGGCAAATAAAATTACTTTTCTAAGCACTGAGGGCCAAACAAAATATGTTCATGAAAACAGAAATTGATTGGTATGCCACCTGCCTGAGACCTCTGGTTTCAAGAGCTCTTGCAAGAAAACAAAGTGGCCATCGAATCAAACCCTTCCGCACCAGCAGGAAACTTCCTTCGGGGCTGGGCAGAGAGCCCAAAGCGCAGGTGGAATTCATCCCTGAGTCCCAAGCAGAGAACCCAGAAGTCACCGTGCTTACTGAGTGGCTGCTTCTCAGATCGTGGCTGTTCAGTTGTTTTTAAAGAAAGGTTCAAGGAAACTGGTTTGATGGTTGACACGTGCACTGAATTAAATCAATGCAGCAAGTGTAGCAACCAGCACAAAAAATGTCAGGTCTCATTAGCCTGCATATAAATCTGCCTTGGTGAGAAGCAGGATTAAAGGACCGACGGGGAAATGCCAGGAAGCGGGAACATATGTTGTTCACACAAAAAGAATCGCCGACCATGGATGTCTTCCTGCGCGCACGCGGAGGCTCCTGGAACTGGGCTTTGTGGTGACTCGCCACCACCTCCCCCCTGCATGAGTGCTGGAAGCCAGGAAGGCTGAGGCCTCCCGGTGGAAGAGGCTGTGCTGTGCTCTCGCTGACACAGCTGAATGCCTGCGAAGTGTCATAAAGAGTAAATGACTTGATGATGCAAAACAGTAATTAGGCTGTGGTGCATGTTTATGCTATTTACATATTTAACCCCCTGATATTAACGGGTCTTCCTAATAGTACATAAATGATCTAGCCTTTGAAGGATTTGTTCCTGACTGTCATGGGCAGTCCCTTTAAAAGCAAGTGCCTAGTCCCCTCCTCTCTCCTCACTTTGTATCTGCATTCCTGGAAACCTGCCTGGTGACAAAGTCAGGCAGGTCTGTGGGCAGTGGACTACTTTCCCCAAGAGGTACGAATGTGGATACCGGCAAGGGGAACGCGGAGGGAAGGAAGTTCTTGCCTGCAAGAGGAATCTTACTGCCCACTCTCCGCAGGGGCCGGAGACAGTAGGTCTGCTGATCAATGTGTAATAGCCGGCTCTCAGAAATAATAACCACAAGCTCTGATTTGTATGTTGTACCAATTTCCATGGAGTAAATTGTGGGCGCTGTGAGGTCTGCCATGAGGTCATGCCTGAGAACAAAGGAACAAAGAAAGAGAGACTCCCCCCAACGGCTGCCCTGCCCTGAGATGTCCTGGCCACTACCACACCCACTGGTGGCTTCCATCGTTACTTCTGGAACCCCACACACTTCCGTGCCCTATTGTATTTTTGATTTTGTAACAGGTCTCACTAAATTGCTAAGTTACAGCCGGGCGTGGTGGCACATGTTTGTAATCCCAGCATTCGGGAGGCTGAGAAGGGAGGATTGCGGTTCGCGGACAGCCTCAGCTACTTAGTGAGGCCCTCCACAACTTAGTGAGACCCCGTTTCAAAAATAAAGAATAAAAATAGGACAGGGGGTGTGGCTCAGACTTCAAATGCCCCTGGGTTCTATCCCCAGACTTGCAAAAAAAAAAAAAAATTGCTAAATTACTGAGGCTAGCCTCGAATCTGCAATCCTTCTGTCTCAGCTTCACAAAGACTGGGGTTACAGGCGTAGATCACCACGATTGCTGACACAGTGTCCAAGCTTCTAATATCATGACACCAAACAGAGCAGAAACGCGCACAGTGGATTCTCAGAGCCCCGCTGTCCCTAAGCACCATTAGTTGGGGGATCACAGGCAATTATCTAACCAGCCTCAGCCACTGCCTTAACTCCCATCTGCACGCAGAGAAACAAGACAGGGCCACAGGATTGTAACTGTATTCCAGATGTTTTCCAAGATGCCAAGACCTATTGTACAGAAGGATTGTATTGGACTGGCAAGAAATCTCTGGGCTCGCTGCCTTTGCTGTACAAATGGGGAGCTGCAACCCAGAGTGAGACAGGATTCACGCAGGAGCACACAGCAAGCCGACACCAGCTGGAGATGGAGCTCAACTCTTATTATTCTCAACCCATGGCTCTTTGCACCATGACCCCTTCCCTAGGATTGCTTCCCCACTCCTGCCCAGCCCACACAGTTCTCCTTTGTTCTGTGAGGTCTCTCCTCTCACTGTCCCTGTATGTGTTGTGTGTGTGCACGTGTGCGCGTGTGCAAGAGAGTGTTGGAAAGCAGGGTCGGCAGGAGCCCAGAGCCCTGTGCAGTGATGGTTGCCAGGTAACAGGAAGGTATCATGGCAGGGAGCCTTCCTCGGCAGATATGGATAAATGGGCGCAGCAGGGGCTGGAGCCACCCTGGAGGAGGAGGGTGTAGTAATGTCTGGCGGGAGGGTCCTGTGTCAGAAAGAAAGTATAGAGCCCAAAGAGGGCTGGGGTATGGCTCAAAGGGCCCTTGAAGAATCACTAGCCCATGTCCTTGTGTACCTGTAGAAAAACTAAGACCCGGAGCTGAGAAGCCCTTCACCCCTGGTCAATCACACTCTCATCAGTAGCAGAGCCAGGGTTGCTAAAAGTGGATGTGGGTAGGACCTGGGGTTCCTACTGAACCACACTGAGTGAGACAGAAGCCTCCTAAGGCAAGAGTAATCCCGAGTGCAGGGGCATTAATAATAACCTCCGCTGCTGCCGGTCTGGTCTGGAGTGAGCTCTGTGGTACCGTCCCTCCCCATCCAGTCCTGGCCCCAAAGGAGGGGAGCAGAGCCAGGGAGCGGCGAGATGGATGAGGAGGAATGATGCTGACGTCACTGGGGGGCATGGAGTTCTGAGAGGTCACTCGGCTGAACAGATGGCAGGCAGATATTGGTTTTAACTCACACATGGTTGAGTAAATAATGTTTAAGTTTTTCTTGCCAACCTGGGGAGCCGAGCAGATCGCACCGAGTGGAGGTACCTCCACCTCCTGCCCACATCATCTGCTCTTCCCGGGGTTTTCATTTCCTACCCTGTTTGTGCTTTAGAGCATGGATGGCTGCTCAGGAAGCCGGTGCCCTTGGAGGCAGGAATGTATCTGCGGAAAAAGGGAGGAGGGGGTGGAGCGGGAGGCAGTCCGACACTTTATTGCAATATTGCAATGTGTGCCTGGGTAGTACCTGTCAGGGAAAATCATCATCAAGGGTATCACGGGCCAATTGCCTGGGGGGGGGGGGCTGGTGGCATTTTAATCCTTGATAACCAAGAGCCGCACAGGAGAGCACACTCCTTGGTCTGCCTGTCAGTGAGATTGTGTTTGTGTCCACTGATCAAAGACCTGGGTCTGGTGCAACTTTGAAGCTGGAATCCTGGGTTCTGATTCCAACTTGGCCCCTCACTGTCTTTTGGCACTTCCCTTAGCTCCTCTGAGCCTTGATTTCCCCATGTGTCCAATGACCATCTATCCTCACAGGGAAGAACTATTTGAATGAATTATGCCTGTGTGGATGGGAAACAAAGAGGAAAAACAATGGAAATGTACATGGTGCATCAGGCCAAAGATTCTCGGGTGCCACAGAAATTGATTCACTCAACAATAATTTATGAACCCTTCTTGAGCAGACCCTGGGATACAAAAAATAAATAAAGCCAGAGAGGAAGCCCCAGTGGAAAGATGGAGGAGGTCTAGAGAAAGCTGGGGGCAGGGGGAGGTAGAAGGAGAATTAAAGAAACACTTCCATGTACGTTCCTATCACTCTGAAGTACATTGTGATGTGGGACTACAATGCACAGATAAAAATATATAAAAAGAAAAATGAATAAAGCATGGCCATCCCCAAGGAGCTCCCCTGTGAGTGGGCAGACAGGTAAGGGCACGGAATCATAACAGTGTGCCTGAAGTCCTTACAAGGGTGAGCTCATGGATCACTGTCCAAGTCACAGTTCTCTTTGTTGCCGAAAAGCTCAGAACCTTTGTGCCTCAGTTCCCTCATATGTAAAATAGGCATTATAATAGCTGCTCCCTAGGCTGGAGTTAGGATGGAAAAAAAACCGCAAGTGAAGTTAGATAACATGGCACACTGACCCATGGCAAAAACTCCACAAATGTCAGCTGCTGTCATCTGTATCAAGTGCCTTGCCAGCGATAGCCAAGGTACTGGAGAAGCAGGAGAAGAAAGCTTCGCCCCCACCTTGGGAGGGCGAGGCCAGGAGAACTACCGAAGTAGGGACTCCTGAGCTGATTCCTGGAGAACCAGTTAAGAGTCAACCTAGAAAAAGTAAATTCATTCTCCAAATATTTATCGAACAAGGACTTGGGTAGAAATGAAGAGTATGGCAGACAAGTCTCTGCTTCTTCTACTCCTCGATATATATCAGAGATCCACACACTTTTCCATAAAGGGTCCGTATGGCATTGGCCACAGCCCTTCAGTGCTGCCATTGCAGCGTGAGGGCAGCCACAGGCCACGTGGAGAGGAATGAGCACGGCTGCGCTCCCACTGAAACCCAAATAGCATGTAATTTTCATGAAATCTGGCTTTTTCCCCAACATTTAAAAATGTAAGAACCATCGACTTGGGCTTTTGGCTACCTTAGTTCAGTGGTAGAGCACCTTTTAGCATGCATGAAGACCTGGGTTCAATACCCAGCACATTTAACCCCTCCAAAAATGCCCCACTATTCTTCTCTTGGGATACACACACACACACACACACACACACACACACACACACACACACACACACACCGGTGGCCAGGGTGGAAACAGCATAGTATTTGTACAGAGAGGAACAAACTTGTTGGGAAAAAGAGAAGAAAAATGCAGAAACATGAACAGTGGAAGCCTGAATTCATAAGGCGCCTCCATGTGATTAATTCACTATCCGTGAAACTGGCCTTGGTTTGATTGAAGGAAAATATTTGAAAAGGGATTCACTGGATTCACTATGTAAATACCTTTTGTGATTTCTTTTAATATGTAGGGACAAAAGGAGGAATGCATTAATGCATGCTGAAATGCTGAATCAGTCATGGGCATTATTATCTACCAACCCTAATGAGTCTATTTTTTGGGCACAGGATGGAACAGCGGGCTGTGTCCAGCACCTTCAGGCACAGGACGTGCCTTCTTGCAGATGTCTAATGAGTCATTTCCACTCACTGCAGCGGAAACGCTGGACTCTGCAGCCAGAGCCCCTCCTCCACTCGATTCTGCTAATGTCTGCCTTCGGGTGGTATCATCAAAATGGGCAAAGAGAAGACTTGGTTGGAACATGGACTCCCAAGTGGGGAATTCTAGCATTTGATGCCTCAGTGCTGCTGGTGATGTGGCTCTTGGCTCCCTTTACTTGCAGTCCCCTCACCCACCTTGCTGCTTTGATGGGAAAGAGAACTAGCTGTCTTGGAAAGAATTCATAAAATTAAAAAAACCTGTCAAAAAAAAGGCTGTCCTAAGCTGGGCATGATGGTGCATAGCCATAATCCCAGTACTTGGGAGGCTGAGACAGGAGGATCTCAGGTTCAAGTCTAACATACAGAAACTTACAGGGATGGGGATGTAGCTCAGAGTAGAAGCCCCTTGGCTTCAATCCTCAGTACTAACAAAAATAAATAAATAAATAAATAAATAAATAAATAAATAAATAAATAAATAAAAAGCTCTTCCATATCCTCAGCTTGATGGATGGAATAATGGAATAGGAACAGAGGGGTACTGCCATGCTTAGACAGTTGTGCAGGATCTGATAGACAGGATCTACCAGATCTTACAGGTTGAGAAACATAGAGTTCTCCTTCACACACACATACACATCACACATAACCTCATATACACACACGTTCCGCGCACTCCTCAGACTCTACGCAATCCATAGACTCACCACACATAGCACACACTCACTGTAATACACACATGTGCACAACACAGAACACACACATAACACACTACACATGCAGTACACATGCATACCTGACATAGCGCTACGCACCGTGCACACATAACAAATATAGTGCACATACGCCACATGAATGGAACACAGCTCACATGCAAACACCACACACACACATACACACGCTGTGCACACACACATGCATAACATACACAGCACAGGAACACTGCATGTGCATGTACCACACACGTGCACGGACACACACACACACACACACACACACACACACACTACAGAATTCCAAGCTGAGTAATCCATCAGCCATTCCTGGTCTAACTGGAGATTCATCAGTTAAATAAGTTCTTTTTTTTGCCATTCTGCAGCTGTTGCCGTCTGCTTAATTTCAATCAATTAACTTTTACTTAAAAACATTAAGTTTCTTAATGCTGCTGCATCGGGCCAATTGTACAGTAAATTGTGAGTGTGAAGGAGACAAATCACTCCAATCTGCCTTCCCGAGGAACAGAGCCGCCATTTGCGCTGAGCCTCCTGATGACAGCCTGCCCGCACAGCGCCCTCGTGGGGGCAGGAGGCGCGTGGTGTGGCTCCTGTGGGCACAGCGGCTTCTCCCTGGGGCGTGGGGTGAGGTCGACTTTGAGATCAAGCACTGGAGAGACAAAGAAAGCGTGGGACCTGAGAGGAGGGGAGGGAGGGGAGAGCTCTGTGGATGCCGGCCAGAGGGAGAGAGAAGGGTCATCAGGAGGGGAGGAACAAGAGCTGTGTGGAGGCCCCGACCACCTCCCCACGTGCTCTCCACATCTCCAGCCACACTGCCTCCAGCCTACCTACAAACAGGACCTGACCCTAAAGTGTGGACAGAGATGGCCCTTAAGTTCCATCTGAATGCCTGGCACCGTCGGCCAGCCCTGCCCCTCGCTGCCCCCTCACTCACCCTGGCCTTCTTGCCCAGGTGGGGTCTTTGCAGCTGCCTCTCTGCCTTCAGGGAGGGCTCCAGAGAACTGGCTCCTTCTCGCCATCCGAGGCCCTGCTCTCCCTGCATGGAGCACAAGCCCAGCCTGGCACCGTCTTCTCAGTCACTGTCCTCACATACGTATCCACAGCTAGAATGTCACTTCTTGTCTCCATCCCTGCCGCATCCCTGCCTCTGAAGCAGTGCACAGCACATAGTAGGTGCTCAACAAACATCTGGCGATGGAATGAACACAAACGAAAGTCCTCAGGTTGGTATCTGAGCCTTCAGTGATCTCCAGCCTCCTGGCTCTTGGCCTCCTTGTTGGTCAACTTTCTGTTAGTATAGCAACTACCTGAGAAAATAAAAAATCAAGAGTAAAGGTTCGTTTTAGCTTGTGGTTTCAAAGATCCTAACCCGCCAGGCATGGTGGCGCACACTTGTAATCCCTGCGCTTGGGAGGCTGAGACAGGAGGATCATGCAGGTTCATAGCCAGCCTTAGACCCTGTTTCCAAATAAAATATAAAATAGGTTGAGGATGTAGCCCAGAGGTTGAAATCCCGAGGTACTGGATTCCATCCTCAGTACTATCAAAAAAAAGAAAAAGAAAGAAAAAGAAAAAAAAAGGTCCTCGTCCTTGTCAGCGGCTCCACTGATTTTGCCCAGTGGCACGGCAGTATGCCCTGGGGACACATGGAATGGCCGAACTGCTTGGCTGGGAAGTAAAAGAGAGGAGGAGGAAGGGGTCAGGGTTCCAAAGCCTCCTTCAGGGGCACACCCCAGCAGTAGGCCCCACCTCTTAACATTTCTAGCACCTTCCAGTAGTGCAGGCTGGGACCAAGTGTCTACCACATAGACCTTTGGGGGGCGTTCTAGAGCCAAACTCAGCAGCTTCGTCTCTGGGAGGTGACCTGGTGTCGCTACGTGCTAGTAGAGGAGGCGCCTCTGGGCCTTCCTGTTGTCTTCACCATCCTTCACGTGACATGCCTTGCCCACTCCTCAGTTATAACTCCCTCCAACACAACCCTCCCCTCCCACTGCAGCTCCTCCTCCTCCAGGAAGCCTTCCCTGACCACAACCTCCAGGAACAGTTTCTCCCTCTAAGCTTTAATACCATAAACCCTCCACTCACAGATTCTCCTTGTAACTACCCAGGAACCTTTCTGCAGTCCAGACCCTGGCAGCCTCTCTGTGAGCCTCCAACTCAGGAGGCCAGGGATGGCCTGGCCATCGGCCTGCTCCCAGATCCCTCCGCGGCTCTTGCTGGCAGGCTTAGGACTCTGGTCTAGTGGTTCTGCTTGGTCCTGTGATCCTTTCAGACCCTCCCAGCGAGACAACAAGCACCGTGTTTGTCATTTAATACTTGGCACATCCAGGCAAACAGTGAGTGTCCCATGAATGCCACTTAAGGAAATGCAGGCCAGAGCCAGCAGGCCTCCTGCGTGCGGAGCAGTGTGGCGCTGGCGGCAGGAAGCATTTGGTGTTGGTGGGCTGGGATTGAGTCCTAGCTCCAACAATTACCAGCAGGGGTGCTGGGTGGCAGGTTCAGCCCCCAAGACCCATTTCCTCCATCATGGAGTGCTGGCCGACAGAAGCCTCTACCTCGCGGGTCTCCACTGAGGGTAGTGGTTGCAGGAGTGCTGTCCTTGATAAAGCGAGGTTTTTCCAGAGGCAGAGGGCTCCGGACCCTCTGTGAGCCTCCGGAGCTGACTCAGCAGCACACAGGACGCTGCAGTTTCTGCAGGTCCAGCTACTCCACCTACTGCTGCCCACTCCTCCACCCGGGCTCAGGTTGGGGGTCCAAGGGGCAGCTGCAGAAGTGTGCACCCTGCCTGCGGTGCCCCGGCCTCCACCCCAACCCACCTGCCAATCATGCCACATGGCCACCCCCTGCCCGAGGAGCCACTGTGCTGCGGCCTCGCAGCACACGCGGCGCACACACATGCTCTCCCGGCTGCCCAGCATGCGGCCCGTGTGCTGCTGTGGCACGGTGCCCACTCCTGGGCACTGCTCGGCCAGTGCAGGGCCCGGCAGATGGCAGCAGGTGGGGGCCAGGCCGGAGTGAGAACTCCTGCTGGTGATGGAGGTGTGGGTTGGGCGGAGGCGGCCTGGAGGGAAGGGAGCTTGGCCGGCAGCAAGGGATGGCGTAATGGTGTGTCTGCAGAGCGGCCCCCTGTACTTCGGCTCCTGACTGGGTTTCCCCGGAGGCCTGGCTCAGCCCAGCCCTGGTCATGACATCAAGGCCAGCTGGTGAACCTTGCCCTATTTTTTTTTTTAATTCTTTATTTTGAAACAGGGTCTCACTAAGTTGTAGAGGGCCTCACTAAGTAACTGAGGCTGTCCTCGAACCGCGGTCCTTCAGTCTCAGCCTCCCAATGTTGAGATTACAAGCATGCACCACCATGCCCGGCTGAACTTAGACTTTCTTTCAAAATAAAAAATGAAATAGGGCTGGGGGTGAAGCTTGGAGGTAGACTGTTTCTGGACTCAATCCCCAAGACAACACACAAAAATCAACTGGGCATCACTAACTTCAAATGGGGTGAGAAGAGGTCTTAGCCTCCTCCCAGGATCCTGAGGGTGTCATGAGACCAGTAATCACAGGGCCCGTGACATAACAAGATGTTCACGGCCACCATCATCCCAAGAAGGCTGCAGGAATCAAGGACTCACCTCCCTCAAGCATCCATCTTAATAGTGGGCACTTTGCGTTCAGCATACCCAGTAACTGTGGCTAATACTTATGGTACATGAGGGTGTATTACTCCTCTTTTACAGAAGAGAAAAAAAGATAGGTACCAAGTCATGTAGAATACACAAGGTTATCCTGTTAGAACTTTGAATGTGGATTTTTTTTTCTTTTCTTTTTGTTTCAGTGCTGAAGATTGAACCCAGGGCTTCACACTTACTAGTCAAGGCCTCTACCGCTAAGCCCCAGCCCTAGCACTTGGAAGTACATTTTTTAGCACAGGTTACCTGACTCAGATTCTCCGACCTCAACTACCCAATATACTGCCCTCCCACCACCATTGATTTTAGGCACACTTTACCTAACTCCATGAAGCTAGCAACTGGCTCTAGGCTGCCTCTGAGCATCTCCTTTGCCAGGGTCCCTAGAAAAGCAGAGTGGAGGCCAGGGTTCCTTTTCCAGGCAGCCTAACCCCTGTGACCTTCGCTGACCTTCCTGAAGGGACAGAATGGCTGCCTCCTTCCCCTGCGGCCTCCTTTGCACTCTGTCCAAAACACCTAAGGAGCAGAGGGTATTGGGGTGGGGTGCCCTGGATCTGGCCCAACACAGACTCCTCGAGGAGAACTCTGGCAACAGGGGGGAACCAGAAAGAAAAGACAGCCACCCGGCTGCTCCCACCTATCTTTTCTGACATCAATGAAGTGTAAACTCTGGGTCAGCACGACCTGCAGAGGAGAGGGGAGGACTGCCGCCTCTGGAGGCAAACTCTCCCGCAGTGCAAGGAGTCAGTGCTCTTCATCGAGACTCCTGCAGGGCACCCACAACCCAGGGAGCGAGGGCCACTGCCCAAGTCCCTGAGCCCCTTGTGTGTGGTCTGAGCAGTACCAGCAGCGAGGTCTTTGGGGCGCCCAATTGGTGTTTCCAACTCCTTAGCAGCTCCAGGGCCTGGGCACGCATCCTCCTGAAAGGCCCATCTGTACAAATTATGTACTTGCTGTGCTGGAAGCAGATAAACAGGGATCTTTGGAGATATTGGAATCTGCGAGCCTGAAGACTCTGCTCAGGGACAGTGGGGCCCCGACCTGCAGAGCAGCAAGGCCTGGGGTGGGCAGCTCTGGACGTGCATTGTTCCCGTGGTATCCTGCGTACTCCAGTCTCTGCTGGCTCACACTGGGGTACAGAGGAACCACATGGAATTCCAAGTCATTTTACTTCACTCTCAAATAGTTCTCTGCTTCCTTTAAATTCTGCTCCAGAATAATTCTGGAATTCTCTGCTTCTCTGTTCCAGAATAACCCTGCCATAAAGCACAGGTTCTAATCAGTGACTGTGTGATCTTAGACAGGTTACTTAGCCTCTCTGCACTTCAGTGTCCTCACTGGTAAGCAGAAATTATAATACCTACCTCATTGAATTGTGATGATTTAATGTTATAATGCATCTAAGGCAATCAAACAATCAAGCATTTAATAAAGTGTTCTTTAATAAAGTGTTGGTGTTACCTTTAGTTAAGGAACATACATATATACATATATAAACACATATATATGTGTGTATATATATATATATATATATATATATATATATATATATATATACATACATAATTTTGCAGTACTGGACATCTCCAGTACCACAAACAATGGAACTCAGGGGCATTCTACCTCCAAGCTATACCCCCAGCCCTATTTTTTATTCTTTATTTTGAACTTATATTTAATATAATAAATAAATTCTGAAATACAAGTAGGTGACAAAGAAAGGCTTATTTCCTTCCCACATCACAGTCCACTGAAGGTATCCTTTCCACAGTGGTTCGGGGACAGCTGTAGTCTCGTTTATTCAGCTATTGAAATAGAGATAGGAGCACTGATATACCTCTGATGTGAGGCAAGATCATGCCCATTAGCCGGAGTTAATCACAAGGTTTTCCTAACTGCAGAGAATGCTGGGAAATGGAGTCCAGCTGGAGTGTTCAGGGGAACAGGCTTGTTGAATAACTGGTCTTAGCCAGTCATTTTTTTTTTTTTTTTTGGTAATCATGTCACATAGTTCCATGTTCACTGATAAGACCCTAGCAAGGCCTTTACACTGTTGTATGTGTGTGTGTGTGTGTGTGTGTGTGTGTGTGTGTGTGTGTGTGTGTTAAACCCAGAATCATTCTACCTCTGAACTATACCCGCAGCCCTCTTTTAAATTTTTTGTTTGGAAACAGGGTCTCAATAGATTGCTGTGAGTCTCACTAAGTTGCCAAGCCTGGCCTTGAACCTGTGATCCTCCTGGCTCAGCCTCCCAAGTACTGGGATAACAGGCCTGCTTCACCATGCCTGGCTCTACTGTATCTCTTTATTCTACCCTCGCTTCTCTCCAATACACACCTGCTCTAGCCAAAACAGAGGGCCCCCCAAAATATGCTTTGAGACATGAGTACTGGAAATATTTTAATGTGACTATATTTCATTGTGGGAAAAATCCACACTAAAGTTATCTTTATATCACCACCCTTAACATTGTTCCAGGGATATAGTCAGTAGCTAAGAAATGTTAATATATTGAATCCATATCTTTCTTTAAAAGACGTTCTGAATTATTTGATAATTAGTCTGGTCCGCACAGTCATGATAATGAGTGGCACTGTCTGTTAGTTTGTTACTGTGACAAAATACCTGAGGTAGTCAACCCACAAAGAGGAAAGTTTCATTTGGTTCACAGTTGTGGAGCTTATGGTGTATGACTGGTTGGCTCCATTGTCTGGGCCTGAGGTGAGCCAGGCCATCATGGTGGAGAATACGTGATGGAATAGATGTGTTCATCTTGGCAGCTGGGAAGCAAAAGAGCTAAACAAGAAGGCCCCAGGTCCCAGTCGCCCCCTCCCAGGTATGCCCACCATGACCTACCTTCCTTCCATGGGGCTACACCTCCTACAGGCTCCATGACTTTGCAATAGCACCGTAGGCTGGGGACCAAGCCTTCCACACACGGGTCACTGGGGGGCATTTAACATCCAAACTCCGAGAAGCCCTCAGCTTCAGCATCAGAGAGATATTTTTTTTTTTTGAGGGGGGTATGGTGAACTAGTGATTCATGCTAACTAAAAAGATAGTACTACTTAGTACTAATTGTGGCCATTTAGGATCCAAGTATTACCAGACCTTGTTTTGTTTTTAAAGTTAGAATGTGGAATTACTATGTGCAATCTCCTGATTCTTTAAATATAAATCCCATTGCTTAAGGCTAAAAAAATTTAAAACATGCAAAAATGCAGCACATGGAGAAAACCTCCAACATGGGCCACACTGAACACGTTTAGGACAGCACCAACTCAAAGCTATCATCTTGCAACCTCTGCTATAGGCTGTGTCTACACATGTAGCTTAAGAAATGGCATAGCAATTTCACTGGCCCAAATTGCTGTGTATTAAAACAAACAAGACAAAAAATCCATGGAGAGAACAGATGATGACAACTTGGTATTTCAGGTAAAAATTATGAGTATTTCTCTTAGCTCTTTCAGAAATCTGAGTAAATCATGGGTAAATCATTCCTCTCCCTTTTTCCCCAACTCATGGGAACTGTATTAGAGTTCTGTGTGTGCATGCACGTGTGTGTGTGTGTGTGTGTGTGTGTGTGTGTGTGTGTGTGTGAGAGAGAGAGAGAGAGAGAGAGAGAGAGAGAGAGAGAGAGAGAGAGAGAGAGAGTAAGTATTTCATTACCCAGTGAGGTCTTTTCTGAACTTACCAGTTTCTGTCTTATGAATTATGAAAGTAGACCGCATTTACCAGGCACATCACTTGTGACTTTATTGACTGATTTATACAAAACCTCCAAGAATAATCTATTCAGCCAGGGGTGTAAGACAAGGAACAAATGATAGAATGGTGTCTTGGTCATTTTTTATTTTCTAGACCACAAGGAGATTTTATTTCATTTCAGAGAACTTGTAGGCAACTTATCCTACAACATCATTTTGGCCAACTTTCGAGATGCCTAAAGAGATTCATTTTAGGGACAAAAACCCCTGCCTCACCTAGAAAGCAAAGGAAAGAGCCCTTCTGAGGAAGACTTTCTGGGGCTTAGCATGACACTTGAGAGATTACTGGAGGAAAGCAACATTCCTTGTCTCTCAAAGTCATTCTGGGAAGAAATTTAAAGGCCTCTTGTCTCAAATTCAATGGCCACCTCTACAGTGACTGAAAGTCATTAGGCTCACTTCTCTTTCATTGAGGTAATGGACAAACATACTGGGTAAACAAACTCCTTGCCTGGCAGATGACAAGGGACACCCACAGGTCCTTGCAGAAAGCAGAGAAGCAACAGCAATCCAGAATAAGTTCAGAAGATTGGTTTTTTTTTTTTTTGTTTGTTTGTTTGGTTGGTTTTGTTTGTTTTTGCCTTAGCAGGTCAGGCAAAAAGCCTCCGGGCACCACTGCTGACTAGGATTGAGTAGGAGACTCCTCCTCTTGAAGCCTGGATTTTCTCATCTGTGCAATGGCACACTTTCTATCTACATTTTCATGGAGTGGTAGGAGGATCACATAAAATAACATCAGCACTTGCTATGATTCTTGGTTATGAACAATAAAAATCAACTCTGACTGCCTTAACAAAAACAGATCCATTTAACTGGGAGTGGTGGCTTCTGTCTGTTATCTTGTATTTTAGAAGGCTGAGACAGAAGGATCACAGGTTTGAGGCTAGTGTACCTAGCAAGACTTGTTTCAAAATCAAAAGGGCTTAGAGCGTGGCTCACAGGTAGAATGCCCCTGGATTCAATCCCCAGCACCACAAAAAAAGGGGGGACTAAGGGAATAATTCTGAAGTAGACTATCCCTGGCTTCAATCCTCCGTAGCTCCCCACAAAAAACCCCAATTTGTCAGAAGCATAAGAGGCATTCCCAGGGCCTATAGGACACTGTGAAACCAGGACTAAATTAGGACAGAGCCAAGCTCTTGTGATGACATCTTGTAATTTCACACCTGTAAAATCTTACCTGCGACTTCTGCACTGTGTCCTCTGGTGCTGGGAGTGGGGTTGCCTAAACTAAACCCGTCCTGTTGATTTTTAGTGCTAGAGGTCACTACAGAGAGACCTTTCCCCCCACTGTGTCTCAAATAGTCCTCTGCCTTTCTAAGGACAACTGTCATTGGGTTGATGGGATGATCTCAAAATCCTTCACTTAACTACATTTTCAAAGAACCTTTTTTCTAAATTAGGTCATATTCACAGCTTCTGGGAGAAACATATCTTTTGGGAGGCCACCATGGAACCCGCTACAAGGAGTGACATCTTTTATACCTTACTGATTAGTTGCTTGCTCTTTCACCTCCAAAAATAGTAGAACAATTCATCTTTTCCTCTTAGGTCTACCCCACTCAGAGTATGTCCATCTTAATGCAATCCAGAGGGAGCCTATAGACAACCCAGCTATCCATGTAAAGAAAACCCCAGGAAGGGGTCAGACCACGCTTCTCTGGGTCATCCACCAAAACACGGAAGGCAGCTCGTGCTCAGGATGCTGACTGGCTGCTACTCCTGTGTCTCCCTGGCCTACATCCTTGCCAACACCATTTAGTTCCTGAGGGAGAAGCAGAGCATCACTCCTTCAGTACTAAGATGTCCCACGAGTCCCTGGAGTTGGGCACACATGCATATGGTTCATTTTTCCTCTCCCCATTCCTTTGTCACCTTCAAGGATTCAGGCAGCCCCAGAGATGCTGGGGGGTCATGCTTGTGACCCATTTCCTACCTGCTCTCAGAACCAGGGTCACCCCCGGCCATCTCCCAGTGATCCTCCTAAATAGAACCAGCAGGTTTCCATCTTCACCTCAAAGCACTCTGACTACATAACCCTCCTTCCCCACAAGCTGTCCCTCCAAGGGACACTCCAGGTGTAAGGTAGCTATACTCATTCTTTAGAAGCTGGAGGAGAAGACCTTCAACAATTCAAGGGTAATTTTCTGGCTCTGAATAGAGATAGGAAATCCCACAAGTTTCATTTTTGGCAGGGCATACCTCTAGTGATCACATGTTATTACATGAAAAAATCAAATTTCAAAATAACACAGAGCATGATCCTATTTCAAGTAATAGATGTAGATCTAAGAATGATATCCATTAGATTATTTACAGCAGTTGTCCCCAGGTGATAGGATTATGGACTATTTTTATTTTCATCGTTTTCTTATCTGTATTTTCTCAGTTTTCTCCAATGAGCACATATCACTTTGGTAATAAGATTTTAAGGTTATATAAAAAATAATACTAGCACCTTGCAGTCACATGGTGCTTCACTATGTCTCACATCTCTAATCTAATTTCCTATCTGTGAGGTCAAAAGGGCAGGTATTTTTATCCCTGTTTTAAAGACAGGGACTCTGAGAAGCAGAAAGCATGAGCTGACGTGCCTGAGGTCTGAGAGCAGCGTGCTTGGTAGGGCTGCCCGCAATCAGTTCAGAAGGACTCATCCATACCTCGAGCAAGCCAGCTGTAGGTAGAAATGGTCATAGAAGGACCCAGAAAGTAGGACTTTGTAAAGTCAAGACAGTAGTGCCAAAGGTAACAATGACCCAGGCTTAGCCAGGTGCAGTGATGCATGCCTGTAACCCCAGCACTTAGGATGCTGAGACGATCACAGGTTCAGGGTTTGAGGCCAGCCTCAGCAATTTAGTGAGATCCTTAGCAACATGGTGATACCTGTTTTAAAACTGAAAAATAAAAAAGGGCTGGGGGTATAGCTTGGAGGTAGAATGCCTCTGGGTTCAATCCTCTGCACCAAACCACAACAAGCAACAAAACAACAACAACAAACCAATGACCCTGGCTTTGGCCATTTGCAAAACTGCTGCAGAGACAAGAAAGCTTATGTGTGTATAAGAAACAAGCCTCAGAAGAAAAGACCCTGGAGCCCAGCAGAGTGGAGACAGGTGGCTCTGCAGTGGAGGCAGCTGTATTATGTGAAGGCGAGCCCATGGTGTGAGCTGTGAAACATCCTGAGTGCTGCAAAGCCTCAGGAGAAGCTGCTAACCTTGTTGGCCCATCTTAAGCGAGGGCAGGTAGGATAGGAATGCTCTCCTCCCCTAGACAGGCCTCCGAGTTCTTCCTTAAGACAGTGGGGATGAAGATGGACCAGAGAGTACACAGTTCTTAAGGTGGTCCACAGGAACATCCAGAGCCAGGCTCAGGTAGCAGCTGCATCAGGTGTGGTGAGTCCGTGAATTCCCTTGTCCACACATTCTCCTAAGGGACAGATATGAAGAGATCCAATATGAGCCTTCTCCTCCATTTTCCTAGGGGAAATTTGGGTCCATTGCCTTGACTCACTCAAATCCATGTTAGTTAGCAGCCAGATGGGACTTTGAACTTGCGCCCTGTCTTCTAATTCTACGTGCTAGGCTGGCCTCCCAGAGGGCCACTCTGGAGAGCCTGAGTTTGTTCTCTTACTCCGGAGGCAACATCACATAAACATTAGAGAAAACTCATCAACTTCATTAATAAACTCCCAGGGACTTAGGCACCATCCCCAACCTCAAAGCGACATCAGGTTCAGAGTTATCCTGTAGCAGATATGGGAATAGACAGTAGGACAAAGTTGGGGAAAAGAGAGGTGTCTGATCGATTGCTGTTTTGAATAGAACTTGTTTCATTGCAAGTGAGAGAAACCCATCTCAGATCTGCTCACACAGAAAGAACAATGTCACGCTGGAGAAGTAACCTCATGTAACCCAGAAGGGCCTCAAATGGGTCTCAGGACCAATTGTATTACAGTGTGAAAACATCTCAGGGAATTCTCCCTCTCTCTCTTCTCTCTTCTCTCTTCTCTCTTCTCTCTTCTCTCTTCTCTCTTCTCTCTTTCTCTCTCTCTCTCTCTCTCTCTCTCTCTCTCTCTCTCACACACACACACACACACACACACACACATACACACACACACACATACACACACACTTTTTACAGTTCTTTTTTTTTTTTTCAGTACTGGGGCTAGAACCCAGGGGCATTCTACCTCCAAGCGACACCCCCAGCCCTATTTATTTTATTCTTTATTTTAAAACAGGGTCTCACTGAGTTGCAAAGGACCCCACTAACGAAGTAGCTGAGGCTGTCTGCGAACCTTACTCCTGTCTCAGCCTCCCAAATGCTGGGAGTAATGTGCCACCACACATGCTTTTTAATTCCAGTTTCTCTTGCATATGCATGTTGGCTTTACTTTTCCCAGTGCAGATCTGCTTTCTCTGCCTGGAGAAAATTGGTACTGAAAGGTTCCCAGCCTCATTTTCTCAGCTCCTATTACCAGAGAATGGCTGAACTGCTCCTCTTAGATCTAGTTGTTTGCTTGTTTTCTGTGGGTGTTACTGGGGATTGAACCCAGGGAAGTTCTACCTCCAAGCCACACTCCGGACCTATTTTAATTTTTATTTTGAAACAGGGTCTTGCTAAGTTGCTGAACATCTCACTAAGTTTTCGAGACTGGCTTTGAACCTGTGATCCTCCTGTCTCATCCTCCTAAGTACTGGGATTATAGGCATGCGCTACCATGCTTGGCTGGATCCTGTTTTAAAGAAAAAAGTCTCACATAAGGAACATGATTAGTTAGAAGCAGGTGCTCAACCCTAGGCCAGCCAACAAAACCAGAACAACAGAATCACTCAGTGGACATGGCCACAAGGGTCACATGTGGGAGGCTGGCAATGCCCAGAGAAGCAGCGCCATTATCTGGCTTCCAGTTGAAGTTCTTGTGTGTGAAGATCAACTCTGTGTTGTGTTCTGTGTTGGGGTCACCTTCTGTATGTCTCATGTACCTTCACATCCACTCTATCGAGTGGCCATCATCACCCCTGTTAACAAAAGAGAAAGCCGAGACCCAGACAGGTTGGACAGTTTGCTCAAGCTGCACAGCTGGTGAGAATGGAGCCACGATTTAAATTCCATTCTGCTTGGCTCCAAAGCAAGTTCCCTTTCCTACACCACATTTTCCCTTTAATAAGCAGCTAAAGTACTTACCGTGTAAAAACTCCTGAAAGACATATATAAGTCATCCAAACCTGACTTTCTAGAGTCTGAGAGGAACTTACCCATCCTTAAGAAAGCGCACTTGCAGAAGGGCCATTCGCGGGGTACCAGGAGTCGCATTATGGGAAAAGGAAAAAAAAGTACAATTTTTTTTTATTTATTTTTTATTTATTTTTATTATTTTTTTATTGGTGCATTATATTCATACAACTTATTGGGGTAAAAAACTTGTGTGTACAAACATGTACTCTTCGCTGATTTAACCCCTACCCAAATACCACCCCATTCCCTCCCCGTCCCTCCCTTCCTTGCTTGGCTTAGTGATTGACTTCGATATGTTTAAGTACATTGTGTGTTTTAGAGATTTTTCTCTTCCCCCTCCTTTCTCTTCCTTTAGGTTATCTTGTTTGCTCCTCTTTTCTCCCTAACTCTCACATATTAGGGAAAGCATCTGATTTCTTATTTTTTGTGACTGACTAATCTCACTTAGCATAATGTCCTCCAGTTCCATCCATTTCCCTGGAAATGACGTAATTGAGTTTTTTTTTGATGGCTGAGTAAAATTCCATTGTGTACATATCCCACAGTTTTGTAATCCATTCATCTGTTGATGGACATCTTGGCTGGTTCCATAGTTTGGCTATGGTGAATTGTGCAGCTATGAACATAGATACACATGCATTAGTTTGGTAGTTTGGTTTCTTTTCTTTTGGGTAGATACCCAACAGTGGTATTGCTGGATCAAATGGTAGGTGTGTTCCCATTCTTCTGAGGATTCTCCATACTGTTTTCCAAAGTGGTTGCACTAATTTGCAATCCCACCAACAATGTCTTAGAGTTCCCACTTCTCCACATCCTCGCCAGCATCTATTGTTGTTTGTGTTTTGAATGATTGCCATTCTAGTTGGAGTTAGGTGAAATCTCAGGGTAGTTTTGATTTGCATCTCTCTGATTGCCAGTGATGTTGAGCATTTTTTCATGCATTTATTGGCCATTTGAATTTCTTCTTTTGTGAAGTGTCTATTTAGTTCATTTGCCCATTTCGTTATTGGATGCTTTGTTTTCTTAGTGTTGAGTTTCTTGAGTTCTCTGTATATTCTAGATATTAGTCCTCTATCGGAGGGGTAGGTGGCAAAAATCTTCTCCCATTCTGTTGGCTCTCGATTGAGGTTCTTGATAGTTTCCTTTGCTGAACAGAAGCTCTTCAGTTTCATGCAATCCCATGTATTGATTCTCCTTTTAATTTGTTGTGCCTTTGGGTCTTATTGAGGAAATGTTTGTCTGTGCCTATGTGTTGTAGTGTTGGACCTATGCCCTCTTCAAGGAGCTTCAAAGACTCTGGTTTAATTTCCAAGTCTTTGATCCATCGTGAGTTGACTTTTGTACAGGGTGAAAAAGTGGGATTAACATCCAATTTTCTGCATATGGTTAACCAGTTTTGCCAACACCATTTGTTGAAGAGGCTATCTTTTTTCCAGTGTATGTTTTTGGCCCCTTTGTCAAAAATCAATTGGCTGAAAGTGTGTGGGCTTGTTTCTGGGTCTTCTATTCTGCTCCATTGGCCTATATCTCTGTTCTTTTGCCAGTACCATGCTGTTTTTATTACAATGGCTTTGTAGTATAGTTTAAAGTCAGGTATTGTGATTCCTCCTGCGTGGTTTTTGTTACTGAGAACTACCTTGGCTATTCTGGGCTTTTTGTTATTCCAGATAAATTTAAGGACTAATTTTTCTATGTCTGTGAGGAATGATCTTGGTAGTTTAATGGGCATTGCATTAAATCTGTAGATCACTTTTGGGAGGATGGCCATTTTAATGATATTTATTCTGCCAATCCATAAACATGGAAGATCTTTCCATCTTCTAAGATCTTCTTCGATTTCTTTTTTCAGTGTTTTATAATTTTCTTTGTAAAGATCTTTTACCTCCTTGGTCAAATTTATTCCTAGGTATTTTATTTTTTTGTGGGAGATCCTGAGTGGAAGTGTTTTCTGAATTTCTTTTTCAGTGGATTTTTGGTTGGTGTACAGGAAAGCTTCTGATTTTTTAAGATTGATTTTGTATCCAGATACTGCTGAATTTGTTGATCAGTTCTATAAGCCTTTTGGTTGAGTTTGTTGGGTTTTCTAAATATAGTATCATGTCATCAGCAAATAGTGAAAGCTTAAGTTCTTCTTTTCCTATTTGTACTCCTTTGATTTCCTTTTCTTGCCTTATTGCTCTGGCTAGAGTCTCTAGTACTATATTGAAGAGAAGTGGTGATAGTGGACATCCTTGTCTCGTTCCAGTTTTTAGGGGGAATTCTTGAAGTTTTTCCCCATTTAATATGATGCTGGCAGTGGGCTTGTTGTAGATTGCCTTAATAATGTTGAGATATGTTCCTTCTATTCCAATTCTCTGCAGTGTTTTTTATCATAAATGGATGTTGAATTTTATCAAATGCTTTTTCAGCATCTATTGAGATGATCATGTGGTTTTTGTCTTTGATTCTGTTTATATGATGAATTACATGGATTGATTTTCGTATATTGAATCAGCCTTGCATCCCTGGGATGAACCCTACCTGGTCGTGATGAATGATATTCTTGATGTGGTTTTGAATACGTGTTGCTAGTATTTTGTTTAATAGTTTTGCATCCAAGTTCATCAGAGATATAGGCCTGTAGTTTTCCTTCCTTGAACTGTCTTTATTCGGTTTGGGTATTAGTGTGATGTTGGCTTCATAGAATGTATTTGGGAGAGTCCCGGTTTTTTCTATTTCCCGAAATAGTTTGAGTAGTATTGGGATTAGCTCTTCTGTAAAGGTTTTATAGAATTCACTTGAAAAACCATCTGGTCCTGGGCTTCTCTTTGATCGTAAGCTCTTTATTGCTGTTTCAATCTCTTTGATTGTTATTGGTTGGTTTAAGTGTTCTATATCTTCTTGACTCAGTTTAGGAAGGTTGTATTTATCTAGGAAGTTGTCGATTTCCTCCAGATTTTCCATTTTGTTGGAGTATAGTTTTTCAAAGTAGTTTCTGATAATCCTCTGGATTTCTACACTGTCAGTAGTAATGTCTCATTTTTCATCCCTTATCCTCATAATTTGGGTTGATTCTCTCTTTTTTTTAGTTAGGTTGGCCAGTGGTTTATCAATCTTGTTAATCTTTTCAAGAAACCAGCTTTTGGTTTTGTTGATTTTCTGTATTTTTTTTATTCTCTATTTCATTAATTTCTGCTCTAATTTTACTAATTTCCCGTCTTCTGCTGGCTTTGGGGTTCAATTGTTCCTGCTTTTCAAGGGCTTTGAGGTGTGTCGTAAGGCTATTTATTTGAAGATTTTCTGTTTTTCTTATGTGAGCACTCAGTGCTATGAATTTTCCTCTTAATACTGCCTTCAAAGTGTCCCAGAGGTTTTGATATGTTGTTTCTTTATTTTCATTTGTTTCTAGAAATTTCTTGATTTCACCTCTTACATCTTCTATGACCCATTCTTCATTCAGAAGTGTGGTGTTCAGCCTCCACATGTTTATGTTGTTTCTTTGGGTCTTCTTATAGTTGATTTCTAGTTTTATTCCATTATGGTCTGAGATGACACAGGGAAGTATGTAACTTTTTTTCATTTGCTAGTGCTCATTTTGTGTCCCAGGATGTGATCTATTTTGGAGAAGGTTCTGTGAGCAGCTGAGAAAAATGTGAACTCTGCTGTAGTTGGGTGAAATATTCTATATGTGTCCAACAGGTCCATTTGGTTAATGGTGCTCTTTAGTTCTGAGACATCTTTACTGACCCTTTGTCTGGAAGATCGGTCTAGTATTGTGAGAGGTGTGTTGAAGTCTCCCAGTATTATTGTGTTGGGATTTATGTGTGACTTCATGTCACAAAGAGTTTGATTTATGAAAGTAGCTGCCCCTATGTTTGGGGCATAGATGTTGATTATTGTTATTTCCTCTTGCTGGACTATTCCTTTTACCAGTAATATGTGACCTTCTTTGTCTCTTCTAATAAGTTTGGGTTTGAAGTCTAACTTGTCTGATATCATAGTTGCTACTCCTGCTTGTCTTCGAGTACCATTAGCATGGATAACCTTGCTCCAGCCCTTTACCTTGAGTTTGTTCCTATCTTTACTTGTAAGGTGTGTTTCTTGTAAGCAGCAGATGGATGGATTCTGGCTTTTAATCCATTTTGCCACTTTATGTCTTTTTATTGGGGAGTTGAGGCCGTTTACATTCAGTGTGATTATAGAGAGATAATTTTTAATTCCCAACATGTTAAGATCTTATTTCTGTTTGAGATACTGTTTATTCTTCTTTGCTTAGTTGTCTGCTTGATGGGAATTCTTGTTTCTTTGGTTCTGGCGTGTATTACCCATTTCCTCTTTGCAGTTAATCTCCTTGAGTACTTTCTCTAGCGCTGGTTTTGAAGACATAAATTCCTTCAGTTGCTGTTTGTCATGGAAGCTTCTTATTTCCCCATCTAATTTGATGGATAGTTTTGCTGGGTAGGAAATTTTTGGCTGGAAGTTGTTTTCTTTCAGAGTTTGGAATATGTTACTCCATGCCCTTCTGGCTTTCATAACTTGGTTTGGGAAGTCTGGAGTGATTCTAATTGGTTTGCCTCTGTATGTCACGTGGCCTTTTGTTTTTGTTGCCTTTAAGATTCTCTCCTTGGCTTCCACATTAGTCATTTTGACAATTATGTGGCGTGGGGATCCTCTTCTCTGATCCTGTCTAAAGGGAGTTCTATAAGTTTCCTGGACCTGTGTATCAACCTCTTGCTCTTCGTTTGGAAAATTTTCTGCTATTACTTCCTTGAAGAGATTGTTGATCCCTTTGGTTTCACCTTCTTTTCCCTCCTCTATTCCAATTATTCTTAGGTTAGCTCTCTTGAAATGGGCCCATATTTCTTCAATGTCAGATTCCTGCTGTCGGGTTTTTTTTTTCTAAATTAGAAACTATGCGTTCATTTTTGGAATGGTCATCTTCAAGAAGCGAGATTCTATTCTCCATGTGGTCTAATCTGTTGTTTATACTTTGAATTGAAGCCTTCACTTCATTAATTGCATTCTTTATCTCTTTTTGACTCTCTCTAAATTCTTTTCGAAAGTCCTCTATTATTTCTAGAGTTATTTTCCTAATTTGATCTTCTAGAGATCTTTGGATTTCTGTGTTATCAGATTCTGATGTTGTGGGGTTGTGGGCATTCACTGCTCCATTGTTATTTCTATTTCCCATGATTTTGGAAGTTTGTGCCTTCTCTGGGTTCTTCCCTGAGTCACTACGAGTTCACTTAAGATGTTCTGGATCTCGAGTCTGTGGTATCTCAGTCACCACTACTCCTTTACTGAGTTGTATCACAAAGTCTCAGACCCAGGGAGTCAATTGAGGCTGCTTAGACCGTGGGGGGTGCCAAGTTGGGTGTTCTCTAGCGGGGAGTTGTGACTATGGTATGATATCTCTGCCACTGCCACTCCCCCACTGGGCTGCACTGCTAAAATCTCCGACCCAGGGAGACTATCTGCGCAAGTCCCTGGGAGTGCAGTACTGGGATTTCTCCCCATGGGGCCGCAATTTGACTCACGTTTGTTGAGTGCGCTGATGGAGCTGTAGTGAACTCAGTGGATTCGCTGCTGCTGCCACTGGCAATATGGCACCACTGTCACACCCTCGGCCGTGATGCGGCCTATTTCTTCTCTGGTTTTGAGCTCCGCTGAGTCCCTGCCAGGTGTGCTGTGCCCGGCCCTTGGGAGCTTTAGACGCTCCTTGCACCGGAGAAACTGCTGACTGCCGCCCGGCTGTTCAGCAGCGGCTTACCTTGGCTCGCTGTCCACCCCTCCTCTCAGGCGTCTGGTGGCTGGTTGTGTGAGTTGGTCTAGGGCCGTCTGGTGAATTCGCCGCTGCCGCCAGCAGTAAGACGCTGCTTCTGCATCCTAGGCCGCAAGGCCAGAGTACCTCTTCTCCGGATTTGAGCTCTGTTTTGAGTCTCCCTCCTCTCTGGAGCCTAGTGCTGCTAGGGGAGATGTAAGCCATGCCGCTCCGGCTGCTCTGCTCTGTGGCTCAGGCTGCTCCGCACCGCGGGTCTGGCCACTCCGGCCGCTCCGGCGGTTCTGCGAAGCGGCTCTGGCTGCTCCGGCTGTTCTGGCCGCTCCTCTCCGGCTGCTCTGGCCGCTCCTTTCTGGCTGGTCTGGCCGCTCCGCTCGGCTGCTCCAGCCGCCCCGCTTCGTGCCGCGGCTCTGACTTCTCTGCGCTGAGGCTCTGGCCGCTCAGGCTCCTCCGGCCGCTCCGCGCCACGGCGGGCGCAGCCCTTCGGGCTGGTTTTTTTCTGGTGTTTTGTTTTTCCAGCCCTTTTTCTCTGTCCCTTGTATTTACCGTTTTTATTTCTTTGCTGGTGGTGTTTTCTGGCTCTGAGAGGCGCTGGTTTTGTGGAAATAGAGTTCGATTGTTAGCGGGACTTGTAAGTGCCGCTTTCCTCGGTCGCCATCTTACCAGAAGAAAAGTACAATTTTTGAGAACTGTGTGTCACACTCATGCTAAATATGTTCACCATCAGCACTGAATCCTGCACTATCCGATAGAGCAGACACTAGTCCTGCACAGCTATTTAAATTTAACGTAATTAAAATGAAATGTTACTGCACTATAATTTTAATCATACATGTGACTAGTGGCTACCACATTGCAAAGCACAGATAAGGAACATTTCAATTGTCACTGCAAGTTCTTCTGGGCAGCACTGGTCTAGGCAGGCAGTTTCATAAGGGTATGTGCTGGGTTCACTTTCTGTTTTCCATTTTATGTTCATCACTTCTGCAGCACCTGAGACATAGTAGGCACTCAGTAGTTACATGCATTAATGAATAAATAAGTTAATATATGTGTGTGTTCAAAAAAGTTTCCAAAGAAAAGTCCAGATCCAAACAAATTCCTATTTGAATTCCACAATCTTTTATAGAATAATTAACCCCAAATACTTCACAAATTATTCCATGAAATAAAAAGATGAAATTTTTCCAAACTCCTTCTATGAGACCAGTATCACTTTAATACAAAAATTGAATAAAGATCCCTCAAGTAAAGAAAATTACAGACCAATAAGCAAAAATTCTAAACAAAATACTAGCAATGTGCATTCAAAGCCATATCATGAAAATTGTACTCCACGACCAAGTTGGTTTCATTCCAGGGACACAAGGCTGGTTCAACACAAAAATCAATAAATGTCATTCACCACATAAATAGAACTAAGGACAAAAACCACATGATCATCTCAATAAACCTGAAAAAGCATTAAACAAAATCCAACACCCATTCATGCCAAAAAAGCACTGCAGAAAATCAGAATAGAAAGAGCTTATCTCAACATCAGTAAGGCAATATACAATAAACCCAAACCAACAACATAAATGGGTGGGGGAACTGTGGGAATTCCCTTTAAAATCAGGAGTAAAGCAAGGATTACCACTTCTTTTCAATATAGTACTTGAAACTAACCAGAGCAATCAGGCAAGATTAAAATAAATCAAAGGAATAAAAAGAAAAAAGAAAATATGAAGCCGGGCGTGGCGGCACATGCTTGTAATCCCAGCATTTGAGAGGCTGAGATCAGAGGATCGCAGTTTGCAGACGGCCTCAGCTACTTAGCGAGGCCCTCTGCAACTCAAAATAAAGAATAAAAATAGGACGGAGGTGTAGCTTGGAGGTCAAATGCCCTTGGGTTCCATCCTCAGACCCGCCAAAAAAAAAAAAAAAAAAAAAAAAGAAAGAAAAACTGAAATTATTCCTATTTGCAGATGATGTGATCCTAATCTAGAAAAAAAAAGAAAAAAACAAAACCTCAACCAAAAATCTTCTAGAGCTGATTAAAAAATTCAGCAAAGTATTGGGATACAAAATCAATCTAAAAAATCAGTAGCTTTTCTATATGCCAATTGCGAATCCACTGGGGAAAAAATCCAGAAATAACTCCATTCTCAATAACCTCAAAAACAGCAAAATACCTAGGAATAAATCTAATTAAAGGATAAAAGACCTCTGCGATGAAAATTATAAAACACTAAGGAAAGAAAGTGAAGATCTTAGAAAATGAAAAGATCTCCAATGCTCTTTGATTGGAAAAATAAATATTATTAAAATGGCCATTCTACCAAAACTGACCTACAGATTCAATGCAAACCCTATCAAAATACCAATGTGATTCTTCACAGACCTAGAAAAATCAACTCTAAATTTTATGTGGATAAAACAAAAGACCCAGAATAATTAAAGCAATTATAAGCAATAAAAACATGCAGGAAGCATCACTATATCTGAATTTAAACTATACTACAGATCTATATTAATAAAAACAACATGGTATTGGCGCGCGCACGCGCGCGCACACACACACACACACACACACACACACACACACACACGGACCAATGGAACAGAATAGAAGATACGGAAACAAATCCACACACACTGAACAGATTTTCAACAAAGGTGCCAAAAACATATGCTTGAGAAGAAAGAACCTTTTTAACAAATGGTGTTGGGAAAACTGATTATCCTTTTGTAGAAAAATGGAAATAAATCCTTGCCTCTCATCCTGTACAGGAGTCAACTCAAGATGAGAAAAAGACCTGGAAACTAAACCAGAGACTTTTAAATTACTAGAGAAGGGCATAGGTCCAACACTCCAACACATAGGACAGGATGATACTTCCTCAATAAGACCACCCAAAGCTCAGGAAATTAAAACAAGAATAAATAAATGGGATGACATTAAACTAAAAAGTTTTTGTTCATCAAAGGAAACCATCAAGAGACTAACGAGAGAGCCTTAAGAATGGGAGATCTTTGCTGGCTACTCTTCTGATAGAGGACTAATATCTATAATATACAAAAAACTTAGAAGACTTAACACTAAAAAAGAGCCCAATCAAGAAATAGGAAATTGACACTTCACAAAAGAAGAAATACAAATGGCCAATAAATAAATGAAAAAGTTCAACATCATTAGAAATTAGGGAAATGCAAACCAAAACTACACTGAGAGTCCATCTAATCCCAATCAGAATACAATAATCAAGAAGACAAATCACAATAAATGCTGGTGAGGATGTGGGTAAATGGGGACTCTCATACACCGTTGGTGGGATTGCAAATTATTGTAGCCACTCTGGAGATTGGTATGTTGTTTCTCAGAAAACTGGGAGTGGATCCATTATTTTATCCAGCTATACCATTCCTGGGCATCTTCCCAAAGGGATTTAAATCAGAATATTATAGTAATACATGCATACCAATGTTTACTGCAGCACAATTCACAACAGCCAAATTATGGAACCAACCTAGGTGTCCATCACCAGATGAATGAATTACAAAATTATAAGATATCCACAAAATGGAATTCTAGTCAGCAATAAAGAAGAACAAAATTATGTCATTTGCAGAAAAAATGGATGGACCTGGAGAACATTTTGTGAAGTAAAATTAGTCACAGAAAGTGATAAAGTCAATATATTTTCTCTCAATGCAGAAGCACGGGAGTAATCAGGATACAAGAGGGACTTTAGAAAATGAAGGAGAAACCCCAATGGAGCCAAGGAGGTGGTCTGTGGGAGGGAGGGGAGGGGAGAATCTATGAAGGAAACACTTCCACTGACATTATGTTCTTATGTAAAAACACCGATGCCCATCTCAGTACCCTGCAATACTATATAATGCACAGAAAAAGTACAAAAAATATAACAAAGAAAAAATTTAAAAAGACAATATCCATTAGAAAACGTACATATTTAATTATAAATTTCTTAAAACACACAAAAGAGGCAGAGTGTGTCTGAATCCCCTGTGGGTATCACATTTTGGGGACAGGTTGGGGTGCGGAGAGTTAGAGCCACCATAATACCCATTCCACCTTGAGAATGACTTTCATTCCGACTTACTGCCTGCTCTCAACAAACCCTATAAAGTTAGAATATTAGCCCCGTGTTATAGATTAGTGCAGACTCAGAAAGACTGAGTATCCCACTTAAAATCACACTACAAGTAAATTTCAGAGACTTCCAAGCCCACACTGTCATTTAACCCATGCTCCCTTCCCATTATCTTTCCTGTTCAGTGGAAGAGACTGACTTGTTCCTGGCATAGGAACAAGTTCAGAATTTGAATGTACTCGACCCCGCTGAGCAGGAAGATATTCAGCTCTCTTCCAGTTCCTCCAATCCCAGGAGACCAAGTCATCAATCATCTGCACCTGGCCCAAAGGTGAGCCGCCTCAGGGGTCTGCCTTGCTCTGCAGATGAAAACGACTCTTCAGCACCCCCTTGTGGCCAGGTAAGGTGTGGGCTCAGAGAAAAGGGGCAGCCTTTTGCTGGAGTCCCAGGACAGAAAAACACCTCAGGTGGTGTTGGGGGTGCAAAATCAGCAGTGAGCTCTTTTCTGCCCTAGAATATATGGCTTTGGGTGTTGAATGATTTTGCTCAAGGAGCCCTGTTTACAGGGCTACCATGGCTCATCACCCAAGGGCACACTTTCACCCAAAGAAAAAAGTGGATTACCTTTCTCTCAAAAGCTCTCATCTAGAAGCTTTCAGGGTGTTTCTTTATCTAGTAGCTCTTTTCTTGCTTATTTATCTATTGCTCATATTTTATTAAAATGTATTATAGTCTCAGGAACCCCCTTCCCCCCAAAGGTCACTTTCCACGGTCTCAATTTAATTAACGAGTGCTGACTTGAAGATGAAAGGTAGGAAACAAAAGGTCCTTCTTATCCAATCTGAGCCCAAATAAAATCATATTAACACTTCACCTTTTGTTCTTGTTCAAGAAAAACCTTCGGTGCATTGTATCAAAAATTATTGAAATCATTAGGAAAGAAAAATAAAGGAGTAGAAAGCTGGGGTGATAAGTTTGGATTCCCCATCATGGACCTAAGGAAAAAACAAGGATGAAAAAGATGAAGGGAGAGAGGAGGAAGATAAAAAGAAAATGAGAGAGAGAGAGAGAGAGAGAGAGAGAGAGAGAGAGAGAGAGAGAGAGGTTCTGACAGTATCCTAGGGCTTATTTTAAAGTCAAATCAGGAGAAAATGGCCATTTTGCACAAAAGCTTCTGAATATCCTAAAACTACCTCTATTGGCAGATGAACCCCAAAACCTATCAGTCTGCTCATCAACATCTTGACAACCTCTAGAAAAGTGTCTGGACACAGCAGCGACTCGGTAAATATTTGTCAGAGACATTAATAAACAAAATCCAGTCAAGCTGTCTTCTCAGGAGTCTGTTTCTCTCACAAAGTGAGAAGTCGGAGCAGCCCACAGACACCACTTCAGGACTCAGTCTTCAAATGCCTGCAGAGTCCCTGCCACACACCCATCACTTCGCCCTCACCAATACAAATAAAACCAAAGAAAAAAGGAAATGAGAACACCGGTACCATCACTTCTGCAGAGGAACAGTGGAAGAGTAGAGGCAATCCCAATCATAAGCAAACGACTTTTACTTTTTGTCCTTAGGGAAAAGGCAGCCAGGTTATGTACTTTGACGTTTCAAGTGCCTATCAAATGGCAGCAGGTGTCTTCCTTCTTGCCTGGAATTTTCAAGATGGTGAATAAATGGTATGCAACACTTAGAGACCCTGCAGGGGGTAAAGGTTGCTAAGTGTGAGCTGCTGCAATGGAGAGTTTATCAAAGTCCTGGCAGATGAACCTTCCTACAGACGCGGCTCATCAGCAAGGCGTGTCCATCACCAGGCCCAGGTGCTGGGGATCCAGGCTCTCCTCCCCGAGTCTAACCCCGCCCCCAACAGTGAAGGCTAATCAGAGATGTGTCTTCTGCCTGCAAGAGGGAAGTGAATTGTGTTCCTGAGGCTGTGTGTGACAGTATCTACAGGATGAGAGAATTGAGTTCACCCCAGCGAGGAAGCCCGACAAGCCTGCTGGTCTGGTCTCTACTAGGGAGCACAGTCAAGTGCCCAAGTGATGCCGGGTGTCTGCTTCTTCAGGTCTCCGGACTCCACTTAAATTATCTGGCCCCAAGCCAGTGATCAGAGCAATGTGAGCTTGCTGGAGACATATTTTCTCTGCATAACCTTTCAGGGAAAAGGAGAGAGAGCAGTTCTTCTCTCCTTTCATGAGCATCAGGGCTACAAGCGAGGTCTCCTGGGCTCTGGCCCCTCGCCACCCCCTCCGCTCTCCTGGCCTCCCTGCCTGTCCTGCGCTCTCTCTCACTGGGCCTCAGGTCATCACTCTCAGTTACTATCGGCATCCTGACAGGCATAGAAGAATAAGAAGAGAGTCCACGTTATTTTAGGGGCTTTAAATGAAAATATGGTGATCCAAAAAGAAGAATCTCCATCCTCTGGGCCTGGAAGAGGTCGATTGCATGAGACATGGAGGAGGATTGCAGGAACCCCCAGACATGAGCAAACCCTCCTGTGGTCTGCAGGGGCAAGGCAGCCTTGCTGGGCATGCTCTGTGTACTTTCAGCAAATATTCCTCGAGCACCTGATGCCTGCCCAGGCTCATCCTGGGCTTGTAGGAGACCTCAATGGACGAAACAGGGCCAGATCCCCGCCCTTGTAGAGTCCAGGTTCTAGAAGGGAGACAGGAAATAAACAATAGGCATAAGAACAAATAAATTATGTAGCATGTCAGAAGGTGATAAATGCTATGGGGAGGGAGAGGTGGAGCGACTAAGCAGCAGCAGGATGCTGGTTCTGGGCTTGGAGGGTCAGAGGCAGTGCTGAGTGCTGCTGGCAGGGAGGAGGAGCAGCTGGCCAGGCCGAGGGTAAGGGCGGAGGGAGGGTAGAGGCCGGAAGACTTGTAGAAGCAGTGGATGCTCCTGGCCATGGGGATGGAGGGCAGCAGTGGGAACAGTTTGCTAACAGCCTTGAGAAAAGAGAGACGACAAGTGAGGGGACTTGAGCGCTGATTCTGGCTGAAGCTGACACTTCAACAGGTGTGAGCTGGGCATGAAGCAGGGGCCAGACCAGGAAGCCCATTAGCTCCAGCAGAGGGTCTGGTTTTATCCCATGAAGACAGGCTGTGGGTGGAGTGTGCCGGGGGCCATGGGAGCAGTCACGTGAATAGCAAGGGAGCACTGGCCGCCCAGCCACGCCAGCTCTCCTTCCAACCTCACCAGATCATCGGGCTTCTCTTCATAAGAAGGGCTGCACGCTGCCTTGGCCACGGGAGAGCCAAGCGTCCTGTGTCGCTGGCCGGTGGAAGCACTTACAAGCTGGTGTGAGGCTCTCTGCTGACCCTGTGGCTGCTGGCTGCAGTCTTTCTCTGCCTGGGCAGCTGACCCACAGCAGAGAGGACGGTGGCCCTGGACAGCTCAGCTCTGAAAGTGGTTTTGTGAGAACAAGAAGTAAAGCTCTGTGCCAGAGGTCCAGGGCTGATTCCACTGCAGCATAAGTCATCCTGTGTTGACTGCTGTAGTTTAGATGTGGTTTGTCCCCACGAAAACTCGGGGTGAAATGTGATTCTCAAGCTGGCTATGTTAGTACATGGGCCTTTGGGAGATGATGAAGTCATGGGGCTTCACCCTCATGAACAAGTTTATATCTTTTTCAAGAGATGGTACTGGCTCTCTCCTGACTGGATTAGCTTCTCCTGGGGATGGATTGGTTCTCCTGAGAGAAGGGTGTTATGAAGTGAGCCTAGCACTTGCCCGGGTGTCTCTCATGCTGTGACCTCTCTCCTGCATGGGTCTGCCCACCACACCCACACCCTCCTGCCATGTGATACTGCCTGCCATGCTATGGCGCAGCATGAGGCCCTGAATTCAAATCTCCCAGTCTCCAAATCCATGAGCTAGATAGACTTCTTTTCTTTATAAATTACCCAGCCTCAGCTGTTCCGTTGCAGCAACCGGAAATGCACTAAAGTAGTGACTGACACAAGGGCTGTTTTGGAGAGCTCCCAGTTCCTCACAAGACTTGGTCCTATTCCTGGAAGCTGGGTGGAATCTCCCCACTGTCTGCAATTGGAGGCACTTTCCTCGTGCCCGCCCAGTACCAATCTAGCTCTCACCATGCTGAGTCCTACCAGTGATTACCATTAATTAGCCCTGACCTTTTCTCCTGAACATTTTGAAACTGCTCAAGTCCCCTGGAGTATCTCCTCTCCACTGATGCTGAGAGGAAAGAAGACTGATAATGACCCCATCTTTTGGAGGCATAAAGTGAGGCACAGCAAGGCCAAATAGCATGTAAAAGTTACAGGCCTGGGAAGACTGAGGGCAGTGTCTACATCTGGGTCTTCTAGACTCTTGTCTTCCTTGAACTTGGTGAGGTTCCCATGGGGCTGAGAGGTATGGGGGGTGTTCGGGGCTGAGGCCACAAATTTCTAATTGTTCTGTGACCAGCAGATTGACCTCCATCTTCCACACCTGCACCTGAGCCAGAGGGAGGCTGGTGTGCATCCGTGGACTCTTCTCCAACCCTGTCCCTCCTGTGCCACCCTCTCTGCACCTGCCCCAGGCACTGGGGCCACCTGCCTGCTTCTGCTAACGGGTCAGGTTACTCCCCCTGTGAGTCTTCCCTCAAGATGTGCCCAGCCCAAAAAGCCCTGGGTCTTTCCCTGTGGCCTGTTCCAAATAACTCCCTCCTCTGCTCCCCCGTTGGCCTCCTTGTCACCTCCCCTGGGTGGTCTTCCCTGGCTTCTCAGGCAGGTGCCGCTGTTCTTGCTCTTACAGTCTCCAGGTGACATCCAGAGCCCCGCCAGCCATGTGCTCACCGGTAGATGAAGTCCGCCTTCCTTTCTAGGCTAAAAGCATCATGAGGGCAGGATTTTCTCTATTTTCTTCATCTTGAGGTGTTGAATTCAAAAAGTCACACTAAATATTTACAGATGGCACAAATAAATCATCAAAAGCTGTACAAAAGGAAGGGTTTTTTTTGCCTGTCTACATTAAATGGCAATCCTACCTTCCCCCGTTTAGGTAGGGTTTTACGGATCCTCACACCATAGGGGCTTGATTGCATTTTAAATAAAAAGACCCAGTCTCCAGATGCCATGGGCAGCCACCCCAGCGCCTTTCCCCAGTAATGAACTTCCCGAGCATTATTGCAGCGTTAAATTGTGTTAATCAAATGGGAAGTGGTAAGCGGTTTCCCTCCCCATGTAATCCTTCCTGAGCTGTACACTCTCAGTGGGAAAATAAAAAGGCCGGCATAGATCAGAGTCCAGGACAGATCAAAGAATAGCAGCAGTTTTGATTTGTGTTAATTTTGCATGTACAAAAAGAAACCTTTCCTCATTTCTCTTTATTAAAAAGAGGCACACGTATGACAATAATGCGCTGTTTGAAGAGTGACAATCAAAAGCAGAACATTGTGCTCAGACACTAAAGAGGCAGAGGCAGAAGAGAAGCCGCTCCCCTGAGCTGCTGCGCTGTCTCTGTACCTGAGAACAAAGCCTGTTTGCCAAGCCTGTCTGAAGGATCCATATTTTCAGGAGTCTTGCTTTCCTTTCACACAATGTGGCTATCATTTCCAGATTCAGAAGAACTCATTCCTTCCTTCCTCCAGTGGGAGGTGTCTAGACTCTGCCAGGGATGGAAAGATAGCAAGTCATCGCCCTGCCCTCAGGACGCTCCCACTCCAGAAGAGCATGGGAATAGACACATGTGCTCAGGCTACCAAGGGGGGCTTCTGTCCTGGAGGATGGCCTTATGCCGGGGAGGACTAGGGCATGAGAGAGGGCTCCCCAGTGCCCCAGCTTTCCTCATTGTCCACACAGCTCTTCCCAAACATATAGGAGTCCCGGACAGGCCATAGAATGGTGACAATTTTGATGTGTGTTAATTTTGCATGGACAAAAACAAGCGCACAAACAATGGACACAGCTTTTAAAGGGTCCCCTTCAGGGTCAAGGGGTCCTTCAGTTTCTTGGCCCTGGAGAAATTTGCCAAAACATAAGCATTCTCCAAAAATGTCCAGTGCCCACTCACTTCTCAATTCCAAGTTCACCAAAATCCTTCAGAGCAAATTTGGAGCCATTGACTCATTCCAGAAGCTGAGCCAGAAGAGCTGCGAGCACTCACCCCAAGCAGGGACTTGTGGTAACACAAGTGCAGGGCACTGGAGGAGGAAGGAAGATGAGAAGGAAGCAGTCAGGCCAGGGAAGCGATGGGAGGCAGCTCACTGGAGTCCAGCGGAGCCGTCCTCCCTGAACATGGGAAACTTGCAGGGGAATTTAGAGCATCATTGTCAACTAACATGGTCACACAGTGAATGCGCTTTACTGAGTCTTTACTGGTTTCCAGGACAAGACACTCACCATGTCATTTGTAATGTTGCCTTAATGCCCACTTATCTTGGTGGCAGGTGAGACAAGTGACATTGGGAGAGGTTCGTCAATGTGCCTGAGTCACAAAGTGCTGCGCCGAAGTCCCTGATTGGTAGCCCTAAACCCATTTAATTTTCACTGAAGCCTGCAAGGGTTTCTGAGTGCACTTGCAGTATTTTATGTGGTTTTATAAGCTAGAGAGTGGCAAAGCACAAGTGGCTCAGTTGCCCAATATTTTAAAAAAGCAATTACTTTTTTCAGACTGTTAGTTGCTATGGCAGACTGTGCCCTTTTGGTATTTGAGAAACATAAGAACCAGCAAGAAAGTGAAGCCACTGTGGCATTTCATGTGGTGCTGGTAAGCTAGACTTGTGATGTATGTTCCACAGGCCCAGATGAAATCAGAGACCCCCAGATGCTCCAGAGCCCTTATGTCTGGAAGGGCCAAGGGGCTGGGGTGAGGCCATGGGGGGTCACTGGGCCAAGACCCACTCCTGCCATGAACTCAGGACATTCACACATGTCCACATTTGTCCTCGAGAAACATAACATCATTATCAGTGAGCAAAGATGATGACTGTGGATGCCAAAAAAGACTTGCTCCAAAATGTGAGGCGCATCAGCGTGTCTGTTGGCATGGGCTCCTGGGGGAAAAGGGAGACGATGCTTGCTCACCACGTACCAGATGTACCTTTGCCCTACCTATGTATTGGAATATTTTCTGAGTGTTTGCTATGTACCAAGTGTTGAGCCAGGCACGGAAGAAATGATAGCAATAAATAAGAGAAAGCAGCCTGCTGCTTCCTTAAGGCTATATTGATAGGGAACAAAGAACGTCGAAGCTCCTCCCACGGCAGCCCACATTCTTCCTTAGAATAAGATTTAATGGAAGCCAGTACTGGGGAGGCTGAGACAGGAGGATCTGGGTTTGCAGCCAGCCTCAGCTTAGTGAGGCCTTCTGCAACTTAGTGAGACCCTGTTTCAAAATAAAGAATCAAAATAGGGTTGGGGGTGTAGCTTGGGGTAGAATGCCCCTGGGTTCAATCCCCAGCACTGAAAAAAAAAAAAACATAATGAATACACAATATTCTACTATTTGGGTTACTATAATTTAAAGCAAATGAGTTTGTCATTGTTTGGCATTTGAGTTTTTCAGATTTGGAGGAAGTACATAAATCTATGTGTGCATTTTTAAATATCTCTTCCAGTTGTAAGCAGGGAAGTGGAAGTGCTGGGATGAAAGGTCTGCACATTTATACGTACAGTTGTTTGGTAGGAGGGTCAAACCCAAGCCTGTTGGAATCAACCTTGAAATTATTAGCAGAGACACCAGGGCAGGATGTGAGGGCGATCCTTAAATACTTGTAAATGTAACTTCTGAATAGTCTCTAAGTCTAAAGAAAACCTCAAAGGGAATTAACAGGTCAAACAAATAATTGGGTGGATATAAAGTAAAACATATCAAATGTAAGGGATGCAGTTTAAGTAATGTTCAAAGAGAAATATATAGAAATAAATGCTTATATTTTAAAAGTAAGGGCTTCATATTTGCAATCTAACATTTTTACCTTAAACATAAAGCTCAAAAATTGAAAAACTGAAAGTGAGCAGAAGGATCTCAGAAGAGATCATGAGGAGAAATCAATGAATTAAAAACAGAAAAATAGAGAAATCAATAAAAACAAAAGTTGGTTCTTTGAAGAGATCAATAAAATTGGTAAGTCTCTAGATAAGACAGACGCTCAAAGATATAAAAAATATAGAAATTACCATCATTTGAAACAAAAGAGAGGATATCTCTACAGACTACACAGACAATAAAGGTTAATGAAGGCGTGCCATAAACTAGCCTAAACACATAAATTCAATAACTTAGGTGAAATTACTCAGTTCCTTGAAGCCACAAACTATTAAGTGCATCTATGAATAAGTAGGTAATCCAAATAGTTTGTTACCTACAAAAAAATTGAAAGTATAGTTTAAACTCTTCTGAAAAAGAAAACTGCAGGCCCATTTGGTTTCTCTGTGAATTCTTCCAAACATCTATAAAAAAAAAACTCTCTACACAAGTGATCCTAGAAAATAGAAGAGGTGAAAATGCTTCCCATTTCTTTTGTGAGGCCAGTGTTTCTCTGGCACTGATTCTAGGAAAAGATAACACAAAAAAACTATAAACCAATATCTTTCATGGATATTGACACAAAGAAATACCAAAATATTAGCAAATTGAGTATGGGAATATATAAAAAGGTTAATATAGCATAGCCAAATATATTTATCTCAGCAATGCAAGGCTGGTTTAACCTTTTAAAATTAGTCACCAAAATCTTTCATATTAAGTGATTAAAGAAGAAAGCCATATGGTCATATCAACTTATATAGAACAAGCATTTAAAAAACGCTCAACAGCTATCCACGATGAAAACAATTAACAAAAACTCTTTCCAAACAAGGAATAGAAGGGAACTTCTTAACCTGATGAAGGGAATACACTGAAAAATCCTTCAGCTAACAACTATTATGTAAGTTTAGCAAGGTTGGGAGATTCAAGGTTAATACTGCATATGTAAATGTGTATGTATATGTATGTGTATATGTATATGTATGTATATACGTATATGTATGTATATATATTGTGTGTATGCATGTATATGTATTGTATTTCTATATACCAGAAATGAACACTTAGAAATTGAAATACTAAAAAAATAGTAGCACTCTCAAAAAGTAGCTATGTAGATAAAAATCCAAACAAAAATAGATGCAGGATCTGTATGTTGAAAGCTACAAAATGGCAATAAAATAAATCAAAGAAAATGTAAATAGTTGAAGACAGGCTGTGTTCATGTATTGGAACATTCAACATAGAAGAAATACCACAATTCTCTCCCAAACCGCTCTAGATATTTAATGTAAGAGGATTTCGTGCTGTCTGATCTTAAGCCTTACAAAGAAGCACAGTGGTGGAGGTGGGGTGGCATCACCAAAGCTGGACCACCCACCCACGGGCCGATGGGCGTCCCGTGCGCAGCACACGCAGGGCCCACTGGCGCTGCTCAGAACACAAAGGCAGCACGGTGCAGAAAGAGCCGTCTTCTCAGCAATGGCTGCGGGAAGAGCTCTCTTTCTATGCCAAAGAAAGAAAGGAGGCAAAGGGATGAGCAAATTGAAAGGAAATTAAAAAAGGAAGGAAGAGAAGGAAAGGAAAAGGACACTGGCATATTGTCTCATACCTTATATAATAATTAATTCAAAGGGCCACAAATATAAATGCAAACTATGAAACATTAAAAATACATAAGAGAAAAATTTGTCATTTGGATTAGGTAATGATATATTAGACTTTACACCAAACGAATAATCCATAAGAGAAAAAAACTGCTTAGTTGGATTTTATTGAAATTAAAAGCTTTAGCTCTGCAAAAAGTACTGTGAGAGGGGGAAGAACACTATACAATGGGAGAGAATATTTACAAATTACCTAATTACTTGTACTCAGAACATACAAAGGCTTCTCAAAACTCAACAATAAGGAAACAAGGGCCCAATTAAAAACTAGGTAAAATATTTGAACACATTTTACAAAGAAAAGATGTGGATGTCAAATGATATGTGAGAAGATGATCAACATCTTTAGTCATTAGGGAAGTGCAAATTAAAACCGCGCGGGGACACCACTGCACTCCTAGCAGAGCAGCCCGGCGGTGCAAGCGTGCCAGGGTGTGTAGCAACTGGAACGTCACTGCCGCTTCACTGCAAAACGGGAAGGCGCTCTGGATGGCAGGTTGACAGCTTCTTAGGAGGTTTAACATGTACTTGCTATATGACCCAGCAAACCCACTTCTAGGTATTGACCCTAGAGAGATAAAAACTCGTCTTCAGACAAAGTCCCATATGTGAACCATTTATAGTAGCTTTATTTATAATAACCCCAAACTGAAAAAGACCAAATGTTCTCCAATGGGTGAATGGATAAAGAAACAGTGGCACATCCATGTAATGAAATAATACTCAGCAATGAAAAGGAGCCAATAGTTGGGGTGTGCAGCAAGATGGGTCTCACAGACATGCCGAGTGAAAGAAAACAGTTGCAACTTATATCTCATGCACATGGAATTAAAATACCATTCCATTTACATGAAAAATAAAACTATAAGGACAGAAAACAGATCAGTGGTTTCTAGGGTTACAGATAGGGTGAGGGTTTCTCTACAAATGGGAGGCTGGAGAGAATTTCTGGAGTGATATAAGTGTTCTGCATCTTAACTGTAGTATAGTCTGTGTTAAAACTCACACAACTGTACACCCCCCAAAAGAGGTCTGTTTCACTGTGTGTAATTTTTTAGAAAGAAAGCCATTTTATTTGCCCGGCATGTGAAATACCCTGGGTTTGATTCCCAGAGCTGAAAAAAAATAGTGTGGTGGTGCATGCCTGTAATCCCAGTACTTGGGAGGCCGAGACAGGAGGATCGTAGGTTGGAAGCCAGCCTCAGCAATTTAATGAGGCCCTCAGCAACCTAGTGAGACCCTGTTTCCAAATAAAAAATAAAACCAGTCTGAGAGTGTAACTTCGAGGTAGAATTCCTCTGGCTTCAATCCTCAGTACCACAAAAAAAATAAATAAATAAATAAAAATAAAGTGAAAATAGAAATAAAATAAAAAATAAGCCTTCTGATCTGCTCTTCCCATCACACTACACGGTCTCCGAAGAGGCCAGATGTCAATTATGGCACTTCTGGCCTTTCATCCCTTTGCTTTAGAGTATAACACATAGCTGTTTGATTTTTGCCTCCCAGAAACATTTTTCTCTCTTAATTATAACTATATTTTTAATTACAAAAGCCTCCCATTCTCATTTCTTTTTGGTGGTACTGGGGGTGGAACCCAGAGGCTTTCTACCTCCGGGCTATACTCCCAGACCTTTTTTATATTTTATTTGGAAACAGGGTCTCACTAAGTTGCTGAGAGCCTCACTAAGTAGCTGAGGCTGGCTTCGAACCTGTGCAATCCTCCTGTCTCAGCCTCCCAAGTGCGGGGATTACAAGCGTGCGCCACCACGCCCGGCTTCCTTTCTCATTTCTGATGGTCGGGGGGAGGAGGGGTAATTAATCTGGGCCAGAAAGAATTCTGTCATTCCCATGTCCTGCCCTTTGGTACTCCCAAAAGTTCATGGTGCCTGCCTGTTTCTAAGCGGTATCTCACCATTTCTTATCAGTGAGATTGCTCATGGTTGCAAATACCAACCTTCTGAAAATAACATGAAGATTTTATTATCTCACGTGACTTGCAGAATGGAGACTGACTAATCTCATGAACATGTCTACATAGTCAGGGCTTCTATCAAGGGAGAAGCATGTGGGGGAGATGGTTGGCACCTATAGGTGTCTATCACACTCTCTCCTCTTCCATCCCACCATGACTGCCTTCTAATAACTGCCCATGGCTTACCATAACCTCTACCTATTTCGTGGCTTGTAAACAAGAAATCTTAACGCATGTGCAAGCCTGATGGTAAACTGTACCACCTTTGGAAAGAAGCCTCTGGTCTTCTTTGGAAAGAAGCACCCAGGTCTCTGCCTAGTATATAACAGTGATCAAAAAATTGGGTTGTTGGTTAGGTGTGGTGGCACACACTTATAATCCCCGTGCTTGGGAGGCTGAGACAGGAGGATAGCACAGGTTCAAAGCCAGCCTCAGCTACTTAGTGAGGCTCTCAGCAACTTAGTGAGACCCTGTTTCTAAATAGAATATAAAATAGTCTGGGAGTATAGTCCAGAGGTAGAAGGTCTCTGGGTTCCACCCCCAGTACCACCAAAAAAAAAAAAAAATGAGGTTGTCAACTGACTAATTGACAAATTAGGCTGCACTTGAACATATATATATATATATATATATATATATATATATATATATTTTTTTTTTTTTTTTTTTTTGGCGGTACTGGGAATAGAACTCAGGAACATGATACTTCCAAGCTATACCCTCAGCCCTATTTTTTAGTCTTTTTATATTTTTGAAACAGGGTCTCACTGAATTGCGAAGGGCTTCGCTAAGTAACTGAGGTTGTCCGCGAACCGCAATCCTATGGTCTCCGCCTCCCAAATGCTGGGATTACAAGCATGAGCCACCACGCCCTGCTTGGACATATATTTTTGTTTGTTTTGTTCATTGCTGAATTCCAGAGGCCCAGAAAGGCACATAGCACATGGTTGGCACTTAATAAATATTTGTTGAATAGGTGCATAAAGTTTTGGCATCTGCAGTGGCTTTGCCATGCACTAATATCCAGATACAGCTATAAACAAGCCAAACAAATAAGCCCTGACTCCCTAGAGATACTTGGGACACGCAAATAATTAGCCTTAGGAGCCTGCTTTTAACAACTGCTCTCCAGAACAGAGAATCCCAGGCAAGCCACTCTCCTTAGCTTGGATCTGCCATTGCTTACTACCTTCTGCTCACATCAGGATGCTCCTGGGGGGCATAGAGGAAGAAGGGGAAGGGGAAGGGGAGGGGGAGGGGAAGGGGAAGGGGAGGGGGGAGGGGAAGGGGAGGGGCAGGGGGAGGGGAAGGGGAGGGGCAGGGGGAGGGGGAGGGGGGGGAGAAAGAGAAGGAGAAGGGGAAGGGGGGAGGAGGAGGAGAAGGAAGAGGAAAAGGAGGAGGAGGAGGAGGAGGAGGAGGAGGAGGAGGAGATGGAGGAGGAGGAGAAGGGGAAGGGGAAGGGGAGGGAGGGAGGGATGAAGAGGAGGAGGAGGAGGAGGAGGAGACAAATAAAATTAAAGATGCTTTCTCCCAGCAGTAGTAGCACCCCAGGCGCTCATTGGCACATTAATTGGTGCTGAGAAGTTCAGGTCACCAAGAAGAGGCAGACACTTTTTGAGAGAGTTTCAAAGAGGAAGGACTCAAGGACCCCAAATAGAAGTCCTGGCGTCACAGCTGGGAATATTGGCAAAGCATGTCAGCAATTTGAAGCCTCTTAGATGGCCCCATTTCTCCCTTTGCACTCTACCTTTTGGGTTCCCCAAGGCAGAAACGTGTTCTCTTCCCTGCATTTTATTCTTTGACTGATGTACTTTGTCCTGTCTGTTGTTCCCTCCACCTCACAGGTACGTTGACGATGTCCTGCCAGGCCTCTGTATGGCAGCATGTCTGAAATGCAATCAGTTTTCTTCCTCCCACCATTGCCTCCATCACCACCACTTTGCTGCCTGACTCTGCCGAGCCTTGAATGTTCCCAGTTCTGTTTTAGGCCACTGTGCACTCCAATCTCCAAACTAGAAACTGTAGCCATTCCCTCTCCCCCTCTCTTGCCCAGCTCCTACACACAGTGGGCCACCCATTGTCACTTCTAGAGGCCTCTGCACCCCAAGTCACAGCCTTGCCACCTCCATCGCTCATCGGAAGATCCTCCACTGTCTGCTGTGATAGCTTTGCTCCTGGCTCTGCCCTCCCCAGTTACCTCACACCCACACACATATCCTGGAGTTATGTTTGGGAGGCACTGCTCTGATCACAGCACTTTTCTGCTCCCAAACTTTGATGGTTCCTTTGCTTTCTTATCCGGGTGTTGAGTGTTCATTCCAAATTTGAGCTGCAATCCTCTTCCAGCTTTGTTGCACTCCTTCTCTGCCCTACAAACCTTGGCACTCCTTCCATGTTTAACCCCACTAGAGTACAGATGGCGTTTTCTCACAATTCATTCCCATTTCCTGGACTGCGACTCTTGGCAACCCAGAACCATGACTGTCCCTGAGTGGATCTCTCTCCTCAGTGCCTCTCTGTTTCGGCTAGCCTGCTGGCCAATCCAGCTGACTTCATGGTCCTCGCATGTAGCTACCTATGCACTACTGCTGCCACTGGCCTTCACCTGAAAGCCACCTTCTGCTCGGCTCCTATACCCACACCCGTGCATTGATGACCCACTTCCCCAGGAGCCCCAACAGCACCCACGGCTCCTGGTTTGCTATTTTTTCTAAGAATGTGAGCTTTATGGGGGCAGTCATCTGGCCTGTCTGACTTGCTGCTCTATTCCCACTACTTAGGACAATGAATTCATTGTTGAAGAAAAGGGGGAAAAGTAAGTGGAAGAAAGGAAGGGAAAGAAGAAGGGACTTGGGGGGAAGGAGAGTTGCTCTGACCAGGTATTTGTTCTTCTTTTCTGCTCATGCATATGGCTGATCAGTGTTACTTAAGAGATCAGAGGAGAGAGAAAAACCCATACCGCTCAAGGTGAGGAGAGGTAGCTTTAGGCTTAGGCAGGACTGACTATGGATACAGCAGTCCAATTTCCAGAGCATCTTCTCATAGTGTTGAACACTAGGCCTGGTGGTCATGGAGGCATGCATATATATAATTTATATAGTGGCAATTAAGCAACCATGAATGTGGGGATAAGGAAGAACCATGGTAGACATTCAGTCAGTGTAAACTGATAGAATTCTATTGATATTAAAATAAATCCATATTCAATTTTTCTTTATTCCCTTGAGCTCCCTCAAGAACCTCTCTGTACCCTCAGCTGCCCTGGATCATCTTCTGAGAGTCTTGGGTCTTCCAAAGTCCAACAACTAAAGGTTCACACGTGGCAGAGAGGAGCCCTGGTGCTATAGTCGATGCATTCATTTTGACTCCACGATGCAAAGTGTACATTTGATCCCTCTGAATTATTCCTTACAAATGCATGTGAATCTATAATGATCTTGATATTTTCAATTAAAAACATTGGACCCAACAGCCTCTTCTCACACAGAGAGCCTGCAAGACAGGGAAGACCAGAGGTCTTTCTGCTAAAGGCAAAAGGAGCTTTGGGCAGCTGTTAGAGTATCCTTGGCCTGAAGACTCCAGAAACAGATGAAAGCCCCAGGTCTGATGTCTCATCTGCTGGGACCATCGGTTATGTGGCCTCTGGAGTCCTCGCTGGCTCTTTGGTTATCTACAAGGGGTATCAGTTGCTTTTGCCTGCCCACCAACTCTTCTATTCTGCAACAGCAAACTCCTTTCACTGGTAAACTCCCCCTTTCCCATTCCATATGCTTTGGGAGCATCTGCCAATCCCATCGCCCTATCTGATGGGCCAAATAATGAGCATGTAAAGAAGCCCAGCTCATCAGTCTTCCTCCCCACAGAAATCACTGCCCCAGGATTGGCTGCATGGCCAGAGCTTGGCCAGACAGAGATGATTGCAGGTTTCTTTTTTCCACTAGTCTGGCTGCAGAAGCACTCTTTCTTTTGATATCATTTAGCTACAAGATGCCTTACCCAGAGCTAGTTAAGGCAATACCCACTCTCCCTGTACTGCCAGGAGAGAGCTCATCAGTGTTAGGAGAGATGGATTGAGGTCAATAGGGTGAGAATCCAAGAAATGGAAGAACCAGAGAGACAGAACTACTTCATCTGGGCGTCTAAAGCCCACTCTTTTTCTGGTTACATGAAACAGTACATCTTTGCACCTCAGCCAGCTCAGTTGAGTTTCTGTCACTAATTCATGCTTAATCCTTCATGAAGTGAACCTATGAACTTACACTGTCATCCTTAGCTTGTAGCCATAGCCAGTTTCCCAGTGAAAGTCCTCTAATTCCTTCTCCAAACATCCTGATACTGAAAATAGGCATGCCTTGAACAGATTTAAACCATTAGTTCCATGGGTGATAAATGAAGTGAGGATGCAGAAGGGCCATGCTGAGCCATGGTGCAGCAGCCAGCTCTCATGTGCATGCAGATCCTGAGCTGAGATACGGTGTGTCCCTCTGCTGAGGCAGCCAGCGATTCCAAAAGATTAATTTTGCTTATATGAGCTATTAGTCTCAATGCAGGAAAGATGAGCCTGGCAGAGAGGAATGTTTGATGTAAACAACTCCATCTCTATCTCAGGGTATAGGTTACTGCTCTGAACACTCAATTCAAGGGGAGTTTGCCAAATACTTAAGCTAGGATTTGGATACGAAGTGTCCTCCCAAGATTCATTGCTGGAGGCTTGGTCCCCAAGGCAGACATGCTTAGAGGTGGGGCTTCTGAGAAATGATTGGATCATAAGGTGTGACCCTTCTCAGTGAGTTAATCCATTCAATAAATTGATGACTTGAATGACTTATTGGGAGTTCTTGGAAACTGTATGAGGCAAGCCTGGCTGGAAGAAGTAGGCCACTTTGACAGGCCCGGAAGGGTATTTGTCATTTCCAACCCTCCCCCCTCCCCCATCTATCTGCTTCCTGGCTGCCCAGAGCTGAGCTGCTCTCTTCTGCCACACCCTTCTGCCATGATGTTTTTGCCTGAAGCAAAGGGACTATGGACTGGACCTCTAAGATGAGCCAAATGCTTCCTCTTCAAGTTGTTTTTCTCAGGTATTTGGCAGCTAACACAACTTACTAGGGGCTGAACAATATACTGGGCACCTGTGCAAATGGAGATATGAGCAAGACCAGGTTTTTCCTCCAGGAAGCAAGACAGATGCCTAAGTGCCCAAGAACCCAAGATCCATTGCACAGGATCTTGGCCTTACTGCCAGGTCTTAATCCTGGGAGAGTGCATGTTTGTCCCCAGCTTCCTGAAGTGTGCAGCCTGCCATTTCATCCTTCAATCCAAATTGAGCTGTGTTCCCCAAATCATCTGCCCAAGCCTGTTCAGTAGAGGGTCTCCTTGCCCACCTGGGCAGGCCCAACCCTGCACAGCCTTAGGCCCAGCATGTGACAGGCTCCCAGCGCATCTATGAATACATGATCAGAGGATGCTCTGGTCTCACTTAACTTTGAGCTATACCCTGTGACTCGTGATGATGGACAGTAATTTCATATCGGCCAAAGGAAATTTCATGCACCAACCCTCCAACACAGAGTCATGATTGACCAAAAGGGATCCCACACAAGAAGCCACTTCCAAGGCTCAGATGGTGAATCAACACACCCAGGGACTCTTTGTACACAGATTCCCCTCTATAGAAAATATGTGGTTTAAAGAAAAGGTAAGTGGAAAAACTTTTGTCCAGCTACTGGCCCTGAGGCAACAGCAGTAGCAGGTTATTTGGAATCTATCCAGAGAATATACTCACTTCACATTTGCAGGAAGATGCCCTTTTTCTGATTCTATTCAGCCTTGGAACTCCAGGGACTATTCAGAACCCAGGAGACAAAAACAATATAAAGACAGTCATTTCTCTCTGAAACAACAATTTGTATTTTCATATCTTTGATACACAGTCTAATACTCAAATCAATAGGCCAATGGAGATTCACCCAGTACAAGTTTAATAAGGAAAATAGTTTAAGAAAAAAAAAGATTGGGAAAGCTAGAGATATTACCTGCAGCTGTGTTACATTGTGGGGGGTGGGGTTAAGTCAGCGCTTTCTTTTTTCCCCAGGGTAATGAAACAGAAGCTAAAGCTCTGAGTTGATTACAATCACGTAGAAATGGGAGCTCCCGGCTGTTTTCTGCTCCCCTTCTACCCTCCTACCCTTGCCCCGATCAATACAATAAATTTTATCTCCTCTGATGAAAACTTAACTTTATGGCTGTTTTTGCAACTTAGGTTTCTCCAGGTCTGATCTGGCTTTGCAATCAGGCAGATCAGTTTCCAAATCAAAAGGATGGGTTTGAGGAATCCAAAGTTCTGTTGCAGAAGATGGGTTGAAAAAAATGGGTAAAACAAAATTTACAAGACAATGAAGGTTGCCAGATCTGGAGGCCTGAAAGTGGAGCAGCAGGTGGCGGGTTGCTCTTACAGAGTTCTTTCCTGATGCCATGGCTGGGTCTTTCCCTGGTAGTGCCACCATCCCACTGATGCCAAAGTCAGGCTCACTTCCTAGAGGCAATGGCCTCTGGCTCTTTTGCAACAACAGGTGCGGCCATGTACCCTTTAATGCAGTGTTTTGACTGGAGCAACTGCATTCTAGGCTATATTCATTCAATAAATATTCATTGAGGTCCTACTGTGTGTATGATCCTAGACCTTGGAGATTCAGCAGAAAGCAATCTAGACTAGCTCATGGAGCTTTTAATTTTGTATGAGGAAGTAGAAAAAAACCAAAACAAATAAGATGATATCATACAGTAAAAGTGCTACAAGGAACATTTTTAAAGGGCTACTAGAAGTTGTAATAGCATTTCTGCAAAATAAAGAGTAAAGATGTAGTATTTGAACTCAAGTTAAATGAAAAGAGGGAGCCAGCTATGTGAAGATCTGGGGAAAGGTCAAGTTTCAAGTCACTTTGGTGGAAACCAAAACTGGTTGGAAGAATAAACAGAAAATGTATATGGACAAAGTGAGTAAGGGGAGAATGGTAGAGATAATTAAAGAATTAGTCAAGATGAGTAAAACCTTGGAACTTGTAGACTTTTATAATAAGTAACTGTGAAAGGGAACAATTGCTCTGATATATGTTTTGGAAATATCTTTCTGGCCACTGCATGAATAATGGATGGTGGTGGGTGGTGTGGAAAAGCAGAAGCTGAGTAAACAATTAGCAGGCAGCTGGTGAAGTCCAGGTGAGGGGTGGTGAGCACTTCAGCCTCCTAGGCTCTTTCTGATGGCAGCAAAAAGAGGTTCAGAAGAGGAAGAAGTCATGGTATGTTCTGTATTTAGAGTTAATGGGGCCAGACCATGCATTAGATAAGGTAGAAATATAAAGAGAGGGATCAAACGTGCCTCTTAGGTTTTGACAAGCCGCTGGATGATGGAATGTCTTACCCACCCTGAGATGAGAAAGACATAAAAGAAATCAAGGGTCTTGTCTTAGATGTTTAATGATCGAGATCCTTCTTGACATCTGTTATGGTTTGACTCTTAAATGTCCCCCCACAGCTCCTGTGCTTAAGGCTTGTCCTCAGTGCAGCAGTGTTCAGGGGAGACTTTGGGAAATGGTTGGACCATGAAGGCTTAATCCACCTGTGATTCATAGCCTGATGACCTCTCTCCCCCTCTCTCTGTCCTTCTCCCTCTCTCCTTCCCATCCTCGATGAGTTGAGCGGTTTTCCTCTGCCAAATTTTCTGTCACAGTGCAGGTCTTGCTACAGACCTAAAAGCAGAGGGTCTGGTGACCATGGGTTGAAACCTCTGAAAGTATGAACCAAAATAAGTCTTTCTTTCTCTAAGTTGATTTTTCTCAGGCATTCTGTCACAGTGACACAAAACTGACCGATGTTTGAATGGAAACATCAAGAAGGCATTGGATATGGGAGTTAAGATCTCAGCTGTGGAGAGTGAAATTCTCCGGACAAGCCTTCTCACCCCACCTCCAACTTCCACTGCTTTCACCTGCCCATCGTTTCCTTGTTCAGCTCTGGGATCTGCTTCAGTGCTGGCTGGGTTAGGATGGAGTGAATAAGGACTGAGGATGGCCAGTCATGAAGGTCAGGTCACTCAGCTCAGGGACCGTCTAGATTTTGTTGTTCCTATTGCATGGCCATTTCAGCAAGCACCAGTGATTGCTTATTGATTCCAGGAGTTTACTAGTTTAGTGTCCCAGAAGCTCACTTGGGGAAGGATCTGAAAGAACCATGACTCAAACTTCCTCCAAGTGTTTTCCTAGACCAGACTTGAGTATCTCCAGTGATGTGGCACTCACCTCCTAGGCTCTTTGTAAATTTCAGGTAGGTCTGTGGAACTGAGGCCCTTGGTGCAGGGAGAAAAAGAAGGTATAGGATCAAACTGCCCCAAATTTGCAGGTAAGTGGTAAATTTGGGGACAGCAATGAGCTAGGAGACTATAACAGTGCTGTGGCAGATCTGCAATGAACTTCAGGCTCTGCTCACAGCAGTAGGCTTCCAGACTGTCCCCAGGGGCTTCAATGTCATAGCCTCTTCACCTCTGGGAAGCCGACACCTAGAAAATACTGGTTGTCCTCCAGTGGCAGCTTCTGGAGGAGGGTAACAAGGGCAGAATGTTACTTTATATTGAAGATAATTTTGCTCACGTTCCTAGGTGTCTGCCAAGATGGGTCCTGGTTAAGATTTATTATCCTCCTGAGACTGGCAGAGCCACACACAATACCCACAAGCTTTATTTATTAACTTTCTCCTTAGTCAGAATAAAAACAGCAAAATCCTCACTCCTTCCTAGATAGAGAGGTGAGCTGATCCTTGGGTCTCTGGTTCCCAGGCCTGCCTGGCCCGCCTCCACCCTACCCATTAGACAGACTCCTCCCTCATCCCCCGCACCCTGGGCCCCATCCTGCTGTCACGTCTCAGCTCTCCTGAGTCACCCAAGCTTTAATTCAGGCTAATCTTCACTCCTGACTCAGGTAGGCATGGTGGTGATAAATCAAAATGAGGACGCAAGCTGTCAGTAATAAAGCAGGAGAGACTTGTCAGTCTAATCAACTTTATTAGCCTCGCGTCTCAGGCAGGTCTCCAGCAGCTTCCCGCCCACCCCCTTCCCTTGATGCCTCCTCTAGTGTCTATGAAGTTGCCGGCAAAGCAGATGCAACCATGTTGGAGCTAAATTAGTGATGAGAAAGTGGGAGGCGGTGTGGCCCAAGTGCACAGCCACCACTGCTGCCGTGCGGGTTGGGGGCGCAGCAGCCAGGCCTCTCAGGTTGGATTTGGAGGGTCTTCTCCTCCTGTGAATGGGGAAGCCATGTAGGTTAAAGAAACAGTTTTTTACTCCTAGAATTTGGGAGCTACAAGGGATGGAAAGACCCCATCTAAGTCAACATTTTGCTCAAGGGCAGAGGTGATTTTTAACCAGCTCTCCCCAAACCAGAAAGAGCGTGCCAGAGAAAAGTGGCCTGGTTCCTGGTGACTTTGCTGAGATCTGGCCGTCCTTCTTGCCCTGAGGTCTCAGACCTGTGTCCTCATAATCTGTCTTTCCATTTTTGCTGCACTAGCCCCAGAAGGTTCCTGTTTCTTGCAACCAAAGCAGTCTTGGGTTTTAAAAATATATTAAAATACGCCATTTTGCAAAAATTGCTTACTGAATATGTCTCCAATCTGGATTTTCTCCGAGACTCAGAGCTATACATTCAACTGCCTCAGAGGGCCCTTAACTCAACAGCAAGCAAGAACACTGCAAGGACCTCACATTAGTGATAGCGCCGAGGCTCCTGAATCACCTGCCCATTCCCAGGACTTCCCCAGGAGGCACTTACCATTAGCAACTGGTTTGTGTGCTGCCAGACCTTTTATTTTTATTTTTTTTTGTTTATTTATTTTTTTATTGGTGCACTGTATTCATACATCATAGTGGGATACAAACTTTTGTAGACATACATGCACACATCGCCCAGTCAGCCCCTACCCGATCCCCACCCCATTCCCTCCCCATCCCTCCTTCCCATGCTTGGCTTAGTGGTTGACATCTAGTATTATAGCAATTTATCCAAAATTAAAAATGATAATCTCACATAACAGTTTCATTTGTCTGATACCAAGCTTATGATGACTTAAAGATAACATTTCAATATTTCTTTTTGCTTTCTTTCTTACCAGAGGATATTTTTTTCTGTTTTTTTAGGTGAAACTATCATATATTTATATATTTATTTTTCAGAAAAAAATCTATCCTAATATGGAATATGGATTCTAGATACCCAAAACGATCTTGAAAAAGAACAAAGCTAGAAGATATATATTTTCTGATTTCAAACCATATAAAGCTACAATAATTAAAACAGTGTAGTACTGTTCTAAAGGCAGATATATAAACCATTGGAGTTAAATACAAGCCTAAAGCTAAATTCTTCCCTATATTATCAAGTTATTTTTGACAAGGTTTCCACGAACATTTGGTGGTGGAAATAATAATCTTTTAACTAAATATTGTTGAAAAATAATAATTACATGGAAAAGAATAAAATTGGACCCTTACCTAATCCCATATACAAGTATTAACTCAAAATAGATAAAAGACCTAAATATAAATCTTAAGACTATAAACTTTTAGGAGAAAATCTGGGTCATAGAACCTCACAACATTGAAATTGGCAGTGATTTCTTGGATATGATTTCAATGGCACAGGCAACAGAAGAGTATACAAACTCCCTAAAAAATAAAAAAAATATTGTATGTATATCCAAAGACAATGTAAACAAAGTTAACAGTTACTAATAGAATTGGATAAAATATTTACAAATGCTATATCTGAAGGTATATTAATATTCCAACTAGAAATCCTAAAAATTAACAACAATAAAGGCAAACAATACAATTTAGAGATAGGTAAAAGACTAACATAAATAATGAATCTCCACAGATAACCAATCTTAGTTGTCTGTTGGATGGAAAATCTTGTTTCTCTGGTTCTGGTGTGTGTTACCTATTTCTTCTTTGTAGTTAATCTCTTTGAGTATTTTCTCTATCACTGGTTTTGAAGACATAAATTCCTTCAGTTTCTGTTTGTCATGGAAGCTTCTTATTTTTCCATCTAATTTGATAGAAAGTTTTGCTGGGTAGAAAATTTTTGGCTGCAAGCTGTTTTCTTTCAGAGTTTGGAATATGTTACTCCAAGCCCTTCTGGCTCTCATGACTTGGTTTGGGAAGTTTGGAGTGATTCTAATTGGTTTGCCTCTGAATGTCACTTGGCCCTTTGTTTTTGTTGCCTTTAAGATTCTCTGCTTGGCTTCCACATTGGTCATTTTGACAATTATGTGGCGTGGGGATCCTCTTCTCTGATCCTGTCTAAAGGGAGTTCTATAAGTTTCCTGGACCTGTATATCAACCTCTTGCTCTATGTTTGGAAAATTTTCTGCTATTACTTCCTTGAAGAGATTGTTGATCCCTTTGGTTTCACTTTCTTTTCCCTCCTCTATTCCAATTATTCTTAGGTTAGCTCTCTTAAAATGGGCCCATATTTCTTCAATGTCAGATTCCTGCTGTCGGATATTTTTTTCTAGATTAGAAACTATGCGTTCATTTTTGGAATGATCATCTTCTAAGAGCGAGATTCTGTTCTCCATGTGGTCTAATCGGTTGTTTGTGCTTTGAATTGAGGCCTTTACTTCATTAATTGCATCCTTTATCTCTTTTTGGCTCTCTCTGAGTTCTTTTCGAAGCACCTCTATTATTTCTATAGTTATTTTCTTGATTTGATCTTCTAGAAATCTCTGATTTTCTGTTTTATTGGGTTCTGATGTTGTGGGGTTGTGGGCATTCATTGCTCCAGTGTTATTCCTCTTTCCCATGATTTCGGAGGTTTGTGCCTTCTCTGGGTTCTTCCCTTGGGTCACTATGACTTCACTTAAGGTGCTCTGGATATCGAGTCAGTAGTATCTCAGACCCCACTACTCCTTTACTGGGTTGTATCACAGAGTCTCCGACCCAGGGAGTCGATAGAGGCTGCTTTAAACTATGGGGGGTGCCAGGTTGCACGTTCTCCTATGGTGTGATATCTCTGCCACCGCCACTCCCCCACTGGGTCAAGTCCCAGGAAGTACAGTACTGGGATTTCTCTTCTGTGGCCCGCAATTTGACTCACTGTTCTTGAGTTCACAGATCTAGCTGTACTGGATTCGTTGAATTCGCTGCTGCTGCCGCCGGTGGCAATATGGCGCCGCTGCTACGCCCTCGGCCATGAGGCTGGCTTATTTCTTCTTGGTTTTGAATTCCACTCTGAGTCCTTGCAGCGTGTGCTGAGCTCAGCCACTGGGAGCTTTAGATGTTCTCTGCACTTCAAAATCCTGCCTGGCTGTTCTGCAGCGGCTCACCTCGGCTTGTTGTAGCCGTCCGGTGAATTCGCCACCGCCGCCGGCAATATGGCGCTGCTGCCACGTCCTCAGGCAAGAGGCCGGTGTATCTCCTCTGTGGCTCTGAGCTCTGTTCTCAGTCTGCTTTCTCTCTGGAGCCTGGTGATTTTTTTGTTTCTCTGGTGATGGTGTTTTCTGGCTATGAAAGGCACTGATTTTGTGGTGGAGATTAGTTGTTAGCGGGGCTCTTAAGCCCCGCTTTTCTTGGTCGCCATCTTCCCGGAAGTCCAGACCTTTTATTTTGTTTTGTTTATTTTATTGTGGTCCTGGGGATCCAACCTAGCGTCATTCTGACTCTGAACTACACCTTCAGCCTCTTTTATTTATTTATTTTTTAACAGGCTTTTACCAAGTTTCTTAGGGCCTTACTGAATTGCTGATTCTGTCCTTGCAATCCTCTTGTCAGCCTCTCAACGCCAGACCTTTTTGAACGCATTTGCACATATACAAACTCATAAAGATATCACCCTTCCCCCATTCAAGATGTTTTAGCATCTCTCCACATCAAAATATTGACCTTTTAATATTGAGTCTTTTAATCTTCTGCGTAGTATCCCATAGGCTGGATATATTCACATGCTTAGAGGTTTTTGATCTTTCCAGTTCCTCTACGGAAAAGTGATATTGTCTAATGATCATCATGTAAAGAAGCCATCTAAGAGTATGAAGCCAAAACAAGGAGGGAATAAAAAAGCACCTTAAAAGCTGGGCGTGGTGGCGCACTCTTGTAATCCCTGCGCTTGGGAGGTAGAGACAGGAGGATCACGCTGGATTGAAGCCAGCCTTGCTGGCTTAAAGAGACCCTGTTTCCAAATAAAAATATAAAATAGGTCTGGGAGTGTAGCCCAGAGGTAGAAGGGTTTCCAGGAACCCCAGTACCACAAAAAAAAGGACTTTAAAGATGTGCCAGCTATTAATTAATGCAAACATGTTGTTTTTTTCTGAGCTTTCTGATGTTTAATTTTTCAATTTTTCTCATTTATTTTCCCTCCCTCCCTTCCCCTCTTCTTTCCTTCCTTCCTTCCTGTGTTCACTTTTCTCCTTAATTTTGTGTTCCTTTTCTGAAAGAGGCCCCCCCAGCGACTCAAGCTTCCCCATGGAGTCCAGACCCGCACTGCTTGTACCTGGGATGCCAACTGAAGGAGGAGGGCATAGGAGGCAGCCAAGGCACATGGGGATTCTGGTGGCATCCTGGGCCAAGGCATCCTGTCTAGCTAGAAAAGATGGGTCCTGGTTTGCACTGACAAGAGCAGCTGTTGTCCTGCTCCTGCCTCAACACTGAAAACCTCATTCCCTTTAGCTCATGTTAGGCAGGAGGCCAAGTGATTTCCTGTGTTTTCTGTTTATCAGCTCTCTAATATCATGATGGCAAACGCCACCCACTCAATAAAGCAAAGCAAACTCCCACAAAGCCACAAACAGCTCTGAGTGTACAGGCCCTGATTTTATTTCCTAATTAACAAGTCATCTTTAGCCAGTCGGATGGTTCGCTTGTCATCCCTTTTGGATTTGTGTGTAAACAAATCATCCCTGGACATCAGGCCAAAGCTCCACAGGGGCAGGGGGAAACTTGGGGGACCTGCTCATTACTCAAAACTGTGGCTTCTTTGGGCCTCCTCCCTGCCCCTCCTCGATGGGCTAACAGGCCTGCAAGGTGACGCAGCTGGGCTAAGCCCTGGAGAAGCCCCTGTTTCGCTGCTCCCAGCTCCATCCTTTCCTCTTCCTCCACCTGTCAGTGCTGAGGCTGTCACCTGGAGGAAGCCCCACAACCCACCAGTGCTATTAGTACAGAGCTCATGAAGGCCACCTCTTTGTGTTTCCCAGAGCCTTCTTAGGGCGGGCTGGATAATGAAGCTCAAGATCCCAGCAGAGAGGGACAGGTGCACTGCAGGCATAGGGATGTTCCTTCCCCCAAGCAAATGACCTGCTGTCATCACTTTGCATTCTTGGGCAAGTCACCTCACCGCAGCCTTTCCTTCCCCATCCATAAAAGGAAGCTTGAATCTCCCCAGGGTGGTTCTCATGCCAGACCTGACCAGTAGGTGTGTTTTGAGTGTTCTACACAATGTGTTGCCTGGGTTTGTATTGATATTTGGACTAGTTGTCTAAAAAAATGGGGCGATCACTTTTTAAATGTAGATTTTAGGCTTCAAAGAAACAGCATCCCAGGTCTGGAAAGCAATCTCAGAAAGACAAGTATTACATGTTTTCCCTCGTCTGTGATGCCTGGAGAAAAAGTAAAAAGTGTTAAAAGATGACACAAAAGTAGAAAGGGGTCTACGGGGGTCGGGGTGGTAAGGGAGAGGGGCAGGAGGGAGGGACAATATGGACCTGGAGAAGCAGAGTGGCTGCCCCACAGCTGGGACCTGCGCTCTCCGGCTCGCCACGGTCCCTGCCTCACTGCTGCAGATACCCAGCCTTCCTCCCCTACGTGAGTTATCAGGTGGCCCTGCAGGCCCTCAGGGCTATGGTCTTCTTTTGTCTAATATTCTGCGGTTTTAATTCCGCATTTGAATGCTTCCACAGGTGTCTATGGAGCCATTCTGGTGTTCCTAGTCCTTTGCTAAGAAAGTGCTGAAGAATGTATAAATGGAGTATAGGAAATGTGGTCCCCACCTTAGAGAACGCAGGGGTTAGTTTCAGAGATATGAGGGCTGGCTAGCTGTGAATTCATAACATTGGAAGAGGTTTCTACCCAGAATGACCACTTTAAACTCCCTTTCTTGCTCATCCCTGTAGCACCATTCAACTAGTATTTACGTAGCAACAGACAGTTTTCAGGACTCTTTTCTACCCACTAAATCTTTGAGTGCTTACCACAGTCTGGGATGTAGTTGTCATTTCCAGATGCTCACAGCTGCCAAATGACTCATACATTTCTACAGGTTGTGTTTCTCATGCTCAGCACAGATTCAACCATTTAAAAACCTGGCCTTTGCCATTCTGAATGCTTGAAGCACTGTGCCCGTCACAATTTTTGTTCTGGCTATTGATCTTTATGCCCTAGGAAACAGCCCTGGTAACAGCCTCAAGAGATATCGGGGCAACTCTGTCAACATAAAACAAAGACCCCCAGATCTCTGTGTGGCACTTGCCTCTTTACTCCCTATTTTCTACCACATGTGTGTCACCAGCCAGTCTCGTGAAGGGCAATAGCCAATCCTGACCTTCCTGCCGCCCATCAGGCAGCCAATTGGCCAGCAGTGCTCCTGACTACTTATATGCAGAGAGACAGTTACATTCCATTTGACCAGGGAATATGTGTCCAGAGTCATTTTGAATGACAGCCTTCCAGTTCCGCAGAAATGATTAAACAGATACTATCAGACTGCAGGAGATGTGGGGGTCAGGGTCTATAGGTCCAAAAGTCCCTCCCCTCCGAGGACAAGACCCCCAGGCTGCATGCGAAAGGTCAGGAGCCTGTCCAGTCCCTGGTGAATTCCCTGCAAAGACACCTGAGGGGCAGGGGTGATGAATGAGCCCTGACAAGCTGCTGAGGACCTGGAGGGCTCCCCTCTGCACGGGCACGTGTGACGCTCCTTTGTAACAAGCTTCTCCCTGGTTAAAGTAATAAATCTCCTCCGATTTAAGTGACAGGTTGTTGGGATTGTTTTCTTTGGCTTTGGCATGAAGAGGAAATGTAAATCTAACATAATCTGGAGTGCAAGGAATACATCAGACTTGAAGGCTGGGATTTTTCATGCTGGACAAGACTAGGAGACAGACCCTGGCAGGAACTTGAGATTCCCGGGCACTGGACAGTGTGCTTAAGGTACAGAGCTGGGCCCTGGGCTCCAGGCTGTGCATTGTTCCCACCGTCCCACTCCTCACTTCTGTCTGCACTCGCCCCACCTCCACCAGGGTGCCTGGGACCCACCAGCACCCTCTCACCACCTGAGACACCTTCATTCTCAGTACATGAGGCATTCAGTGTGCTCTCTTGAATGAATGAAGAAGGCAGGAGGGATAAATGAGGACCTGGGTATAAAACACCAGGTGAGACTGCCAAAGCCCGTGAATGGTCTGGTGGGGGCATGGAGGACTGGACAGAGACAAGTGCAGGAAGTCAGGATCTGTGGTGGAGAGATGCATGGGTGCCCAAGCCCATGTCCCCTTCTGGGAAAAGATCTCAATTTTCCTTTGGAGAAACCACCTTCTTCCCCATCATATGTAGTCTGGCTAAAAATGCCAATCAAGATGATTCTGGAGGCCAGGTGTGGTGGCACACACCTGTAATCCCAATACTTTGGAGGCTGAGACAGGAGGGTCACAGCTTTGAGGCCAGCCTCAGAAACTTAGCGAGACCAGTCTCAAAATAAAGAATAAAAAGGACTGAGGTTGTAGCTCAGAGGTAGAATAACCCTGGGTTTAATTCTTAGTACAAAAAAAAAAAAAAGATGATTCTGGAAAAGAGCTAAGCACATCACAACCAGGCCAATAGGAACCCTGAGCTGAGGAATGTAAGAACCAAACCAAACCAAACAACAACAAAAATAACAAAAATAAACAACAACAGCAAAATGCTGGTGGATGGCTCACTCATCGGTGTTGCTCTGGATCTCTGGATGCTCCTGTTTTCTCACCCACAAGAGGCCTGGTTTTTTCTTCTCCAAGCTTGTTGACAAGTTTTTCCTATAAGCAATCCCATACTTTTTGGAATAATGTCTTTCAAAATTTAATGTTAGCCGGGCGTGGTGGCGCACACTTGTAATCCCCGTGCTTGGGAGGCGGAGACAGGAGGATCGCGCAGGTTCGAAGCCAGTCCCGCTGGCTTAAGAGACCCTGTTTCCAAATAAAAATATAAAATAGGTCTGGGAGTGTAGCTCGGAGGAAGAAGGGTTTCCAGGAACCCCAGTACCACCAAATAAAAAAAAAATTAATTTTAGCTAGGGTAATTTCCATGGCTGGCAACCAGACATTCATAAGTAACATAATATCAAATGTCAAGAGGGCTGTTGGTTACAAGATTTTTTGTTGTTGTTGTTGTTGTTGGTCTGGGGCTGGAACCCAGGGGCATTCTACCTCCAAGCTACACCCCCTGCCCTATTTTGTTATTCTTTATTTTGAAACTGGGTCTCACTGAGTTGCAGAGGGCTTCACTAAGTAGCTGAGGCTGTCTGCGAACCGCGATCCTCCAGTCTCAGCCTCCCAAATGCCGGGATTCCAAGCGTGCACCACCACGCCTGGTTAAGTTACAAGGTCTTGAACACTTGCCTAGCTACTTTCCTAGAAACTGTGGCTCACTGTTCTGGACTTTGAGACCCGGAGACTCTGGACACCAGTAGGTCTCCCCCAAGCACTGCTTGTGAACACTGTCAGCAGGGGGAAACGTTGTAGTTGAGCGCTTCCTCCTGGGTGACTGTGTCTCTAAGCTCAGACCTGCTGGGACCCAGCTGTCTTAGAAAGGGGCCTGGGACACTCAGGCAGCAGTACTGAGGGGCCAGAAAGTTCTTCAGTACAACCAGCACAATTAGAAATTTTTCTTTCACTTCCATCAAAGGCTGACAGTCCAGGCAACAGGGTGTGCAGATTGCTACAAGATGCTGCTTGACAGATTTCTCCTCCAGAAGGTTCTCTCTTTATCAAGGAAAATCCTCCCACACCTTTGTCAGACAGCCTTTATAAAGAGCATCACTGCTTCTTTGTCCCACTCTGGGCAGCTCTGAAGTCTCATTTTAGAGAATGAGAAAGAGCGAGACAGACAGACAAAGGAGGGAGGGAGACAGAGAAGCGGGTGACGGGAATAGAGTGAGACTCTGAGAGTCACATCAGGCCTTTCTGACGATGGGCTGGGTGGGAAGAGCACTGGAGGAGTGATTCAGTTGGACAGGGCAGAGCTGTCCGTTCCCCTAATGAGCTGAAGTCATTAGTGGGGTCCAAGAATCACTAAGTGCCTTCGTGTGTGTGTGTGTGTGTGTGTGTGTGTGTGTGTGTGTGTGTGTGTGTGTGTGTGTTTGGCTTCTGGGGCCAGAGATGTGTTCCAGCCCCACCCAGAGGTTACACGTAGTGTTAGGCGGTGTAGACAGAGCTGGCCAACACTCCGGGACTGGAGACACACAGGGCAGGCAGGGCGGCTCCAGCGCCTGCACCTCTCCTCCACCTCTCTCCCGCCCTGCTATTTCCCTGGCTCTCCCTCTCTCCATCCTTCCCACTGCACCACCTCCTGTTTTCCCTCTGTCTACATCTATGTCACTCTCTGCCCTTCTCTTTCCGGCCTCCCAGGCACTGCTGCTCGCATCATGATCTTCAGAAGAAAGGACACGATCCACTGGCCACTTGCCACTTCCAACTAAGAAGACCAGACTTTTCTGTGGTTTTCTGCCTCGCTGGGGATTGGCTGCTTCCCACCCTTTTGACCCAGCAGCCACTGTGGCCAGGTGGCAGGGCCAGGTGGTAGAGGGGAGCCAGCTCACAGGTGAAAGTGGTGGGGGGGCAGTGTGACTGGAGGACAGCTCATTACAACTTCTGTCACTATTGCAGGGACTTCTGAAGGCTCCATCTAAGGGACATCTCTCAATGATGCCAGGGACCTGGGAGCAGCAGCTACTGACCATTTAACAAGAGAGGCCTGAGCACCCTATTTTAGTCAGCTTGTTTGGTGATATGACCAAAACACCTGACAAGCACAGCTTAGGGGGGGAAAGGTTTATGTGGGGCTCAGTCTACAGTCAGCTGTTCCCAGGAGGAAACACAGTGGCCTCAGGGAATGGTGGATGAATTTAATGCACCATCTCTTGGCAGCAGGGGCAGAAGGGACAGGATGTGAAGCAGATACTGCCCCTAGGCCGTGACCCAGGGAGCTCTCCTGTCAAGACCCATCTTTGAACCTGGCTTCATTGACTAACACATGAGCTTCAGGGACACTTTTTTCTTTTTCTTTCTTTCCTTTTTTCCTTTTTCTTTTGGCACTGCGGATTTAACGTAGGGGCATTTTACCTCTGAGTTATACTCCCAACCATTTTTTATTTTTAATTTTGAAACATGGCCTCACTAAGTTGTTGAGGCTGGCCTCCAACCTATAATCCTCCTGTCTCAACCTCCCAAGTACCGGGATCACGTCTGGCTGGAGGACATATTAAATCCAAACAGTAGCATATCCCAAGAGAGCTGGGCACCTGAAATGTCAAGAGGCCAATGGGGCAAACCTTATGTATCCAAAGAAAGGAAACACACAGGCCAGAGCTTCCCTGGGCAGGCTGATGGTGACCAGAGGCTCCCTACTCGGGCCTCAGGCAGAGGCCTCCTGGTTTTGGGCTCTTCTTCATCTCCACCTGTGATAATCTAGTAGTAATTCCATGTTTTGGCAGTAAGAGTAAGGAAAGCCATGTGGGGAGGGACCTCCTCAGCATCTGATGCTCAAGAAAGACCCTATGTGGTTCTTAAGATCTGAGATATGTATTAAGATGATACATATTGCTAAGAGCCAGTTCCTTCTCCCAAAAGAACTAATCAAACAAGGGGAGAAGCAGCTTGGAGACAGCTCTGCTGAGGAAGCGAATCTCATTTTGCCACCCCAGACCCCCCTTGTTTGTACCCGCAAATGCCCCAGATTAGAGACATTGAGAAGAGGTTATAACAAGAATCACAGTGAGGATTATGAAGCCTTTGTTTTTACCTGTTGCAAAGTAGCACTCTTCTTCCCCAGTCACCCGAAGCCAAGTTGGCCAGTTCCCACAGCAGGACTCTCCCACTGTAAAGACAACTACGTTCCCTCAGAGAGATCAGCCCAAGATTAAAAAGGGCAAAGTTAAAGGGCAGGGGTCCCTCCTGCTGGGCCCATGAGTGTACTCTGGTGATGGCCACAGACGGGTGCCGGCTTGGGGTGGGCGGGAGAGCAGAAGGACTGCCGCAGCGCCACGGGGTCCCTGGAGGTGGAAGGACATCTCAGAAGCTGTTGGCGCTGCAGACATAGAGGATGGCTCATCTGATCCTGCATGCCAGAGTTGGCAATAAAAAGGATGAGGTTAGACTCTTTATTCCTAATGCTGCCTCTGTCTAAAGACATGGTCTCTTTAGAAGCCTAGCCTTTCTTTTCTCATTATTCTCTCCTTCTCTTTCTCTGTCCTTCCATATATATATCCTGGTATTCAACTGGGTTGACTGTCTGCAGGTTTAATAGAGTCATAGACTAAGAGCGGGGCCTTCTCCCTGTGCCTGGAGGAAGCCTGAGGTGCGGGCAGGGCAGGAACTTAGTGAGGTTACATAATGATGAGAGGGATGGAGAAAACCAGGGTTTCCAAGTAGGTTCCCAACCTCAGGCTCTTACCCTGAAGGAGAGGACCCCAGGGGAATCCCACATACACTACTTCTACCCAGCGCCGTTAAGGGTGAAACCCAAATAAAAGGGTCTGTGTCAGTTACCACAGGCAGCACTGGCTTGGACAGGGAATCAGTGTATTTTCTTGATGGGACTTCTCAGACCCTTTGATATACTATAGTGTGTAGGAAACTTCCTGGGGCAGTGGAGGGTCATGCTTAAGTCTGTAGTATGTTACAGGTTTATTTGACCTTTATTCTTTCCAAGAACCACTTTGCAGACTAACATTCAGCAGAACACACTGGAAAACACCGTGTCACCCGGTGCTGCCTCTTGGCCCCATCTCCAGAGTCGTCTCGTCCCTTCCAAACTGTCTGTCCGTCTGTCCAGGAGGGAGCATCTCCTCCCCACCAAAAGGCTGGGCTGTGTTGCTGGAAACAAGCCTTTTCAAGTGAAGCTGCAGCAGACAACAACTGCAGACCAAGAAAATGCTCATTCTTTTACCCTTCGTTTGGTTCCAAAGCTCTACATTTAATGAAATATTCCAGGAACGAAGTGAAAGACGAGAGGAGGAAATGTTTGCCGGATCCTGAGACTCCGCTGTCACCTTAGCCCAGAGCAAATTAGAGCAGGGGCTCCTCCCACAAAAGTTCTGTGCTCAGAAGCAGGGCGAGCAGCCGCCAGGTGCTGGGCTGAGCCCGGCCGACTGCGGTAATGAAGCGCCACAGCGGATGCAGAGCCTTAGGAACAAAAATACCTTGTAGCTATTATTTTCCCGAGTCTCTGCTCATCAGCACACCGCCTCTCTCATTCTTTTAATCTGGAGCTACTGAGGATCGGTATTTTCTCACCTTTGTAATATGAGAAACAAGTTAATTAAAATCAATCCCAAGCCTAGTCTCCGGACATCCTGCTTTGGCTACAGATCTGTCAACTGTGTGTTTTGAGAGCGGTGTGTGCATGAAGGTAGTTATTCAGAGACACTGATAATTGCATTAATTTAGGAGGCATTAGCTGAGCCCAATGATTAATTACACAGGCGGCAGGCAGAGCTGTAGCCACCAGGGAGCTGGAAGAAAAAGGTTGGTATGCCAGCCCCTTTTATCCAGATCCAAACTCCTAGGACACTCAAGTAACCAGAATTGTTTTCACTGAATGTTTATATCAGCAGCCCGGAGAACCCTTTGGCCCTAGGAGGTTTCTAAATTCCAAAAGGGTGATCAGACAGCTCTCTGTACAATGTTGGATGGAGGGAATTTTATTGAATTCTAACTCTTTGAAAGCTGGTCATTTGTAAGAGATATTTGCAACATATCTCATGGAATCAGAATTTCTAGTTAATTAGTTTTTATCCAATTTCCCCATTCATTAACCATTCTGAAATAAATAAGACTTTCCTTCTGTCTCCCCCATTTTTCACAATAGACACACAGAGATTAATGTATATGTACATATCTTCCCAATAAATAGAAAGACTAGTATATACATAGATAATGTGCAAGTCTATACATAGGTAATAGATGTGAAAATGGGTAAACAGTGAAGATTTAGCCTGGCTTTATTATTATTTCTTTCTTTTTTTTTTTTTTTTTGGCAGTACTAGGGATGGAACCTGAGCATTTTTCCTCCGAGCTACACCCCAGCCCTATTTGTTTATTCTTTATTTTCAAACAGGGTCTCACTGAGTTGCAAAGGGCCTCACTAAGTAGCCGAGGCTGTCAGTGAACTGCCATCCTCCTGTCTCCGTCTCCCAAATTCTGGGATTACAAGTGTGTGCCACCACACCCAGTGACTTAGCTTGATTTTTAAAAGATTGATTTGGGAAAGACTGTGTGGGGAAATGGTAAGGGGTATTCCACAGCCCTACAACCCACGCCTCTCTACCTAGTTAATCTCGCCCATGCCCTACAGCTAACTCAAGAGCCTTGCTATTTCTTGAAGAGTTTCGTAGATACCTGGTTGGGATGCTGGAGTTTTGCTGGTGCCCAGTTATAGACATTTACTCGGTCCATAAATGAAAAGTGAGTTAAGTGAGTTAAGTGGAGGCTTCCGGCCTAAGTGTGTTTCACAAGGGGTGCCTGGCACGGCTGCTCGTCAGTTCTGCAGTGAAGCTATAACTTGTGCGGCCATCGCAGCTGCCTGACCCCAAAGCCCAGGCTCAGGCTCGTTGTGCTGATGCATCCCAATGGACAGAGAGGCGCCTGGAGTCCAGTGGGCAAGAACGAGCCAGCCCCCCCAGCCTCTGAAGTCCATCTGGCTTAAGCTACATCCCCTTGGGTCTAGTGTGATCAGGGGGTATGGAAAGAAAACAATTTTTATTTTTATTACTCAAGTAATATGTGAGGGTATTGTCACTGGAAAAGATGCAAACATTCATGATGTGCCAGAAATGTTCAAATGGCCCTTTATCCACTTCCCTTTCTCTTACCATCGTTAATAGTGTGTTGGTCTGTTCTGCTCATCTCTGTGTACATTCACATAGTTATGTTCTGTGTGTTGATCACACTATCTTTTATACGATACTTCTGTGTTTAATAATACACCTTAAAAATTACTCCACGGTGGTACATGCAGCATCACCTCCTTTTTAGTGCATACCATTCCAATTTTGCTTCTACCAAATCATCTTATATAAATACCTCTTTGAGTATACATGCTAGTAAATCACCAGGCTAGATTCCTAGAAGTGAAATTCCTGGGAATAATGAGTTGAATCCCCCCCCCAAATTTATACAATAAAGTTCTGATGCCCAGAACCTCAGTATGTGAACTTATCTGGAAATGCAGATTTTGAAATGTAATGGGGTTAATATGAGGTCTTATTAGAGTAAGTTTTGTTTGTTTGTTTGTTTGTTTTTAGTGGTACTGGGGTTCCTGGAAACCCATCTATCCTATCTCCGGGTTACACTCCCAGACCTATTTTATATTTTATTTGGAAACAGGGTCTCTTAAGCCAGCAAGGCTGGCTTCGAGCCAGTGTGATCCTCCTGTCTCCGCCTCCCAAGAGCAGGGATTACAAGCGTGCGCCACCACGCCCGGCAAGGGTAAGGTTTAATCCAGCCTGACTGATGTTTTTATAAAAAGGGAAATTTGAACACAGAGATATATCCACAGAGAATGCCACATAAAAATAAGAACATATCTTGGAGTGGTGCTTCTGTAAGCCAAGAGAAGCCAGAGCCACCACAGAAGCTACAGGAGAGACAGGGCAGACTCTCCCTCACATCGCTCAGGGGGGACCAGCCTTCCTACACTTTAATACAGAAGCTACGGGGAGTCAGAGCAGACTCTCCCTCACATCGCTCAGGGGGGACTAGCCTTCCTACACTTCAGTCTTGGACTTCTAGCTTCCAGAATGGCGAGGCAGTAAGTTTCTGTTTTATAAATCACTCAGTTTGTGGTACTTTAACACAGCAGCTCTAGCAAACTAACATACTACATATACATATTTAAGCTTGATCTAAAGTACTTCCCCACCTGAAAAAGAACTTTTATCATTTCCCAGTTCCAGGTATGAGAATAGTGGAGACTTCGTTGCCAGCAGATGCCATGGGCTTTGTTCACAACCAGCTGTAAAAGGAGTCAAATCATTTTTGGGGACCCTGTTGAACACTGGAACCGAGTCTACCCTGATTTCACTCCTACCTGCTTGATTTCCTTAGGAATATCATCACAGCCAGCTTGGAAAATGCCCTGTTAGGAGACCACGTATGTCTCATAGTGAGCCAAGGAAGGGATGCAGAGAGGGATGGCTCTGCGGCTCGAGGACAGAGGACTTCCTCTTCGCTGGCCTGGCCGATGGTGAGGTGAGCTTCAGGAGCTGGGAGGGTTTGGAGTTAGACATCTCTGAGATATCGCACTTCAGAGGCAGCCATGTTTGGAGAAGGGGCAGGGCTGGAGAGGAAGGGTCCCAGGGCCCTGGCTTCTGCTTGGCAGCTGTGTGACATGGACTATATAAATGGATGGAACTCTTCAAATCCATGTGCAGATAAGCCCTTATTTCTCTAAGTTTTGTGTGTTAAGTGTTAGGGTCATAGCAGTGAGACTACTCACTGAAACAGGCTGAACAGGACCAAAGCGTCCCTGCCCGTTGGGGTGGAGCAGCACAGTGAGCCGGAGCCTGGGCTCTGGAGGCAGGCAGCTGTGAGTGCTGCTCAGGTTACTACTTCTCTGCAGAGCTGGCTTGCAGCCATCTCGGGCCCCTTTTGAAGCACAATCAGGCCAGAAGCCTGTATTACTCCTGGCTCACATAGAAATGTCAACACTTTCCTCCACCGCATCGCCAGGTTTGGTGTGATTTTAAAGAAAGGAAAGAAAAGCAAAAGAAACACGCTGATGGCAGTGATGACTATCTGGTCTCTCTCCTGGCCCGTACTGAGGTTTAGTGCAGTGGGTCATAGGGAGTGGTGCATATGTTTTGATATGTTTTGAGAGATTAACAGAATGGATGATTAGGCACAGAACCATATAGAACATGCTGCATGTAACAGCTGCAGCCTGTGATCACTTATCAGAGCACAATGCCATGAGTCTATTCAGCAGTGAAGTTCAGTTTCCCCTCTTTATCCTATAGGTAACCTGTCCCTCAAGTACACACAGGGCCACCTAAAAGCCAGTGGAACTTGGTGTATTTGGCAAACAATGTCCATGAGTAAGGGCAGGGTGGGAGGGGGGCCTGATCAGCAAGGTGTGGTTACTGTATTTTTCTACCCAACTATTGGAGAGAAAAACATTGTTCTTATCATGGCCCTCTGGTTGCACATAACCATGATCAACTGACATTGCCTCAGTTGATGAAAGGGATTTGTGGTCACAGTCATCCGGCCTCTCTCCCCTTCCTCCTATCAGCTCTGTTTTCTTCTTTGCCAATTCTACCCCAGGCAGGGTTTTCTTTTATGTTGGAAAGAAACTTTCAGAGTCTTGGTTTATATTCTCCTCTGAGTAACCCCAGTGGAAATCACAACTTCTCTTACCAAAATGACCCAACAACTGTCCAGGGATAGCAGCTCACTGAGTCCATGTGGATTGTGTGCCCAATTGTGCACCAATTGCTATGACTAAGGGGACGTGTCAGAGGCTCTTAAATAACATCCTCCCTGTTTTCAGCATGAGTTGAGAAAAATCAGGAGAGAAACTCAGGGCTAGGCAGATGGGGTGAAAAATACTGTAATTATCACCAGTAAACTAGATTTGGAAACTAGTTTCATTGTTCAGTGGTAATGAATTTATAAATACTAAAATCCCCAAACAGACAACCTAATCTCAGGCAGAATGCAAAGCTGCAGGACTTCCCCTTGGGGCTTTAACCCTATAACACAAGAGTGTAGAAGACAAGGGGATGTGTGCCCCTATGGGAAAATGGGAAAAGGAGGGCATATCTTGTCCAGTTTCTTCCCTCCAATGTACCAGACAGATAGGCACTCCCTCTCCTGGGAGAAGAATAGAGGTCAAGGGAGCAGCACTTAGGAGGCTGAGATGGGAGGATTGCTGGTTCAAGGTCAGCGAGACCCTACAACTTTGTAAAACTGTGTTTCAAAAACAAAACAGAAAATTTAAAAAGAGGCTGGGCATGTAGCTTAGAAGTAGACTGTCCCTGGTTTCAGTCCACAAGACAAAAGAGAGAGAGAGAGAGAGAGAGAGAGAGACAGACAGACAGACAGACAGACAGACAGACAGACAAAAGGGAGGTCAGAAGCTCACACTTGGAAACAAAGAGCCCCACCCCTTCCCTGAAGCAGACGGGCGCTCATCAACAGAAGATCAGGATGATGTCACAAAGGAAGCAAAATGATCTCAGAGCTAGTGAAAATGGCAGCAGTATACCACAAGCATAAAGATGAAATATCTACACCCATTTTCTTTCCCAAGGATGCTAAACCATCTATAGCAATGCCAAAGTGTGTACTTGACACATTTACATATGTAAGTGAGGTCACAGATGATTTAAGACTGTTTCCAAAGTCCTCCATTGGGAAAAATCAAAGAGCAAAGAAGAATCAGTCAGTCAGTGTGACCTGGGGTCAAATACCCAAACCCATGTGACGGGCAGCACACGGTCCTGATGTGGCCAAAGGACCTGGCTGTGGCCCAGCTTGGCCTCAGCCATGGTGCCCTTGGCAGGAGCTGTGTTCTCCTGGACTCAGTTTCCTCCCATGGGGGCTTCCAGCCCTCTGGGCTGACCTCACGACATCGTTGGGATCAAGCAGGATAGCGAGAAACACTGGTAATAACAAGTTCACATTTTAGGTATTCACCACGTGTCCTGGCCCTGCTGTAAGAGCTTTGTGTGTGTGAACATCCTGAGCTTTAAAACAACTCAGCACAGCAGGTTCTCTCAGTGTAATCTCCATCTTCTAGGCCAGGAAAGTGAGGCACAGAGGGGCTCAGAAGCTTGCCTGAGCTCTGCCCGATGATGAAGGCGGCTGTCGCTGCAGTCCAGCAAGGCTGCCAGGGCTGATGCAGAGGCCAGAGGAGGCCCAGAGAAGGGCTGTCTGGTGGGGAAAGTGTCTCTGCCTACTCTGTGTCTCTTTACAGAGGAGGAACTTCCGAAAAACTTGAGGTTCAGGTGTGGGCGAATGGGTGGGGGCCGGGCATACAGACCTGGGCACCTGGGCGAGGGTTTGTTCCTATCTGCTCTGAGCACAGAAGCAGCCACAGAACTCACTTCCAGAATCTGAGATGGGCTCCCAGTCTGGTGTAGGCAAGAGCCTCCTAATGTGATCTGAGCCTTCATGCCCTGGCATGGACACTTCTGAGCCCCCTGTCCCAAGTTGACCCTAACGTGGGTGCTTCTCCCCTTGAGGTAAGAGAGAAGGGGCAGGCAGGGTGACTTGCTGGGGGTTGGGAAGGAGATGAACAGGCTTGCCTCTAGTGACTTGGTCCTGGTGGGTGGTCGCGGGGCTTACCACAGAGGCCGCACTTATCTTCACTCTGCCTGGCTTTTCTTCTAACCAAACAAATCCTTGAGTTTTTTTTTAGCAGATTGAAGATTAGGGCTGGAGCAATTTTTCTACTGAAGCCTGTGCTTTCTAGAGAAAAGGAAGAGCATTCTTTGCCAAGCTCTCAGTTCCCCAAAGACAGAAGGATATAGATGCTCCCTCTGGCTAGGAGAGAGAGTGAGAAGAAATCATTTTTTAGCACCTGTCCAAATTGCAGTAGACTATATTAGATGATTTAACTTTGTATTTTAGCCTACGTTTGGTTTTCCTCTAAGATTTATAGTAAAGCTGTAAAAAGATGAGTCACACTGTTTCCTCTGCCCAAATAAGGATGGAAAATGGCCACCCCACACAGCTCTGCCTTCCCTCCCATGCCAGTGGCGGGCGTGGCTAATCAATAAGGACACTTTTTCCTGCTAACTGCAGACATGGTCTGAGAGGCCTCCGTGTAGCCCTCCAGGCTATCTGAGCCAGCACATGAGATGAAAACTGTTTGCTATTTCTGCCAAAGGAGGAGAAGAACCTGAGAGGAATAAAAAAAAAAAAAAAAAAAACAGAGGAGACAGACATAACATCAGGGAAAATAACTACAGTGAGAGGGAGAGCCAAGAGCCCTGCCAAGTAGATGGTTCTGGGAGACAAGTGAAAGAAAACAGGCGTGGAGAATTTAAGAGAGCTGTTGATAAGCTGTAACTCTGGTAACCAAAAGAAAGTGTTAATATGACACTTAACACATGGACTGTAACTCTTTAAGAGCTGAGAACAAACTGGGCAGAGAGAGCTGTTAAGGGACCAGACAGCCAGTAGATCATTGTAGAATAAACACAGCAATGGCTTAACTTTGAATTTAATGACTATAGAAATAGATATGCAAGCCAACAACTAAGCTCTTTCTAATAGTACTGATACTAGTTAATATTTGTGTGCCTATCACATATCAGGCATTGGGCTGAGTGTTGCCCTACACATTTCAACATCTAATTTTAAATGTGCAGCAGCTGAGGCTCCTGCAGGTAGAAAAACTTACCAAGATCAGCTAGAATATATTGGAATCAGGAATTGACCTTAAGCAGTCATACTCCAGTATCTCTCTAAATAATTAAGTATCTACATCAGAACCCTGCAAATAATAAAAAAGAAGCTACCCCAAGATTTCCCAGGTCTGGGGTGATGAACTATGAAACTCATAGAGTTTTACTGCCCTTTCCCCGAAATTAAAGCATTGTATGGCAGCTAGAATAACGTAGACCAAGCCCTTTACTTCATAGCTGAGGAGACCGACTTGGGATTGGGGATGGAAAGGACCAGAGGCAGCCCAGGCTCTCCCTGCCCCGCTTTGAGCTTAGCAGATTCAGCCCTGCCTGCTTCAGTCCTGGCTCGTTCCTTGACCAGGGTCTGTGGAGCAGTGGCACTTTCTGTGTCAGTTCTAGGGAATCAGATGTGGTCAGATTTGCTGGTCAGAAGGGTTCCTCTGCTTGCAGATGATTCCGATGTGTGTGACCTAGATGGAGAATCACTAAGGACGAAAGCCACACCTAACAGATGCATCCGATGAGGTGTAGAAGATAGGATTTCCCCACCAGGACAGTCAGTGGAACTAAGGTGCAGAAGATGGGTCTCTACCTCCCAGCTCCAGCATGCAAGGAAAGGAGCTCCCAGATGTCTTTGACCCATCACATTCCCTGGTGAGGCCCGGCTTAGGACCGATGTTATGGTGATCTCACCACTGTTTGGAAGACCAGGCAGAGGAGGCCTTGCAAACTGCAAGGACCCACCTCTAGGGAGCAGGCCAGAAGTGAGACCAGTATACAAGCCTGCTGGACCCAGTAGCAATAGCTATTTGAGTATATTTCAGTGTGTTTTTTGAGGATCCAGTTTCAAAGCTTCAGATAATTTTCAAGTTCATTACAAGTTCAAACTGGCTCAGGGGGTATTAGGGTCTTCTGCTGATGTTAGAAGAAAGAAAATTATCTTGGCTAGGTTCATAAATCTATAAAGAGATAAAATATCTGACTTGTTTTGAATGCAGCTTGGGCATTTGCAGGTGGATGGATGTTTTTAGTTCATGGCTTCTGAGGAACAATCTTCAGAAGGTGAGTAAGGTTCCCAGGGAAAAGAAAAGCAACTTATGCCCCAGAGAACCTCTCCCATGACTAAGCCACCCCTGACCCCTCTAGATCCCAGGAGCCCCAGAAGATGAATGAAATGTGCTTACAAATACATCCTAGCCGAAGGTCAGTGGAGACAGTTATAAAATGATGCCTAGAAATGCAAAGGTGAAAACCAGGGGAACGGGAAGCCTGGGGCTAACTTGACAGGTGACAAAAGAGAGTTGCAGGCTGACCTTCTGCTCCATTGACAAGTGTTCTCACAAATAGGTGACTTACAACTACTCTTAGAGCCAGAGAGGTGGTCCCCTGGGGAGGGAAGGATGAGCCAGTGCTCCCTCCTGGCCAGGGACAGGTGGAATTACATCAACAGACTTTCTTCTCCTGATAGGTTTATTAAGTCTTCCTGCTAAGTCTCCCCTCTGAAGGACTCCCGACTGGCCTGAGGGAAGAAAAGTGTTAGTAGGGAAAGAGGCACCTGCAGGGCTGCCTGTGTGTCGGAGCTGAAGGGGATGAAGGAGTGCTCATGCCCTGCTTGGGCCCTGTGGGGGTCTCCGTGGAGGCCCGTCTGGCCCACAGGAAGATGCTGCTCCGCCCTAGCTCGTCCCCATCTCATCGTGCTCAGTATGTCCTTCAAGAGCCTTGCCATATCTTGCTCACTCGTCTTCCTCATTTATTTGTATTCTCGTCTGTGGTCTGTCTCCCAAACTTGAACCTAAGCACCTTGAACTAAAAAGGGCAGGAATCCTTATTGCCTTTTTTGTTGCTATACCATAAAGACCGAGGACAGGGCTTTGTCTCTAAAACTTGGCCAAAATTTATTCAAGCAAATGAATGAATGAAGAAATGAATAGATAGGCAAATTCAGAACTTTGTCCAAAAGTGTCATAGACTGATGAAGAAGAAACATAATGAGTCAGGTAGATGGTGGTAAAATGACATCTGAGTGTCTGAGCTGCCATGTTCTAGTTTTCTGGTTGAGACACCCAGGGACAATGGGAGTGTGGAGAAATAGGAGTCAATTTAGAGACCATGTGGCAAGAGGTAGTCAGGACTGTTAGGGGCATTGACAAAAGAGAAGAAAGGGAGAGAAGAGCCACATAGGAAAGAACTGGTGACTAGGAAAGAAAAGTGGATTTGTAAGAACTTCTCCAGAGCGAAGCTGAAGCAGGGGGTATTGTGGTTAAGCTCCATCTTTCTGGAGTCAGACTCACCACTTCAATCCCAGCTCTATCCCTAGGACAATACATTTTTCCAGAGTGTTTTCTTCCTCTATTCAACAGGAAAACAACTGCCCTCTGTTTTAGTGCTGTGGTGAGGATGTTGAGAGATGATGTGGGTAAGAGCTTGGCATGGAGCCTATTTTATGTAAGAAGTTGCAATTCTAAGATATCTATTCAGGTGGCTTCCCAAGTCCCAGGCCTAAATGGATCTTCACCTACACAAGCCACCTCCCTTGAGAAATGTGCCTTAGATAAGACATGGTAAAAAAAAAAAAAATTATTTGGGTGTGCCTGAAAAGGTAGAACCTATTCTGGTCCACTCCAAGAGTTCATGGGATTGCCTTTGTCCAAAAAGGCTTCCAGTCTTCATTATTGATCTGAAACACCAATGGAAATTTTCAGATAGTATTCACATAAACCCAGAGAAGTCTCCCTGGCTACTGCTGGGCTTCTTACTACTGGGGCAGCTGCTGACCCTGCAGCCCTCCTTCCAGAGGAGTAAAAGGTAAGAAATTCTTTCCCTCTGTCTTTGTATGTCAAGGATCAAGTCATGAGGGGGAACTGGAGGATTCCCTTCTGTTGAATGAAGGTCCTGGAGAGACACTGAATGATAGCACTCTCCAGCTGCCTGCATGAATAAGCCATCAACACCTCAGATGAGGACCTGGTGGCTGTCTTGAGAAAGCCCAGCAGGTGGTTAAGGAGCTTGGTCCCCCTGGGAGCAGTGGGGGAGGAGGGGTCAGCTAACTATGCTTTTACTACCAAGAGTGTGGGCTAAAGCATCTGTAAATGTTCATTAAACAAGAATGTCACTGGGCATAGTGGCGCACGCTTGTAATCCCAGCATTTGGGAACCCGAGACTGGAGGATCGCAGGTTCGTGGACAGCCTTAGCTACTTAGTGAGGCCCTTTGCAACTCAGTGAGACTCTGTTTCAAAATAAAGAATAAATAATAGGGCTGGGGGTGTAGCTCAGAGGTAGAATGCCCCTGGGTTCCATCCCCACTACCAAAGGGGGGAAAACAAACAAACAAACAAACAAACAACAACAACAACAACAACAAAAATGTCATTCCTAGGTAGGATCTTTTGAGACCATTTTTTAAAATTTAATTTTAATTTTTTTTTATAAGTGGAACATATTGAGAGTGGTTTGAGACCATTTTTGAAGTCAAAACTGAAAACAGCTTATGATCCTCCTTTGAGGAGTTTCCAGAAATTGAATTGGCAGTCTCCTCACCCTCTGATTGGGCTTCCACAAGGCTTAGATGGGGCGAAGATGCTGTTGACTGGCCCAGGCAAAGGTATATGTGATGGGACCATATGGGCAGGGAAAACTGAGGCAAGAAAGAGGCTTATTCAAAGTAGGTCAGGTGTCAGGGATCTGAGAAAGGTATGACGGCCACAGACACAAACTAAGAGCACACAGGCCACAAGTGATTGGGGACCAGATGGCCAGTGTCCAGTACTATATCCCTGTCTCTACTACCCTGTCTCTACTGGTGCTTGCTTCTTATGGCTCTTTTCTACTCTTCCTGTGACAGCTGCTCCATCCTCTGGTTGGAGAAAACATGTATTCTCCAGTATAAATCTGAAAAATACATCATTTTCTGCTGACATGTGACCTCTTTACTCTTCCAGAATGTGAGCTTGGTCTTATCTTCAATTTAAGTCCTGAACAATCATATCAAAACAAGACAAACTTGCAGCCAAGTGGCTTGGGTTCAGATCCCAGCTTTTCCACTTATTATCTGTGTAATCTGTGAACATGCCATGCCTCATGTTTTTCCTTCATAAACTTAGAATAACAATTATTTATGTCTCATAAAAGTAATGTGAACATTCCATGAGTTCATTCATGAGAAACATTCAGAAAGGTATTTGGCATATAAGTGCTTAAAAACATTAGCTACTATAAACACCAAGAGTAATGCAAACTTATCTGCCCAAAGGGGCCAGATGTATCATACAACCTCCAAGCCAGGCATTGAATGATACAAGAGGGGTTTCATGTCATACTGGAGAATACATGCCCAGACAATTTACTCAAGTGCAATTTAAAGAGAAAAACACCAAATAGTCAAGTATATGTTTATGCATAAGAGCCACCAGTTTGAAACTTCAAGTACACTTTCTGTTGTTCTGACTTTGAATCCAAGAGAGAGAAGCTTAGAGGCCTAGTGAAGCCTATGGATATGTACCTTGGGTCAAGTTTTGCCCTAGACTGATAAGCTTGGACAGAATTGGGGCAATAAAGAGCAGGATCTAAACACAGTATAAACCGTGTTTAGGGGAGAACTTATGGCTAAGGGCAGACTCTTTGAGTAAAAGTCATGTCTAGGTTGACTGAATCTGTACCTTCTCCTGCCGAGTTCTCAGCACAGGGCTAGGGAGTGTCTGATCCATTCACTCCCCCACTGGCACGCATGGACACATGCATATGCACGGTCTCTGTGAGCAACAAAAAGAGGAACAAAATCAAAATGGAATGTTCTCTGCCTTTAACTACTGTTGCCATTTTTATCTCTAGAGGATCCTCAAAGACCTCAGAGGTCATCCATCTCTCTCTCTCTCTCTCTCTCTCTCTCTCTCTCTCTCTCTCTCTCTCTCTCCTTCTTTCCTCTCTCTTTGTGTGTGTGTGTGTGTGTGTGTCTCTCTCTGTCTCTCTCTTATTCAAGAAACCTCTCCAATGCATTTCAGAAAAATTCTGTTAGATTTAGCACATCTGTTTTATTCACCAGTATACTTTCAGTCAGGAAGATTCCTGATGTCATCTGTAAAGTTAAATGGGCCTATTATTACCAAAAGAAGTGGTGGATAAGGGCCAGAAAATAAAAATAGCAATTGTGCATTCTAGGGATAGAATTTGCTACGGTTTGAATATAGAATGTCCCCTGGAATAAAAAAAAATGTTCAGAAGTGAAACAATTGAATCAGGGCTCTAATCTCATCTGTGGATAAGTTCTCTGAAAGATTAATAATCTGAATGGGTTTATGGGTGGTTGCTTAGAGAGCTGGGGAATGGCTGGAGGAGGTAGATCACTGGGGACATGATCTGTTCCTGGTTGCTTTCTCTCTCTCTCTCTCTCTCTCTCTCTCTCTCTCTCTCTCTCTCTCTCTCTCTCTCTCAGCCACCATTGCATTGAGATCACCTTTCCTCTGCTCTGCAATGCCACTATGATGCCTGCCTTGGAGTCGGCCAGCTATGGACTCATCCCTGAAACCATGAGCCAAATAAACTTGTCCTCCTCTGTGTTGTTTATGTCAGGTCACAGGTATGGAATGACTTTTTAAAACCTTTTTAAAAGGTTGCAAGGGAGCTCTATTTTGAAATAAAAAATTTCTCCATAATATTTAAACAGATCCTGCTTTGTTATCTTACCTACTCTACCCATTTATCTTATCTCCATCTTCAAGAGTCAAGGAGAAAATTCTGCTATCTTTGAGGGCTTTGGAGACAGACAAATCTGACTTCGAACCAGTTTTTTTCTTGCAGTGTAACTTTGTGCAGAGTACTCAATCTTTCTGGTTTGTAATCTCCTCATCAATAAAACAGGGATAAATGCTCTATCTATGTGACACCATTGTAAGGAATAAGAAACACATGCAAAAACAGCTCTTCCACAATTTAAAGCTAGACCCCCAAAATAGGTCTTTCCATTTCCAGGCTAAAAAGCCTCAATTACCTTTGGCACTCCTTGGGGCCCACTTTTAGTATGTTTGTGTTGGCTTTCCTTCCTTCCTATCATCTGTTCCCCTTCTTTGGACAGTAGTACCTTATGTTGTTCGGGAGAATCACCTTTCTCAATGGACACAGTGTGAATCACCTTTCTCATTGAACACATCATTCAAAGTATCCTGCTCTTCACCTATGAGGCCAAGCCAATCAGATGTCCTCTCTTCATGCCTCCACCTGAAACAGAGTGATTCAGAGACCAACATGGGTTGGAACTCTTTTGCCTCAACTGGTGAGGTGGCCCAGGTTTCCTGCCATCTCAGTCTTTTTATTCCTCACTTCCTTTATTATTCCAATGATAACCTGAATGCCTAAGACATTCCTTTCATGTATGTTCGATAGAGGGCATTCCCATTGCTTAGAACCAAGAAACACTAGTGGAGCAAAGTCCAGATGGAAAATTTGGGTCCATGAAGGAGTTGTGAATATCCCTCTGAGCAAGCTTAGAATAGATTCTTTGGATAACATGAGAGGAGAAGCTTTATAGGTAGAGACTAGAATGAGAGTAACTGGGAGAATGAGCCCATTGAAGGGGAAGCTCCATTCCTGTGTGGTCTGAAGAAGCACTTGAAGGCAGGGGGATCTTAGGAAAGATCTTTCCAGATAAACCAGTTAGGGTACATCGACAGAGCACCAGCTGCTCTTTCTCCCTGATTTAACACCAGACCTAGAATAGAGGGGACACAACTAAGGTTTTCTAACTGTCAGAACTTCCAGGCTTTGAGGGAGAAAAAGAGAAGAAGTGCTAAAATTTGTTTCCTCCAAATGTTCTGGAATGCATCCAAGTGCACCCATAAAAGAAAGTTGGCACCCACCTCCGAAGTGAGGCTATTTATTTCTTTAAACTGCAGTCATAATTCCTAATTGAATGTCTCTCTCAAAAATTCATGACATGAAAGACTGAATTATTAAGTAAATAAAATCATAAATGAGGATCATAACGGAGCTAATGGCCGCACTAAACAGCTTTCTGTTGTGCGGGAGCTCTCCGACAACTCCCCGATGGTCCAGTGCAGCTGTATACATGTGTCAACTTCCAGAACTGTCCCTTCACCAATAAAAAGACTGTGAACCCTGCTCTTCACGTCTTTCTTTTTGTGGAGTGGGTTTTTCTACCAATTAAGACAATTCAATATCACTTTCTTTTCCCCAAGACAATCAAACTTCAAGACAGCCCCAGCTTGCCTCTTTCTCATCGAACTGTCACTCACTGTCTCCAGCATCAACTCTGCATCCCTGATAGCCTCTGACAGCTATGAGTTCATGTACTACTTACACCCCCAGATCTGATTTTTATCTCTACCTAGTTTCATCAATTTTTTAGAAAGTTCAGCAGATTTTTTTCATGACCTTTATATTTAGGGCTGAACTTCAGAAACCAGTGGTAGAGTTGGGGACTTTTGAGTGACCCTTATTCTGCTCATTCATCATTTATTCAACAAATGTCTAGTGAGCTCAGATATATGCCCAACATCGTGGTGGGTCAGGGGCATTCTGTAGTAAACAAAATAGGCACCATCCTGGCCTTAATGACCTCATGGTTCATTAACAATACAGTAGATTAACATATTAGGATATGCACCATGAAAGAAACAGAATTAGGTGTGATAAAAAAGGAATAATGATTGAAGATATCCCACTCAAGGATGGGTGGGGCTAGAAGAGATTTTTCTGAGCAAAGCATGTTTAAGTTGAGAGCTGAGTATGACTACAGCTGGGCAGAAGACACGGGGAAAGCACAAAGTACAGTGGACATTCCCATGGGAGCACTCAACAAATAGTGGTCCCAGATCTGGAAGGGATGCTGTCTCCTTTTTCTTGGGCCAGTCTGTAAACTTAAGAGATGGAGCAAATATCTTGAAAGATACTTTCCTATGCAATTTGGGTGGGGGGAGGTTTGCACATATGGGAGGGGCTCAGCCTATCTGGGTTCCTAGGTGAGGCTGGTACATGACTTGGCCTCCCAGCCTTAGGCCAGACTTCTAACCCACCTCTGAGGCTGCACACCAAAGCTCCAGATGTATGGCTGACTTTCTAAAGGGCGGCTGGGCCTCAATGTAATCAAGGCATTTATTCAGTGTCAGCTCATTCTAAGCAAGAGGACCCTGATAGATAAACAGAACTGCCCTGGAGGCTGGTGTTGTCACAAAAGCATCCTTAATTTAAGATAGCATGGACATGACTTTTCCCAACCCACCCTGACTGCCTCTTCACCCCCAGCATTGAGTTTCTCCAAATTCTTGAATTACTTGTGGTCTTAGATGGGTAAATCCTGTGGGAAGGAGCTACTACAGAGCCCAGTGGACTTGGCTTTGAATCCCACATGGGATCTCGAGCAGTCTCCTCCTTTGGACCTATGTTTTCATCTGGATTATAAGCAGCATTTCTTTGAGGATTAAATGAGATATAAAAAAAATGCTTAGATGGGCCCAACTCATCATATAGTGTTGGGGCCCACTCAGCTGGACCGAGATGGCACCCAGGCTTGTTGCCAGCGTGGACTCAAGATGGCACCTAGACTTGCAGCCAAGTCACGAGGCTCACGAGGCTGGCGGTGCCCTGAGCCTGCGCAGTGAGCCCTATCAGGCACCCTACGGATGATCAGTGACGCAGCGCGTTGTGCTACCACCAGCCCGCCTATGAGAGGGTTAGAAATGCGCATGCCCTAGCTGTGGGAAGCTTGGGGTTGGTGGAGTGATGAGGGAGGGGTTATGAGACTGATATATATTTGCCTGCTGTGCGCAGCAGCAGCAGCATTATTATTATTGAGAAGGAGCATTAAAGAGGAGGCATCATCAACAGAATCGGTATTCGTTTGTTTCTTCCCTAGGCTCTGCTGGTCAGAGCCTTAGGGACGCAATAATATAGTTTCAATATAGGCTAGTTGTTCTAATCATGGAGTTATTTTAAAAATTATTATCAGTTCTTGATGGCTTCCTTTGAAGAGAAGAAACTTTTTAGTTTGATACCAGCCCACTTGTTAATTCTTGCTTTAATTTCCTGTGCTTTGGAGGTCTTGTTGAGAAAGTTACTGCCTATGCCTATATGTTGGAGTGTTGAGCCTATGCCCTTCTCTAATAACTTTAAAATCTCTGGCCTAACTTCTAAATATTTGATCCATTTCAAGTTGATTCCTGTGCATGGTGAGAGATAAGGATTTAGTTCCATCTTTCTACAAATGGATAGCCAGTTCTCCAAGCACCATTTGTTGAAAAGGCTGTCTTTTCTCCAGCATATGAGTTTGGCCCCTTTGTCAAAGATCAATTGACTACAGGTGTGTGAGTTTGTTTCTGTATCTTTAATTCTGTTCCTAAAGAGAAAGCCTACAGATCTTTACCAGCCACCACTCTGATAGAGGGCTAATATCCAGAATATAAAAAGAGCTCAAAAGACTCTATACTAGCAAAACAAATAGCCTAATTAAAAAATGGGCAACTGAACTGAATAGACACTTCACAAAAGAAGAGATACAAATGGCCAATAGATACATGAAAAGATGTTCAACATCATTAGCCATCAGGGAGATGCAAATCAAAACTACACTGAGATTCCATCTAACCCCAGAGTGGCAAACATAAAGAAATCAAATAACAACAAATGCTAGTGAGGATGTGGGGAAAGAGGAACTATTTTACACTGTTGGCTGAAAGTGTAAAACTATTTTACACTGTTGGCTGAAAGTAGTTCAGCCACTATGGAGATCAATATGGAGATTTCTTAGAAAACTGAGTATAGATCCACCTATGATCTGACTATACCACTCCTGGGTATTTTTCCAAAGGGTTTGAAATCAGAACTATAGTAACATATTCATACCCATGTTCATAGAGCAAAATTTATAATAGCCAGAATAAAGAACTAACCTAGGTCTCCATCAACAGATGAGTAGATTGCAAAATTATGAGAAATATACACAATGGAATTCTACTCAGCTATAAAGAAGAACAAAATCATGTCATTTGCAAGAAGATGGAAAGCCCTGGAGAACATTGTTAAGTGAGATCAGGCAAGCATAGAAATAGAAAAGACATATGTTTTCTCTAATATGCCCAGACTAGGGAGTATTAGGAATACCAGAGGAACTCCAGATAATGGAGGGGAAACCTCAGCAAAGCTAGAATGGAAGGATAGGAGAGGAAGAAGGCTGAGGTCGATTAATGGAGGAGCTACATTCGCATATGTGTAAAAAGTATGATTATAGCAAGGTTAACCTGGACACTCATTGTTGGGAAGGGGAAGAAGAAGTGGGGGGGTGGAAAGGGCACCAAGCACATTCTGAATATATTCCATTTTCAATATGTTCTACATAAAAATAAAAAACATAAAAATTATTATTAGTTGAGTGCAGTGGTACACACCTGTGATCCCAGCTACTTAGGAGGTTGAGGCAGGAGAATCACAAGTTTGAGACCAGCCTGGGTGACTTTGCAAGATCCTGTCTCAGAAGAAAAAGTTGCCATACTCAGTGACTCCCACCTATAATCCCAGTATTTGGGAGGCTAAGACAGGAGGATTGTAGGTTCAAGGCCAGCACATGGTAACTTACCAAGACTCTATTTCAAAATAAAGAATAAAAAATAGGGTAGGGGGTATAGCTTGGAAGTCAAACGCCCCTAGGTTCCATCCCCAGATCTGAGAAAAAATAAATAAATAAATGAAAATGAAATAAAATAGGTCCAGGTATGCAGCTCAGAAGTATAATGCCCCTAGGTTCAATCACTAGAAATAAATAAATAAATAAATACATATATAAATACATAAATATTTAAATGGGTTGGGTATATGTATCTGGGTGGCAGAGTGACCCTAGTTTCAATCCCCAGTACCATGATATGTATAAACCATATGTATATATTATGTACATGTGGTTATTACAGCAAGAAGAGGACTCACTGATGAGGATCATGTATGGTGAAAGTGAGGGTAAAGAGGGCTAAGGATAGATACCCATGTCTTCCAGACAAAACGGAAAGCAGAAAGACCACCTGAGACTCAGCTTGGCTGGGCTGGGCAATGCTTGCGATTTCACAGCACTGCCATGGCTTTGGTGGCATTCAGCCCCCAGCCATGGCCTCAGGCACACCCTGGAAGCCGAGTTTCCTGTCCAAGTTGACTGTGTGGCACCAAGGCTTCCCTTTGTTTGCATTTTCCCTTCTCTCCACATCTCCCATCCTCTCCAAACAAGAAGGACCTTTGTGTTTCAAGCTGGAGATTTCCACTAAGCTGAAGGAGGAACTTTTAGGCTGTCCGAGAAGGGCAAAGCAGTACAATTCCATAGGATCAATAATATTGGCTTGGACTTATGCATCCAATATTTTATGCAGTCTGGCCCCAGACCCCTCATCCTGTGTCATGTTGCCCCTCAGAGGAGTCTACATGACCAAACACAAATCCTCCTCCAGCTTCCTTTGAATTCATGGACTCAGGGGACCTACCCCAAAGCACAATGCCAGCAAGTTTCTTGGGCATAACAGCTCCAAGGTTCCAACTCAGACATCCAGGACATGTAGACTTTTTTGTCATCATGCAGCTCAGCCTCAGGTCCTGAGGACATTTGCTGTTTTTGTTTTCATTGACTGACTGAAATGCATTTATTTTAGCTACATTCAGCTCCTTCCAAATAGGTTAGAAGATAACTAAAGGAAAAAGAATGAGTTCTTCCAAGAGACTGCCCAGAATCCTAGAGCAAGCAGATGGACTTTCAAAGAAGTCACATGACCCTCTCTGACCCTTCTCTCTTCAGCAAGTCATTAAATGTATCAGCAACTTAAAAAAAAAAAAAAAAAGGCTGGTCCCTGGCTCAGGTAAAAAAACTAAACCTGCACAAACCTCTCAGGTTATCCAAACAGCTGGGGATGCTTTGTGGCTCACCTTTATGTGCCATTTATTCTGGTCTCCACAATGTCTATTAATAAAAGTAGGACCTGTCCCCTTAAGCTCAATTTACAGTTAGCATTAGCTTAGCAACTTCTTTCAGACCGTCTGCATTATAAACTTTTGACACTCCAAGGAGTAAGGTAAGCCTCTAGCCTTGTGAACAAAGATGGGAAATTAGCTTCTTAAAATAGTTAACTTTCAGGATAGTTAGCTTGCAATGCACAGAGTGAGGGGTGGATGGGAAGAGTGACAATGACCACCTAGAGTCTCTCAAGCTGAAGGTTCTCCTAGAGGTGAAGGAGGGAGAATGCCCCCTCTGAGGCCGTATTTTTAAACAGATTAGTCGAGTTGGGACTGCTGGTATTTATGTGTGCAATGTGATAAGTTAAACTTGTGTAAACACCCCTGATATTATCACCACTATCAAGAAATCAGACACACCCCACACCTCCCAAAGTTTCCTCATGTCCTTTGATTTGTGCTTTGCCGTGTGTGTGTGTGTGTGTGTGTGTGTGTGTGTGTGTGTGTGTGTTAAGAATCATGAGATCTATCCTCTTCTCAAATCTTGGTGTGTACAATATTGTTAACTCTAGTTACTATGCTGTCCAGCAGGTGTCTAGAACTTATTCACCCATGGAGCAGTAGCTCCCCATTCCCACTCCCTCCCCATTCCTGGCAACCACTCTTGGATTATTTGTTCTGTGACTAACTGTTACAGAGATCTCATCTAGGCAATGCATTATTTATCCTTCTATGACTTGTTTGTTTTCCTTACTTTTTTGAAAGGCCTTGGAAGTACTGGTAGTCATACTAGTAAAATAATTTAATGGCTTTGTTTTTGTTTATTGGCTTTTTTAGTCTCTGTATTAGATTTTTGTCGCTGTAACTATAATACCTGACAAGCACAACTTAGAGAAGGGAAGGTTTATTTTGGCTCATGGTTTTAGAGGATTCAAGCCATGGTCAGCTGGCTCCAAGGCAGAAACCTAGTAGTGGCAGGGTGTGGCAGAGAAGAGCTACTCAGCTTGTGATAGCCAGGAAGCAGAGGGGAGAGAGACAGAGGGCCCAGGAGAGATATCCTCCAGGCCATGCCCCAAGTGACGTGCCTCCTCATGTCCCACCTCTGGTCTTTGCTGTACTGGAGACCAGGTTTTCAACACATGAGTTTGGGGGCTTTTCAAACTCTCTGAGTCTTCTACAGAAGGATACTGAGTTTACCTTTTCAAAGATATTTCAGGGCTGTCAAAGCCCTCTCTGACCTTGCCTCGTAAATCCCTTTCTCTATGCATCTCTGGTCCCTTTGTCCTGCAATTATGGTATGTACTGCCTTATGTCTTAGCTGTTCCCGTGTGTCCCTTTCTTTCCACTAGAGCACAGTTGGGACAGAGGCTGAGTTCTCACCCAGGTTGGCACCAGCCTCATAGTAGGTGCTCAGTAAATTTGTTTTTCTCTTTTTTGGGGGAGATAACAACTACCACCTTTGTACCCCTTTCATGCACATGACCTCAACCACTTAAGAGAATGGTTGGTCTGATTATTACCTCAGTTCATGGAAAAGAAAACAGGTTCAGAAAGACTAAGTAGATAGCGCAGGACACAGAACTGAAAAGTGGAGCTGGGCCTTGAATCCAGGGGGGTCTGTTCCCATGCATATATTCCCTCCAGGAAACCAACTTGCTTCTTCCCACAGTGAAATCCATGGAGGCCCACTATCATTAGATATCTCTGTTTTGAAAGTAAATGAAGGACCAGAGGGATGGAAAATATGTAGCTGGTAGAGGACATGGTCAGAAGATGGCATGAGGATAAGACTCCCTTCCTTCCTGAACCTTTCACCTGTGGTTCCCTCTGCTGGGTTTCTCTTGCTAGCATATCACATTTACATGCAGATAGGGCTCCAGCTGCATCTTAATGTTCCTTCAAGGATCATCTGAAAGCCCAGCATGGTAGTGCATGCTTATAATCTTAGTACTTGGGAGACTGAGACAGGCAGATCACAGGTCCTAGGACAGCTTCAGCAGCTTAGTGAGGCTCTCAGCAAGTTGTTGAGATGCTGTTTCAAAATGGAAAATAAAATAAGACTGGGGATATAGCTCAGAGGTAGAATGTCTATGAGTTTAATCCCCAGTACAAAAGGAAAAAAAAAAGAGTCATGTGAGATCTCTCATTCCTGATACCCTGGTGACTGCCCACTGCAATCACATATCTGCATGGCTTACACCCTGCTTTGCTATCATGGATTATCCCACCATGAGCTCCAAGAGGACAGAGATCATGCCAAATATGTCTTTTGAGTCTCACAATTGACCAACCTACTATTGTAGATGATTGATCCAGAGCCACAGCCTCTACAAGCAGGTCCATACCCACTCATCCCTACTTGACCCTTAGCTGAGCTGAACCAGCCTGTCCAATTGAACTACATGTCAATTCTGTTTTCACAGCTCAGCCCAATGTTAAAGAAATCTGGCATTATCATGCACCAGTGCTGGGAATGAAAACTTCCCAGCCTTTCTGAAGGGCAATTTGGCAGCACAAGTCAAGAAAGAGCCTTAGCCTTTTCTAGAAGTATAACATGAAGCAGTAATTCATGCTGTCCCCAGGTTTTATACAAAAAACAGTAAAGAGAGCATTGTTTATAATAGGAAAGAACTGGACTCATCATAATCATATAACAACAGGGGGACTCGGCAGAGCAATTATGGTTCATCTAAGCATGGAAATACCAGGCATGCAGCCGCTGCACACTGTGTCATAAGGAAGACTTGGGACATGGGAAAGCCTTATAATGCAGTATGAAATATAATAGATATGGTTATTTAAAAAGCAAAGTTATCCAGATGGACCAAGTGGTGAATTTTTTATTTTATGATAGTGTGAAAGCTATACACAGTCAGTAGATACTACACTTCAGTTTTTGAATTTTGACCTTTTCCCAGGCTATCAATATGCAGTATAATCCTCTCTTGAGATTCAGGCGGTAAGATGCTGCTTACAATCAGCCACAGAATCACCAGGGGAAACAGCTGGTGCTCACAGCGCACTGTATGGCTAGCTATGATGCTCATGGGCTAGGTACCTTCAGTGTGTTTTGACTTATGACATTTTTAACTTCCAATGGCTTTATCAGGATGTAAAGCCATCATAAGTCAAGCAGCATCTGTACACATGTGTAAAGAAAAAGGTTAAATTATTTACCAACATTTTCGCAATACTTACCTGGGCTGTGCCACTATAAATGGGTTTTCCCCTTTTCCCGTTTTGCTTTTCTATATGTTTCACATTTTCTTCCATGAAATATTTTGGAAAGAGTAGGCAATGACCTTTATGCTACTATGTTAGCCAACAAAAGATTTTTCCTTTGAAAATTTGTTGTATGATTGATCTTTATAAAATGTGTAACTGATCCTTTTATCAAAGCATAAAAGAAATGCAAAGGTAGAAACAAAAGCGAATGATCCACCTACTCAGATAAGCTCTGTTGACCACAATAAATTTTTATAATGAGAAATGAACAGTGTTACTTTTTAAAAAGACAGTTAAAATTGGGATTGACTGAAACTTCATTGGAATTTGTGCTAAAGAAGCCCAGGTAGACCCCTCCACTGAGGTCAGGGCCCCAGAGAGACCATTCTTAGGGGAAAGTGTGTCCAGTTCCAACGCCTTAACTATAGGGCCAGGAAGTCAACTTCTCAGCAGGATGATTTTGCGTGGACTTCTGCCTGGGCTCTGCATAGTTCAAGGCCTTTCTTGGAGCCATATTTACAGAGTCTTAATTCTGTTGCATCTAAATGCCTCCCTCTCTCAGGTGCAGTTGTCGGGTGAGGTGAGCAGGCCAGGCCTCACATTTCCTATCCTTCCCAGGGCCTCCTAGGAATAAAGCCCTCCCCCACCTCAAGAAAAGCTCTCCTGCCCCAAAGATCTCTAAACCACCTTGAGGAGATCAGGGCAACTAGAGGGAAGATACAATAAAAGGAAAGGCAGCATGGGTCGCTCAGGGACTGTGCTGGCATGCAGAAGAGCTCCTCGTTAGTAACTGTGGAATGGCGCTGTCCAGCTAGGAAGGCCACTGTCCAGCTGGTAGTACTTTCAGATTTATCGCAGTTGTAGACAGGGCTGCGGTGGGAGTCCAGTGCAAGGGTCGGCTCTGTAGTGAAGGGTTCCCTTGTCCTTAGTGTCAGCATGCACTCAGGCCCCTGTGCAGGGCCAGTCATCCTCCTGCCTCAGTCCCCAGGCTTCCCGTGTTAGAGGCTAACGCTCTTGACTTGTGCTACCAAATTGCCAAATTTCAGAAAGTCTGGGAAGTTTTCATTCCCAGCATCGGTGCATGAGAATGCCAGATCCCTTTAAGGCTGGGCTGAGCTGTGAAAGCAGAATTGACCTGTCGTTCGATTGGACAGGCTGGTTCAGGCTGGTCTCTGTTATGGCAGAGCTGTTGCTCCTCTCCTTCCCTAGTATCAGACTCCAGTTAGCCATGGAGTCAGTGTGCTCAGCTAAGAGGCCTCACTTACTAACCTTCCTTACAGTTGGCGATGGCCAGTGAGCTGCAAGCAGACAGGTGGGATAGGACCCAGAGGCATGTCCTTGAGACCATGGCAGCTGCCCCACCTGCTTTGCTTCCAAGAAAGAATGGCTGTGATGGCAGGAGCTCCAGAGACTCCAGGACTAGAGGAAAATGTTGGTGACAAAAGCCACACATAAAAAATTGGCAGAGCAGAGAGGGAAGGAGCACAGGCTTCTGGTGACTGTAGCCTCTATCTAGACTTCTGTCACGAGAGAGAGAGAGAGAGAGAGAGAGAGAGAGAGAGAGAGAGAGAGAGAGAAAGGGAGAGAGAGAGAGAAAGGGGGAGAGAGAGAGAGAAAGAAAAGGAGAGAGAGAGAAAGAAAGGGAGAGAGAGAAAGAAAAGGAGAGAGAGAGAGAAAGAAAGAAGCACTTATATTGTTTAAGAAATATCTGCCTGCATTATTACCAGCAGTTCACTACAAGGGTACAGGTCTTGGTCCATCAGAGAGGGTCTCAGAAGATTCCATTTCAAAACCTTTGTCCATCAACAGATGAACAGATGAAGAAAATATGGTGTGTACACACACAATAGAGTGTTGTTTAGTCATAAAGAAAAATGATAATCTATCGTTGGCAGCAAAATGGATGAGACTGGAGGACATTATGTTAAGGGAAATAATCCAGGCACAGAAAGACAAATATTGCTTGATCTAATTGCACATGGAATAAAAAAGCCAAACCCATAAAAGCAAAGTGTAAAAAGATGGTTACCAAAGACTGGGAATGAGATGAGGGGTATAGGGAAAAGAAAAATGGTGGTAAAGGGTACATATCTTCAAGAGGAATACATTTTTTGTGGAACTGGGGTTCCTGGAAGCCCTTCTACCTCTGGGCTACACTCCCAGACCTATTTTATACTTTGTATTTGGAAACAGGGTCTCTTAGGCCAGTGCGGCTGGCTTCGAACCTGTAGGATCCTCCTGCCTCCACCTCACAAGCACAGGGATTACAAGCATGTGACACCACGCCCGGCGAGGAATACATTTTTGAGATCTATTGTATAGCATAGTGACCATAGTTAATAATAATGCATTGTATATTTCAAAATCACCAAGAGATTTTAAATGTTCAGAAAAAAGACAAGTAAGGCCAGGCTTGGTGGTGTACGCCTATAATCATAGTATTTAGGAGGCTGAGAAAAGAGAATTGCAAGTTCAACGACAGCCTCAGCAATTTAGTGAGACCCTCAGCATCTTAATGAGACTGTTTCAAATTAAAAAATAAAAAGGGCTTAGGGTATAGCCCCAAGGTGGAATGGGTTCAATCCCCAGAATCAAAAAAAAATTACATAAGGGTGTAAGGTGATGGATATGTTAATTAAGTTGCTTTAATCATTCGATAATACACACACATATATAAACACATATCAACACTGCATCGTACCCCATAAATATATACAATTATTATTTGTGAATATTTTTAAAAGAGAAATGAAAGTTCTGCTTTGGATATTAACTTAGTGCTTAATGAGGCTGTGGCTTGAGTTCTGCAGTTGCCCCCTGTGCACGACTCCCTCTTTAGTAACCCCAAAGAGAAAAATGAGCTATGGGACGAGGGCATCTCTGGATTCCTACCAGTATCTAAATATCATCATGATGGTACAAGAAAACCTCGTTCACAGGGAGTGAGAAGACAGCTTCAAAGGGTATTCAAAAATACATATACATGCTCACATTATTTTGCAGTGGTGGTTGCTGTTGTAATAAGATTTTCAAATGCTAATTTGGTGTAAGTCTTGCTGGCATATGCAGTAAAAATAGGCTTGTCCAGCTCACAGCTACCGACCAATTAATCCAGACAGACAGGAGGCTGTGTATTTTAAAACATCATGTAGAGGGCACTTGTCAGACCCTAAGAAAGCATCAACCTCAGCAACCAGATTAACCAGTGCTACAGGAGCCCACTCCCTTGTGCTGAAGGCCCAACACAGCCCACAGAGCTGCAGTCAACACCCAGCCTGTGTAAGTCTGCAGCTCTGGGTGAGGCTACGAGGGTAGCTTCCAGAAGAAAGGCTCCTTGGCGGTGAGGACTGAGTGGTGGGATCATCACATGTCCCTGCAAGCTTGCCATGGAGACTATGTCCCACAGCATGCAGTGTCTTTCTGAGATCTGGTGCTACAGTGCCCCATCCCTTCCCACAGGACTCTGGAGGAAGAGAGAGACACTCTCAGAATGCCAGGGCTTGAGAATGGATTTATCCTTTGTATTAGTTTGCTGGGGCTGCTGTCACAAAGGACCATGGACAGGGTAGCTTAAACTACCGAAATGTATTGTCTCAAAAGTTTGGAGGCTGGTCATCTAAAATGAAGGAGCAGGTGGGTGGGTCACCTTCTCCTATAGTATTTTCTCATCCTCTCCCTTCTACATGTATCTATCTCTAAATTTCCCCCTTTTATAAGGACACATATCTTACTGAATTATAGCTCATCCTAATGAACTCATTTTAGCTTAATTATCTCAGGAAGACCCTATTGCCAAATAAGGTCACATTCTGAGATACTAATCACTAAGATTTCAGCATAAGGTTTTGAGTATGGAAGATCACAACTCAATTCATAAGTCCATGCATCAATCTTGAGAGCCACAATAGGGGCCATGAAGGTAATGTAAGTGGGCGGCCTCTACCTAGGTAGACAGTTGTACCTCTAGCCAAGTGTAACTATACCACCTTCTGTATCCCCACCCTCACCCCTGCCCTCTGCCTCCACGACCCCCTGTGTCTGGAGTCCTGTTCTGTAGACAGCATGTAAGGATGGTCCTGCCCTCTGACTTTCAGATGGTTCTGCCTGCATTGTACAATATGGCAGCCACTAGCCACATGGGGCTAATTTTTTTTATGTTTGGTGATCATTTATTTGGTTAGAAGTTTTTGAAGTTTTTTTTCTTTAAAAAATTACGTGAGCTAATTTTCAAACTAACCCCATCAAGAAGTCCAGTATAGTCATTTAAAAATGGAGCATCCCAAGGAACAGAATGGCTGAGTCATACGGTGGTTCCATTTTTAGTCTTTTGAGGAACCTCTATAGTGATCTGCCTAGTGGTTGTACTAATTTACAATCACACAATAGTGTATAGGAATTCCTGTTTCCCTGCATCCTTACCAGCAATTATTATTGTTTGTATTTTTGGTAATTGTCATTTTAACTGGAATTGGATGAAATCTCAATGTAGTTTTATTTTATTTATTTTTATTTTTATTTTATATTTTTGTGAGTCTGGGGATGGAACCCAGAGACATTTGACCTCTGAACTATATCCCCTGCCCTATTTTTCATTCTTAATTTTGAAACAGGGTCTCACTAAGTTGCAGAGTGGCTATTTAATTTTAAATTGCTTAATGAATAAAATGAACTCAGCCTGTTGGAACTCTGCAACCTGCTGCCCCTTGGGAGCCTTTCTTGTCTGGAGCTCTGAGGTGGAAGCATGCTCTATGCAGGCTGGCCAGGCTCCACACCTCAAGCATTTCCTCTCCCCTCCCCTCCCCCCTGGGAGCTCCTATGCCATCTTCTGCACTTGGCAGGGGTGCAGCTCACTTCAGTAACACTTAGTGTCACTTCCCAGCCTCAGATTCAACCAGGACGTGTTCCTGCTGGGTGGTGCAGCTCTCATCACTGGCTTGTTTGGGACTCAAGGCCTAAGCAATAAAAACTAAGGTAACATACGTTCATTTCTCTGTGAAGTTCAGGATGGAGCTTTCCAAAAAAATTAGGAGTGGAACCACCATATGACCCAGCCATCCCACTTATTGGTGTTTTTGCAAAACAATGAAAGAATAGTATAGTGAAGCACATGAATCCACGTTTATAAACACAATTCACAATGGCCAAATAATGGAACTAGCCATCAACAGACGAATGGATAAAGAAAACGTGGTAAATATACACAGTGGAATTCTACTCAGCCATAAATAAGGATAAAATCATGTTATTCACAGGAAAATGGATGGAACTAGATAATATTTTGCTCAGTGTTTGACAGTCTCAGTAATACAAGGGTCATATTTTTTTCTCATATATAGGAAACATAAGGGACTTTAGATAATGTAGAGAGAGACCAGTAGAAGAATGGAAAGGAATGGGGAAAGGAGCTGGGAAAGGGAAAAGGGGACTTGAGGAAGAAAACGGTTTAAATAATACTACGGCAATATAGGAGAGCATTATTACCAAATCATTGACATGTACTGGGAAAAGGAAGGGTGAGCATCCTGGAATGCAGAAGAAAATACGCCAAGGACTATGAATGTGTGTTTGTATTGCTTTGAATCTCACCGTGATGTTTAACTGCAATGCACTAATAAAAGTATAAAAGACATTTGTGTCTCAAGCCACTACCTTTGGGGTAATTTGTTACACACCACCAGATAACTACTTCATCAAGGAAAGGTAGAGCAAGGCACAGGTGGAGACTAGGATGTGATAGTCCTTCCCATCCCTAGGCAGAGTGGTAGCCGTGCAGAGATATAAGGAGAAAACCCAAGGTCACTGGGAAGGGGAACTTGACCTGGGCAAGGTATCTAACAGAGTAGATGGCCATCAGGTTGTCTGGCATCAAAATAAATATAGCAGAAGTAGCTGGAAATGGGTCACATTCAGTTACAGATACATTTAGCTTTGTTTTCAAACAATGTTTTCAAACCATTTTTTGAGGTGGTTGCCATGATTTGGGATTTAAATATTATGTAAAAGTATAGATTTGTAGCTTTCTTTGCAAAATTAGAAAAATTGTTTACTATGTCCTGTCACTGAGACATGAAAAGTTTTTATTACAGGAATAAGTAACTAGTCAGGGTATATGAAGAGATTTGTGTAGAGGGACTAAATACAAAGGTTAGGCTTAGAGAAGCCGGTGGAGAGAGGCACAGCACCCCCAAAAGAAACTATGGGAAGCTATCGGCACCCTGCTCCTGAAGGGACAGAGGGAGAATACAATTATGAGAAGCCAGAGAGAAAGCCAGGCACAGTGGCACACGCCTGTAATCTCAGGGACTCAGGAGGCTGAGGCAGAACGATCACAAGTTTGAGGCCTCCCCAGGTAACCTAGCAAGACCTTGTCTCAGAAAATAAAAATGACCCAGGAATGTAGCTCATTTTGGTAGAGTGTCCCTGGATTGATCCTCAGTAACACACACACACACACACACACACACACACACACGCACGCACGCGCACACGCACACGCGCACGCGCACACGCACACACGCACACATGCACACACACGCGCACACACACACACACACACGCGCGCGCGCGCACACACACACACACACACACACACACACACAATAGCCACCACCTCCACAGCTACCGCCACCACCACCACTGCCTGAGAGAGTTGTTGTTGGACAGGGTTTTCTGAGAAGACAAGTGGCCCTCAACAGAGTGGCAGGAGCCCCAGACATCTGGCAGGAAAGCAGCCTGGGGACTGAACACCTTGACTAGCTTCCTTTGCACCCTCTGTGGATCCTACTGGTGTCTCTGCCACTGAGCCAGCGCTGTCAGGCCGAACTTCTGTGATGATGTGAAATGCTCTACATCGGCACTGTGCAAAACTATAGCCTTTAACCCCCCGTGGCTCTTGAGCACTAGAAACATGAATAATGTGATTGAGGAAACGCCCTTAGCTTCAGGAGTTAGCCAGAGGGCCACCTTGGAATCTGAAATTGGAAGTGCTAAATTAAAAGAAAAACGAGAAACCAAGTTTTGGAGAGACCTCAGTGTCTCTGTGAGTGCTAAAAGGCCCTGAATTCCATGCCCCTGGGTGGCGTGTTCCTTTTATCAGCCGCCATTCCCTCCTGAGGACCTCCAGGCTGGGAGGTGAGGAGGGCTGGTCTTCCCTTGTGTACATAGGGAGTCAGTGTCCAACCGAGGCCCTGTCTCCGTCTCCACAGGGCCTGGCTCAGCTCCAGTGCTGGGTTCTCCAAGGGAGTGCCTCCACCCTCTCGCTGCCCCCTTGCAGGCTGACTGTGATGGAGGACCTGTTTTCTCTGTGGTAAGTCTTCTCTAAGGACTCTGGCAGGAAGAGGACAGTAACCAGGACCCTGCTGCCTCCAGCTCTGAGTAGCATTCAGGTCTGTGCTGTTCCCAAAGATTTGAGATGATCAAGACACAGGCCCTGATCACAGAAAGCCCCATGGGCAGGAAGGGCTTGGGATGAAAATGGGAGCTGGAGAGGCCTGACAGCCCTTTGGAAGAGTGCCCTTCACAGTGCTCGGGCCTAGGTCCTCGCTGTCCATCTGCTCTGCCTGGATACCGCCCCTCCCTCTTTTGCTCCACTTATCCAAACTCTGGCCATCCCTGGGGACCAGCGCAGGCCACTCCTCCATCAAGGAGCCCTCCCTGACTGTTTCAGACTATAGAGTTCTGGTTTTATAAGTAACTTTAGACTACCACTTTCATGTTATCTTAGGGAAGTTATGCCCCCCTTGCAAAAAAAGAACCCTGCTTGTTCCTGATCACCCAGCAGATCCTTCATTAGACAAGGACAAAAGCCTAAATCAGCCAACTCCAGACCACTGTCTGGTGTAACATTCTGGAATGCACCCTGGGTGCCCTGCCCAGATCCATCTTTGGGATGGACACATCTATCCTACCCACCCTCCACCCTTGCTCAGGCTGCTGGGAATTGCAGCTACTGAAGGCTGCCATTTCTGTTTCTCTGGGAATGCAGGGAGCCATCTCATCCAGCATTTTACCCTTTCCCATGACCAATGACTAGCTGACACAGATATGCAGAGGCCACTCCCTGTCTCTAGTTGGGCCAGTTCTGGGAGGCCACCTGTGTTAGCTTTGCATTGCTGTGCCCTGGGCTCACAGTTTCAGAGGATTCAGTCCGTAGCCAACTGGCTCCAAGGCAGAAACATCATAGTGCAGGGCGTGGTGGAGGAAATCTGCTCAGCTCACTGTATCCTGGAAGCAGAGAGAAAGAGGAAGGGGCCAGGGACAGATGTGGCCTCCAGGGCTACACCCCCATGAGCTACTTCCTCCAGCTGTGTTCACCTGCCTACAGTTTTGACTCAGTAATCCATTCAAATCATTAATCCAACATAAGGATGAACTCACTGATGAGGTCAGGCCCTCATAATGCAATCATTTCTCATCTGAACCTTGCTACATCAGGGCCGTGTTCTCCACACACGAGCTTTGGGGTGGGGACATTCTAGATCCAAACCCTAACTGCACCCAAGGTCCAGGTCTCCCTCCGAAACCAGCTTCACTTCCTGCCATGGCTGCCATCTGCACCTCCTTACAGACGTGTCTCCCAAAGGACGTCCCAACCTACTTCCATACACGACTCCCACTAAAGTCTTTTGCCCAGCCCAGAGTGAGACACTCAATTGTTTCTGCTATAAATAAGTACGGCAACGTGGATAACAATCACTGAGCAATACCATTTTTATATACTTGCATTGGTGCATTATAGTCTCACATCATACTGTAGTTCATAGGGATAGTGATGTACAGCTACACAGCACGTGGTGGGCTTTTCCCCGTTCCCTCCCATTCTCTCACCCCTTCCGTATTGAGATTTACATTGGTATTCTCACATATGCAGATAATGTTGATGGAAGTAAGTCCTTCAGTGATCCTTCCTCTCCCCCTCCCCTTCCTATAAACCACCTTCCTCGTTCCCGCTGGGAATTCTCCGGCATTATCTGAAGCCCCTCTGGTATCCTGATTACTCCCTAGCTTCTACATATGAGAGAGAGCGTATGACCCTTCCCTTTCTGTGGCTGGATAATCTCATTTAACATAATATTCTCTGGGTCCATCCATTTTCCTAAAAATGACATAATTTTTTTTTTTTTTATTGCCGAGTAGAATTCCATTGAGTTTATTTCCCACGTTTTGTAATCCATTCATCATTGATGGACAGCTAGGTTGGTTCCATAATTTGGCTACTGTGAATTGTAATGCTATGAACATGGATATGCATATTTTACTGTAATTCTAATTTCGGTCAGTTTGGAAAGATACCCAGGAGTGGAGCAATACCATTTTTTAAAAAGACTAGAAGTGGTTGAGTACATACTATTTTCTAAAACTTGAGCCTCTTCCTCACATCATCTTAAAAAGAAATTTTGAGTATGCTTGTTTTATAGATGAAAAACTGAAGCTCAGAAAGGTGGAGCTTCCTGTTCTGGTTTCCAAAGTAGGGTGGGGAGTTTGATTAAGGTTTTTCTGGATTCATAATCAAGCACTTGCGCATCCACTGTCCCTTAGTTCCACGGTCCTTTTGGCATAAGCTCTTTAGAGACTCACACCATGCAACAAGCAGACAGCAGGTATTCAATGCATGCAGCTGACTGGCTGGTAGGGTGGAGGAGGGCTTTCTGAACATGCTGAAATCAGGCCAGTAGCATGACTTGCAAGGCCAGTCCCAAGGGACTGCACAATTCCAGCTAAGGGTTCCTTCTCCCACACCTGGCTCTTTGCTATTTACCTGTAGACATTTAAAGGTCAAGGTAGAAATGTTTAGCCATGAACTTATCACTTCCTCCAGATATTAAAGAGGGTGTGTGTGTGTGTGTGTGTGTGTGTGTGTGTGTGTGTGTGTGTGTTGGGGGCACTGCTCTGGTGAGTAGCTGGTATCATCATGGCTTTGCTGCAGAGCAATGTTTGCTCTCAACAGATTCAGTAGGACTCCAGCTGCTTTAACAATCTGCTATCAGGGTCTCTGCAGGAACCCCCAAACCCAAATCTGCTCTACTGTGAGATCTCTCAATTCTTGTGGCCCTTAGCTATATATACCATCCAGTCTAACAGTGAATTTTGATCTTGTCTTGTACTTGCTAATTATTTCCACAATTCTTAACTCTATAACTAAACCAAGCTCCCTCTAGGAGGTGGGCACAGATCTCAACACCCAGTCTTAGATGCCCACAGCCTCCCTCCATCACAGTGCTGGACACAGGGGAGAGGCTCAGTGGACAGCTGATGACTGAGGAGGAAATCAGATTCCTATATCCCAAGGCAGCTCACAAGTCCTGGGTGCTGCTGCCGCAGTCCTGCCTCTGAACCAGAGCTTGGAGTGGCCAGAGAGGCGGGCAAACACAGAAAGGCTGCTTCCCAGAACATTCTCCATTGGAACATTTTTAATGATTTTTAAGGTGCTCAATTGACATAACTGATTATTAAGAATGTGACAAAAAATTACTAGAAGAAGAAGCAAAAATTCAATAATCAGTCTGGTCCATCAAAGACACCAGTGTCTTGCCTAATAGCCCTCCAGAGTCTTCCCATGGCAGCACTGGACAATATGAATCCTGGCCTACGAGGGTGGCTCTGCCCTCTCTCCTCTTGTCTCCCTTGACTCACTGCGCTTGGGTCTTCAGGGCTCCTTCCTGTTCCACCATCACACCAAGACGGACATCTATACCTGTGTACACGTGTGCACTCCACACCAGTCAAGACACAGCATGTTTATCACCTTGATGGTCATAGCCATCCCCATATAGAACTGTCCTGAGTGCAGATGCACCTAGTATCAAAACTCTAAAATGCATCAAGCAAACACCGACAGAAATGAAAGGAGAAAAAAAGTCTGCAATTATAGTTGGAACTTTTAACACCCAGTATTGAGAGAATAAGTAGACAGAAAATCTGTAAAGATGCAAAACACTTGAAAAACAATCTCAACCAACTTGACTGGCTGACATCTCAGCAACCAGTATCAGCAGAAAACATTGTTACATTCTTTTAAACATTTACCAAGACAGACCATTTGCTAGACCACAAAAAGAAATAAAAAAGTCTCAGCCAGGTGGTATGCACACCTATTATCTCAGCTACCTGGGAAGGCAAGGCAGGAGAATAACAAATTTAAGGAGGGCATAGGCAACTTAATAACACCCTGTCTCGAAAAATAAAAACAAACAAACAAAAAATAAAAGTCTCAGCCAGGTGGTGGTGCAAGCTTGTAATCCTAGCATTTGGGAGGCTGAGACAGGAGGATCTTGGTTCACAGCCTCAGCTACTTAGTGTGGCCTTTTGCAACTCAGTACGACCCTGTTTCAAAATAAAGAATAAAAAAATAGGGCTGGAGATGTAGCTCAGAGGTAGAATGCCCCTGGGTTCCATCCCCACACCGCAATAAAATAAAATAACAGTTTCAGTAAATTTAAATAAAATTAATCACATAGTATCTATACTCTAATCACATGACATCAAATAGATATTTGGAAAATCACCCTTTTAAAGAACCCATAAGTCAAATTTTAAAAATCAGAAGGGAAATCAGAAAATGGATATGAATCACATTATAATTAAGATATGTCAAAATTTGTGAGATGTAGGTACTGTAGAACTTAAAGGGAAATTTATACTTTAAACATATTAGCAAAGAAGAAATATTTAAAAATAAGTGGTACAATTAACCAGTTATTGGAAAAGAAAAAACTGATGAATCGCTAACCAAGATAAGGTAAAAGAATAAACATTGGTGGGACAAGATGCCTTACCAAACAAGGGTGCCGCAAGAGACACCATGGCAGCTTCAGAAAACAAAAAGGTAATCAGAGGATACTATGCACAACCTTGTGCCAATACATTTAAAAGCATAGAGGAAATACAAGAATTCCTTGAAAAAACAAAAATTATCAACACTCACAAGAAAAAAAAGTCACAGAAAAAGGAATCTAGGAAACCTTACACATACATTGAAGAAATCAAAAATTTGAAGCTTTCCTACAGAGAAAACCTCAAGCCCTCATAGCTTCATTGGTCACTCGTATTAAACTTTTAAGGAAAAATTATATCAGGTTTTTTTGGGTTTCTTTTGCGATACTGGGGATGGAACCCAGGGGCATTCTATCTCCAAGCTACATCCTAGCCCTTTTCTACACTCCAGCCCTATTTTTCTTTATTTTGATACAGGGTCTCATTGAGTTGCAAAGGGCCTCACTAAGTAGCTGAGGTTGCCCATGAACCACGATCCTCCTGCCTCTGCCTCCCAAATGCTGGGATTACAAGTGTGCGACACCATGCCCGGCCAAATTATATAAATTTTATGCAAACTCTTTCAAAAAAATTTGTGCTGGATATATTACTTTTCAGTTTGTTTTGTGAGGCTGGTAGAACTATAATGCCAAATGTGACAAAGACACTCTAAAAATATAAAGCCACAGACCAAACCCTCATAAACTTACAGAAACATTTATCAGGATGGTATAATGCTATACTTTTTTTTTTTTTTTTTTTTTGGTGGTACTGGGGATGGAACCCTGCTACCTCCGGGCTACACTCCCAGACCTATTTTATATTTTTATTTGGAAACAGGGTCTCTTGAGCCAGCGCGGCTGGCTTCAAATCTGCGTGATCCTCCTGTCTCCACCTCCCAAGTGTGGGGATTACAAGCGTGCGCCACCAAGCACAGCTATGCTATGCTTTTTTAAATATAAAAGTTCGCTCAGGTTTCAGAACAGTTTACTAATCCATTTTACTTGTATCTGCATATATGTATATGTGTATAGATATGCGTGTGTGTATTAATATGTGTGCATATGAAGGTGGGATAAGAGAAGGAAAGGGAAGAAGAGAAGAGAGCAGAAGGAAGAGGAGGCCAGGAGGGGAAGAGAGGGAGGAGAGAGAAATGGAAAAGCTATGGGTTAAAATGTTACAGTAGAAAGTGAGATTTAGGGCAGCTCTGTTTTGTTTTTATTTTGTCTGGCTTTTCGTTTTTGGCTTGTCTGATTTTTTTCTAATTTATTTCTGAAATAAACATTATGCAATATATGTTACCTTTAAATTTTATTTTAAAAATGTTTACAACACCAGTCCAAAGTGGAGTTGTGGCCAGCTCCGGTCTCCGCATTAGCTGAAGTTGCTGTCTTCTGCCTGGGGGCCGCCACCACTCCTCTCCGGGAAGGAGCCGAGTCCCTCCACTCTGATGGCCCCTCGGGGAGCTCCACCAGGGGTGACTGGACACATGGTTACCCGGGAAGCTCTCCACATGCTCTGTCCCTGGCAGATTCACAGCTGTTCAAGAGTTGCTCAGACATGCTGCCCCTCTCTGTTCACACCTCTAATGCATCTCTACCTCCTCAGAAACAGGCAAGGAACAACCAGCTGAGTGCACTTTCTACGAAAGGCCTTTCCAGGCCCGCAGACCAAATGTATCTGGGCTTCTCCCTTCCCTCCCTTCTACCCACGCCTTCGGGAAGTCCCTGCCCGGCCCCTGTGGTCGAGGTGGGGCTTCAATCCCAGTTCCACGCCTCCCCTCCCCCTGGCCACTGAACTGGACAAGTGACTACTGGACAGCCAAGCCCTCCCTCAAGTGTTCACAGAAGACAGAGCTAGTTCTTTTTGGACCACAAGCTGGAAGGACATAGCCAGAGTTGCCAGAAACTTTGCAGAGAAAAGCCTGAGAGAAGAGGGCTGGGACGGCAGTGAGACAGAGCTGGGCCTTCCTCAGTCCTTGCCAGTCGCTTGGGCCAATTCGTCTTTCTACTTGGACCATTTTGAGTTGGGTTTCTGTGGCTGACAAATAAAGAGTCCCAACCAAAATATGGTCTTGGTACAACCCTTGCATCTTTTTCTTTAGAGAACATTAATCAATCAATATCATATCTATGGTCCGCCCTATGTGCTTATCTGAGCACCACCATGCAAGGTACCTTTTGAGCTTCAGGAAAAGGTTCACACTCCAAACTGAGTCATGTCTGCATGCCCACTCCCATCCTTGCATGAAGTTCCTCCAAGCTTCATGCTCAGAGGGTACCAAGGCTTAATTTTCCAGGCTGTTTTGAAAGCACAAGCTCATGAATGGCCCAATGCTACCAGCCCTGGCCTTCTGAACCTAGGTAGTAGAGCCGAGGTGCTGACCCACGTTTAGAGGTACAGGGGTAGAGTTAAGCAGGAAAACATGGTGCAATTCAAGAACAGTGGAACACAGCCCTTACTACCCTTCCTGGATCAAATAGCATGGTTTCAGCCCCTTTGGCAACACCCAGACTTCAAGGAGGGACTTAGGAGCTCATAGTCCATGTATATCACCTGGAGCCTTAAAATGTGAGGACCCAACTGGGCATGGTGGTGCACACGTGTAATCCCAGAGCTTGGGAGGCTGAGACAGGAAGATCTCACAGGTTCAAAACCAGCCTCAGCTACTTAGTGAGGCTCTCAATAACTTAGTGAGATCCTGTTTCCAAATATAGTATAAAATAGGTCTGGGAGTATAGCCTGGAAGTAGAAAAGTCCCTGGATTTCACCCCCAGTACCACAAAAAAATTTTAAAAAAAATAAAATAAAATGTGAGGGCCTAGACTTTCCTTCTGACCTACTGAGTCTCTGGGCACAAAGTTCTAGGAAATTTATTTTGAACAAATATCCTATATGATATGCACAAGAGTTCAACATGAGTCATCCTACCCGGGCATGGTGACGCATGCTTTTAATCCCAGCATTCGGGAGTCTGAGACCAGAGGATCGCGGTTCACGGACAGCCTCAGCTACTTAGTGAGGCCCTCTGCAACTCAGTGAGACCCGGTTTCAAAATAAAGAATAAACAATAGGGCAGGGGGTGTAGCTCAGAGGTCAAATGCCCCTGGGTTCTATCCCCCAAAATGCAAAAAAAAAAAAGTCATCCTTCACTCTAAACCTGTATCTACGTCATGGTGAGGGATTGCCGCCCTAGGCTCATGGGGATGGATGGCTGCTACGCAGCACCTGACAATGGGCAAACAAGACCAATGGCAGTTTATTTGTCACACACACACTTATAAGACGGGAAGAGAACACTACACAGGGCCACACGGTGGCCACACTCAGGAAAGGAGGGCACTGCCAGGGACTGAGAGGCAGGCTCTGTAGTGCCAAGAGGGCTAGGTGGCCCCTGGTTCCCATGGGAGGGCACAATTGGCTGACTTGAATTCCACAGGCTTGCGGGGTGGTGTTGCTCAGATAAGCAGGCACTCCTGCTCCCCTGATGAGCAGGGCTGTTGCGGTGCAGTCACGAGAGGCCATCTGGATTCTCCCAGACATCAAGGCAGCACGAACGTGGAGTCCTCATTTTAGTTCTAACACCACAAACCCTTTGGCACAGTTCCTCCAAGCTACCTGGATATTGTCTTCTTTAAGGCTGGCAGAGGAACAGCATGGAGAGGTGAGGACTGAATTCAAGACAGTAGGCTATGCAAGGGGGAGGCATGTGGAGCAACCCTAAGCCATTGGCTTTATCACAGAGCAAAAGTGGGAGAAGGGGCCCCCGTTTCCAGGAGTCTGCATCCTGAAGGCGGCCCTCAGTGTGGGGAGGCTGCCGTGATGCATCTGTCTCTCTGGGCCCAGCCTTATGTCACACATGGCACATCCGAACTAAAATCCAGGCTGTGAATGGCCAGGGATACAAGCCAAAGAGCCTTCCCTGTGCCCCCACCAAAACTGCAGAGAAAAGGGCAAACCCAGACCCCATTCTTAAAACTGCAAGTGAAAGACCGGACAGAACTCAGAGCACACCAGCTGAGGCCACCTGGGCATTGAACAAGAAAATGACAATAAAGCCCCAGGGACAGCTCCTATGTCCAGCTCTGCGTGCGTCCCCTTGGCCCACTTTCCTTTCTCCACCAGTGCCCCCGACGTCCCCGACCAAATGGGTAGGTCTCTCTCGGGGAAGAACGCTTCTTATGCAGTTGCTTTCCTCACATTCTTCATGCTCTGAACCAAACCTCTCTTGGCCTGAAGGATTTCCATTCTCTTATCTGTGTGACACATTTCTCTGACCCTGTACTCTGTGCTGGGCTCTATACTGGAGGCCTTTGTGATTCAGGATGAATAAGAAAGGTAAAGCCCTACAGTGGACCGTAGGCCATAATTTTCTTAAATGAGGTCATTCTATGGTGCTCATATACAAAGAACTTCAAGATAGATTGTTAATTTTTAAAGTAATAAGAAAAATGTGTGGAATCATTTGCGCTACAGAGGAGGAAGGAGGTGCAGGGAAGGAGACAAATGGCTCATGTCTCTCTAGAATACACTAGAAGTTGTAATGGTTGTCTTTGGTGGGAGGTGAGTAGAATGAGGATCTCCAGATAAGGGATGTCTTACATCAGATACTTTTCTTCCTTACTTCTTTTCTTTCTTTCTTTCTTTCTTTCTTTCTTTCTTTCTTTCTTTCTTTTCTTTTCTTTTCTTTTCTTTCTTTTTGTGCTGGGGATGAGATCCAAGGACCTTCTACCTCTGGGCTATACTCGCAGACCTACTTTATTTTTTATTTGGAAACAGGGTCTCACTAAGTTGCTGAGAGCCTCACTCAGTAGCCGAGAGCGCCTTCAAACCTGCGAGATCCTCCTGTCTCAGCCTCCCAAATGCTGGTATTACAAGCGTGCGCCACCACGCCCGGCACAGATACTCTTTGGTATTAATCTATTTGTGTGTGTATGTCAGGTGGGGTGGCCTATTGGAGACTAAACCCAGGAGCATTCTACCTCTGAGCTACACCCCCAGGCCTATTCTTAAATTTTCATTTTGAAGTAGGGTCTTCTAAGTTCTAAGGGCCTCACTAAATTGCTGAGGCCAGCCTCGAACCTGAGATGCTTTTATGTCAGCCTGCTAAGTCCTGGGACTACAAAGCTCCTTCCTGATCTCTTTCATTTGAGTGCCTTCAATGACAGTGAACTCATTACCCAGATTGTTGGGGTCTTTGATGTTTGTAAAGTTACTTCCCCAAATTATCAGACCTCCATCTTCCTGGAGCTTAAACACATCACTCAGAGTTGACCTTTTTAGACTATGGAACTTCTTATATGTAAGAAGTCACCAGAGGGTCCACTATGAATCAGACACACCTGGATTAATGTATTTTTAAGCCATCTTTATGTGTTAACTCTTCATCCAAAAATAAGATACTCTGAGAAAAAAATAAAACAAGATACCTGAAAGTCAGGTAGAGGACAAATGATTATAATTGGCAAACACTATAACAATGCAGCTGTGCCTAACTTTAGTGAAGCCAAGGTAAACTTATAGAAAGAATCATATCTTGACTAACCCTCAACAAATGAGTAGGACAGAAGGCCTCTGTCCTTCATTATTTAGCTGTCAAAAAAAGAAAATCCAGAGCTTTTCCAGAGAGATATCAAAAGTCTAGTGTGGCCACTGGGGAAAGCTACAGGTTGACACTTGGTGCTCAAAGCCCAAATGAGGAATCTCCCAAGCACCGCCCTAAGGATATTCTGTTATCGGAGGAAACAGTGGGCCAGACTGACTGAGCTAGCCCAGGCAGCATGCAGGTAAAGACAACATTTGAAATCATTTTTTATTTAGCATCACAGCCTTCCTGCCCAGCCCTGGTCTCCAGTGATATGCAAAGCTGGTTAAGACGTCCCTGGCTTTGATTCCTTAGGGTCAGGCTTAGCGGTTCATTTTGGTCATGTGAGATGAAATTTCTAAATTCAAGTTAAACAGAGCACCACCCTGTTCTCTCTCCACCCCCATTCCTGAGCAACCTCTCAGAGTGAGTGTTCTTTAAGAAGAGACCAAGTCCTTGCTGACATCTCTCTTTAGAGAGCTCCATCAAAATCCTGCACTTGCCCAGTGTCCTTTCCTTGGCCACTGGTAACCAAGGAAACGAGATGCTATGGTAACACAAGGAGGAGAGGCAGGGAGGCATCCTGGAGCCCTTCTTCGCATTCTTTCTCTTCTCTCCTTGAATCAAGGCAGCTACAAAGCAGAGAAAACATCTGTCGGGGTGGGGAGTCCTGCTTTCAGCTTCCTGGGGAGAAGACTACATGTCCACGTGATTGGCTTAGTGGCTAACACCCAGAACTTCCCATTCCACACCCTGAAGCCCAATACCCAGGAACCCCGAAAACTATGCCTTTTTCCTGCCTGAAGGGCCCAGCTCCTCCTAGGATTCATAGCATAATGTCCCAAATATTCCATTGTAAAGGATGCATAATTTTATTTAAATGAATGAGCAACACACAGATTGGGATCACGTATAAGCAAAACCTAAACACTGAAATTACAATACATAACAAAATTACCAAGTATTTGCACAGCCTTTAGCAATGCTGGATTTATCTCTTGGTTTTGGTCCACCTCTGCCTCCAAACTTCTGCCTCTCGTTCAGTCCCTCTGAACATCTGTCCCTTCTTCAGCACAGTTTACCTACCTCTCCTCCTGAGGCCTGCTTCCTGACACACACACACTCTCTCTCTCTCTCTCTCTCTCTCTCTCTCTCTCTCTCTCTCTCTCTCTCTCTCTCTCTCTCTTGTTCTCCCTCCTGCTTCCTCCTGATCCTGTCAGGATGGAGTGGCTTAGGGAGGGAGATTTTCTGTCTTTTGGTGCCAGGGCTCAGGCTCTATGGAGGCCAGACACTTCACTCCACGAAAGCCACTGTCATTTACATCCGGTGACCTTACTGTGCACAGGTGGTGTCGGGCACACTGAACCTCCAGGTAGGATGAATGAGGCATCTACTTGAAGGAAATAAGAATGTTAAAAATCATGATGAGGGTGTTGACATAATAAATGTAAATAAACAACCCGAGGGCTGTGCTCCAGTGCATAGGAAGATGCCTTTCTGTTCCAAATCTATGTTTGTTGAATGTTGAATCTTCTTTTATTTTATTTTGGCATGGAAGACCAAACTCAGGAGTGCTCTATCACTGAGCTACAGCCCCAGCCCTTTTTATTTTCTATCTGGAAACAGAGTCTCACTAAGTTGCTGAGGGTCTTTCTATGCTGCTAAGGCTGTCTTCAAACCTGGGACCCTCCTATGTCAGGCTCCCAAATATTGGGATTACAGGCATGTGCCACTCTACCCAGCTTTTATTTTTTATTTTGAGACAGTCCTTCTAAATTGCTGAGACTGGTGTTGAACTTGTGATCCTCCTGTGCCAGCTTCCTGAGTAGCTGGCATTGCAAGGTGCACTGACTTCTCTTACATTCTTGGGATTTTTCATCTAAGTGTAAAAATTCTCTTCTCCAGTTTCTTCTTCCAGTTTCTCAACCTTAAATATTCCTCAACAGGAATTGCTGCTCTGCTTGTCCAGCACTGACTACTCCCTTAGAACAGTGGTCTCTGGCCTGCTTTGATCACCCACGCTAGCAGTCCAAATACACTGAATACAGGCATCCCCTCAGTATAAGTGTGTGTGTTTATTTAAAAATCAAGTCCTACAAAGCTTTCGGTCATGATAAAATATACACAAAAATGGAAATTTAAGAGGAACTGATAAGTTATGCCTTCATGGCCCTAAGGTTAGTCTACTCAGTCCCACTGAATAACTGAGCGTCTTCTTTCATGCCTGGCATCCACGGAAGAGAAGTCAAGGAGGACCAGCACGTAACAGACATCTTCTCGGGTGGAGGGGTCCACTTCCTGCTGTAGTAGAGAACCACAGGCTGGGGGGCTTCAACAATAGGAAAGTGTTATCTCACAGATCTAGGGGCTGGATGCCTGAGATCAAAGTATGAACACGGTCGATTCTTTCTGAGGCTGGGAGAGAATCCCTTCAGTGTCTGTCTGTGTCCGACTGAGAGTCCTCTTAAGCATTCCCTGCCCTATACACCCAACACTACCAGCTCAGCCTTTGTCTTTGCTTTTGTTCTCCCTATGCACATGTCTGTGTCATTTCTTTTTACTAGGGCACCATCAGATTAGGGTTTACCCTAATGAGGTCATTTTTTTTTTTTTTTTTTTAGTGGTACTGGTGTTCCTGGAAGCCCTTCTACCTCCGGGCTATGCTCCCAGACCTATATTATACTTTTTACTTGGAAACAGGGTCTCTTAAGCCAGCACAGCTGGCTTCGAACCTGCGCGATCCTCCTGTCTCCGCCTCCCAAGTGTGGGGATTACAAGCGTGCCCATGCCTGGCTAATGAGGTCATCTTAATTTAATCATACTAATGTGATCATCCCATCCCCAAATAAGGTCTCAAATAAGGTGTAAGGTATGGGAGGTTAAGACTTTAACATGTTTGGGAAAACAAAACTCACAACTGGGGCTGATGGTAAATGTGATGGCAAGCAGGGTCTTTACACTGAATGATAGACAGGAAGCTTCTTCAGGATGGAAGGCAGCCCAGAGAAGCAGGAGATGGTGGCCCTTCACTAGTTTGCTTGCTGTTGGTCAATGGGAAGTCTCTTCTGTGAATGTGGAGAAGACTTCAGGTCTACCTCCAGGCACAGGGCTCTGTTCTAGAGAAGTCTCCATTCACCAAAGCAGTGTCACATTGTCTTGTACTCTGAGCTTCCCCAAAATACTTTGTAGCTGTTATTTCTAGAAGAAACTGCTGCTGAAAAAACTTAGAATGTTTGCATGTGAAACAGCGACTCAGCCAGGCTGTTCCTAGAAGGACAGGGACACAACTTCCTCGATTCCTGATCATGAGGAAGCTGGTGTTTCCTAAACAAAAATTGAATGTTTGTCACTTGTACTATTTAATTATGACCCAAGAGATTTGCTAACATTGCACATTCTGTCTTCAGTGCCCATTTGATTTTAGTATTAAAGAGATTCAGTCGCTATATAGTTACCAAGTAACAAGTGTTAAAACCTCAATAAATAACATTTTTAATAATAAGGTTCTGAAATGCATAGATCACATCTCCCTGTTCATTCTCTAAGAAAAACATTTTAATTATCTATTGACACGTATTGCACATGGAACAACCGTCTTTTTAAAAGATAAATGGGTTTATAGGCGAGTCGGGTTAATTAAAAGCCAGTGGAGTATTACAAGTGTATTTACTGGGGAATATTCACTGTAGGAGAGGAACAGTTCTTACACAGTTGTCAGAATTCTGTAAATGTATTGTTTAATAACCACTTGGCACTTAATTATAGTGAGATGGTGAGAGCTTAAATCTAAACTAAGCACACATTCCAGTTATCTCTTCTCAGTGGCTTCTTTTCAGTGACATAGGATTTCCAGGCCAGACCACACTAAAGCAGGGTCCATTGATAGGTGCAATTGCTGACAAGAAATCCTCAGGACCAGGGGCCGGTCCTGAGCTAGCATCTATTCTGACCCTGAAGCCATGAAGAAAAGTTCAACTCCAGAGGTGAGCCCAGTTCTCAGCAAGATTTATCTATAAGATAAAGTCAAACTCCTCATCATGAACTCATCATCACGGTGTCCAAGGCCTTCACCATCAATCCCTGCATTAGGCAGCTCTGTGTTGTTATAATGAAATACACGAGGCAATTAACTCATAAAGAGAAGGGTTTTTTTTTGTCTTGTTTTGTTTTTTGCTCCTGGTAATGGAGGTTCCAGTCCCACTGCTCTGGGCTTCTGGTGAGAGCAGCACATCACAGTGAGAGTGCATGGAAGAGCAAACCGCTCACCTCATGAGCCCAGAAGCAGAGAGAGGACGAGAGGGCAGGTCCCACTGTCCCCTTCAGCAGCATACCTGCAATGACCTAAGGATCTCCCATTAAGGCCCCACCTCCTAGTGCCACCAACTTTCCAACAGCATCGTTCTGGAGGCCAAACCTTTAAGACACGCACCTCTGGGGTATTCATCGGAACTAGTACAAGCCTCCATTTCTTCTCCAGACTTCTCCCACCCCAGCTTGCCTCTATTTCTGTTACTCCATGTATGCTTCAGTTGTTATCTTGCTCCTTTCACAAGGAATATACTATTCCAGAGAGTGGCTGCTCTATGAACTTGATTCCATAGGAGGGATGGACAGTAAGCCCCCAGCCAACCTACGCTGATCACACAGCACAAGTAAGAAATCTCTTGTTGTTTGAAGTCACAGAGTCTTGGGGGATGTTTATTATGCCAGCACAACATAACCTATCCTGAATCATGGATCCCCACAGTCAATCAGAGAAGCCTGACATAGAGAAGATGCTTGTGAATGTTTAACAATGAATGAATACATAAGTCAGCTGGTAAATCCTCTGTCTTCCCCTCTATAATATGATCTGGTCATTAGGAAGCACACTCAGGCTTCTGGGGGACTTTAAGAATCTCCAACCTGGGTGGTGTGAAGAAGCTTGCATTTTGGTTTCTATGCAGACCTACCACGATGTATCATGGGTATTATTGTGAGAAACTTGGCGTTTTTGAGCATTTAGGAAGAGTTGTGGGAGCAATGGACCACTAAACAAACATCCATTCAAGTGTGTACATGTATAGTACACGTGTGTATAGTGGTCCTCCCATCATCTCTTTTGCAACCGGTATTGGCACCCAATTTTCTTTTGAGGGACCTGCCTCATCCCCACTCTCAGGTCCTGTGTTTGAGTAGCATTGTCCACACCCCCCAGTTCTAGGGGTGGACGTAAACTGTCCAGGTCATGAAGCAATGTGATGTTGGAGACAAAGTGATGTTGGAACCAAAGCCAGAACCGAGACCTCTGAGCATGGGCCCCACCTGTTTATCTCATAACTATGGGGAACTCCTGCTCTGAGCACTGCTAGATCTGGGAACACAGTGAGGAAATGAGAGGGGGCATTTTCACTAGCATGCTTAGGGTTCAGTCTGATGCTCCCTCCACCATGGCGGACATGGCATGTCCCTGCCTCTCCCTTCCTCTTCCCGCCCCTCCTCAACATCCATCCAGACACCTCTCCTCCAGCAGCCTCCCCTGACTGCCCAAACCTTGCTGATTCTCCTGTTTTCTTTGCATTCCTCTTGCCACAAGTCCCAATATTTGGAGGAGTCACTGGAAGGAATGACCAGCCAGGGTTGAGGACTCCACAGCCTCAAAGAGGCAGGACCAGAGGATGCACTGGGGTGATGTCTGATCACAGTCCTCACAAATCCCACTGCTGCTGGAGGTGTCTGGCTCATTGAGTACCCAGGACACTCAGCAAGCTGTCACCTTCTAGTCCAGTTAGGGAGTTTCTTCCTGGCCCCTCTAGCTACCCTGCCTCTGACCATATCCTAACATCTGACACCCCATCTCCAGAGAAGGAAAACAGACAGTCCTAGAAGCGACAGGACCCTAAACCACTGGGTTGGAAGCAAAGTCCTTGGGAGCCACAGAGGAAGGACTGGGCTTAGGAGCTGATTGCATTGCCCCTGGCAACCGCACGTCCCAGCAGGTCGAGTCAATGTTGCTGTGCTCTGGGACGCAGTTTCCTGAAGCTCAGAAAGAAATCTATATTGTTCTCAGGAGCAGCCAGCCTTTCTCAAGGCAGCGTGGGTCCCTCCCGTCTGCAGGCAACTTAAAGGGACACAGAGACCAAACCCAGAAGGTAAAAAAGGCTCAGACCTTTTGGGCCAGACTGACAGCCTAAAATAAAGTGTGGCATTTTACCTGTATGTTTCATTTCCCTCACCCTGATACTGGGACCTCTCAGCCCCTTGATTGCAATGAACTTCAAGCTGAGATGTGGTTTTTTTTCTTTTCTTTTTTTTTTTTAAGTCTCTCTCCTTTCTAATCCAGCCTAAAGGTAGCTAATGTTCATTGAACCCTTATCATGTGCTAGGCAGTCTAGAAAATACTTTTCATGTAACTCATTTAATCCTCAGAAGACCCAACCCCATGCCTTTTGACTGAGAAATATTAAGCACCAAGCAGTTTAAGTAACTTTCCCAAATGTCACACAGATCATCAGGGGTAGAAACAGATAGCCTAGCTCATCCTCATCACCACCATGCTATCCCACCTCTCTAAGGGCAAGTGGTTCGGAACTAGACCACTCTAGACCAGTCAATATGGAAAGTTCTATTCTAGCTATTGTTGACCTCTGCGACCTCGATAATCTATGCAACCTCTCTGATCCTCACTTCCTCTCTGTAATGTGGCCATGGTGACCACAATCACTCTTATACAGGGTAATCCCAAGGTTTTAATTAGGTGACCCACAACCTTTCCATTGGCGAGCTCCTCTCTCACCCCCTTTTTAGCCAGCTCTTCTCACCTATCAGCTCTCAGCTGGATTCTGCATCCTCTCAGAAGCTCTCTGAATTCCTGGTTCTGCACTGTCTGACTTTTCAGTGTTTCCCCACAGTCCCGTATATCCCAATTGCGACCCTCATCACTCTTGACTGTAACTATCTGGGACATGTATCTCTTCTGTTGGGCTGAGCTTTGCAAGAGCAATGACACATTGCTGTTCCAACCCATACTCATAGTATCTAGCAAGGCACTTGTAGTAAAGATCAGCAAATACTTGTAGCACAAATAACTAAGTGAAATTTTATTTCGGTTTATATTTATATCCCTGTATAGTCATCCTAATAGATGGCAAGGTTCTTGAGGGCAACCACCATGTCTCATTGTTCGTCTGAGTTCCTCACCGTACCCGGTACCACAGAAACAGAGCTTGCACTAGAATGAGGTAAATGGAGTGCCTGGACCCAAAATGTAAGGAGGTTCCAAGTCTCAACTTTGTCCAAAGATAGACAAGTCATGTCCCCCATGCATTACATCTAACTTAAATTAATGAATGACCCAGTAGTCCGGCTATAAATCTATATCTTTGATCCCAAGGAGTTCTCAGACTTGTGATGATTCACATCCATCATTAAATCGTTTGAACCCCCACAACCAATACATTGCTTGGACCCATGAATGTAGTGGGTGCTGCTGGGCTCAGAAATACCACACCAAGTTAGGAAGTAGGAGGAGAAGACAGGATACTAGAGGTTGAGCAGAGTCCAGGTCCACAAAGACCAAGGAAATGTAAGAGACAGTCCAGGAAGGCTGAATTACAATCGTTCAGAGAGGGAGACAAGGGTGTTCCAAGCAGAGAACTAGAGAAACAAAGCCAGAAAATACCAAGTTCTCTGGAACCAGAGGAAACATCTGACTGGAACTCAGCCTACATAGAATGAGCTCGACCAGAGGCCTTCCCACCCACTGTTACACTTGATCTCAACAACAAAGGACTGTAATGATTCCCTCTTTAGTGACAGAGACTGAGGTTTAGGAATCAAGTGGCTTGCTCCAGACACAAAGCAAGTGAGGCTGGACTTGAAGCCATGCTTGGCCACTTGGGCATACCCCAGCCCTACAGCATGGTAGGGGCATCCTACACCAGGTTTCCAGTGCCTAGGGTGGGTTTTATCTGGTGGGGTTGAGGGAAGTGTGAGGGTCCTGAGCTCCTGAAACATGGATTCCAAGACTTTTTTTTAGAGTGATTTGGAAGTATTTGGTGCTTTGGTCCTTCTCTCAAGCAACTGGTTAGAGATCTGGGGAGGCCAAGAGAAGGTGGCTCATTCCCTGACCCGTGCTTCTTGCCCAGCCCAGCCCCAGCAGAATGGAAATGAAATAACTAAGGCTTCAAAGGCAGTGCTTGACTTAAGTGAGAACAAATATTCAAAGGCTCGGGCAGACAATGTGGACAGCATGTTGACACTCTGTGATACACCCTCCAGCCTGGACTTCATTCAATGAGGGGACAGTGCGGCTGCCTTTGTGGGGGTGGATGGTAGAACAAAACAGGACAGATTAGCTGCACCCCTGCTGACAGTGAGATGTGAGCCTGAAATCCAACTCTGAGGGACTCCTCGCTCCTGGGGTCAAGAAGTTAGCAGTGTCCAAAGCCAGCCCTGCGTGGCTTCCATTGCTGACAGCTAGCCCCATGACCCAGATGCGCTGCCAGGAGGTCACAGCAGGGGCATTTCCATTTTAACCCCATTGTTTAGCCAAATGAAGCCAAGATGTTCCTGCTCCCCACTGGAGAAGTCTGCCCGGCTTCAATAATTTCTGAGTGCTGACAGATAATTCAGAGATATTGGATATCTCACCACCTGGGGACTGCCCTTCGCTACAGCAGCAATCAGTTACTGCCCGCCAACCAGGGGCCATGCAGAGGCCCCGGGCCCCCTCGTGCCTTTACGATCAGGCTCCAGCGTCTTGGAAAATATTGCTTGAATTTATTTATATAATCACGTTAGGAAAGCGGTGAGTTATTGTGAAGTCAGCATTCTTCCATCTTCCTTCCCACTAATCCTTTGTTTGAGATTCTGCTCGAAGGACTCCGATTACTAATGCTACCTGGTAAAGGGTAATCCAAAAAAAATTAAACCACTTCCCATACTGTATTTTTCACTCAGTGCCACCCTTCTCCTTAAACCCAGTACAGACATAAATCAATTAGTTACTGATTTTATGACTACCTGCATTTAAGAAAACACAGTCTTTTGACATCGTTCTCCTAAGTATTTAAGTCATCTTAAAGGGAAATGCTGCCCTTCATTTGGAGAATCAGGCCTTAGGAATCTCCAGGTAAAAGCAAACACTTGGAACAGGGCTGGTTCTATGACAACGGGACGATCCAAACAGTGTATGTCTGTTTTATCCTAGTATTGCTAAAATTTATTCTTTGAGCTGGTTTAGTTTAGGATTGTTTTGTTTTGTTTTGTTTTGTTTTGGGTGTGTATGTCAGGAGGGTACTAAGGATTGAACCCAAGGATATTATATCTCCAAGCTACACCCCCTGACACCATATGATTTGGCTATGCCACTCCTGGGTATCTTTCCAAAGGGGTTGAAAACAGAATTACAGTAACATCCATACCCTTGTTCATAGCAGCACAATTCGTAATAGACAAAACAAGGAACCAACCTTGGTCTCCATTAACAGATGAATAGATTGCAAAATTATGGGAAATACACACAATGGAATTCTATTCAGCTATAAAGAAGAACAAAATCATGTCATTTGCAAGAAGATGGAAAGACCTGGAGAACATTATATTAAGTGAGATCAGCCAAGCACAGAAAGAGAAGGGACATATGTTTCCTCTAATATGCCCAAACTAGGAAGTATTAGGAATACAAGAGGGACTCCAGATAATGGAGGGGAAACCTCAGCAAAGCTAGAATGGAACGGTAGGAGACAAAGAAGGCTGAGATTGATTAATGGAGGAGCTACATCTGAATATGTGTAAAAGTATGAATGTAGAATGGTTAACCTGGACACTCATTGTTGGGAGGGGGGAGGGGAAGTGGGAGAGAGAAGGCACCAAGCACAGTCTGAATGTATGCCATTTTCAATATGATCCACATAAAAATAAAAATAAATAAAAAATAAAAATAAATTTAAAACATTTTGAAACAGACTCTTACTAAGTTGCTGAGTGTCTTATGCTTAGTTTATGAGCCTGGCCTCAACTCTGATCCTCCTCGTCTCAGCCTCCCACGTACTAGGATTATATAGGTGTGCACCATTGAGCCCGGCTCAGTCTTTCTTCTTAATCCTTACAGGTCCCACTCTCTGCCTCTCATCATACATCAAGGCGAAAAATTAGTAAAATGGTGCTACAGATTCAAAGAATATTCGTCTCAGAGAGCACAGGAGGAATGAAATGGAATCCTAGGATGCTGTTTGGTTCTGCAATGAACAGAATTAATAAATTTAACCAAAGAGTTGTAAAAGACCTCTACAAAGAAAATTATAAAACATTGAAGAAAGAAATCGAAGAAGACCTTAGAAGATGGAAAGATCTTCCGTGCTCATGAATAGACAGAATGAATGTCATCAAAATGGCCATCCTTCCAAAAGTGATCTACAGATTCAATGCAATGAATGCCCATTAAATTACCAAGGCCATTTCTTATAGACATAGAAATAAATTCATTTGGAACAACAACAAAAAACCAGAATAGCCAAAGTAATTCTCAGGAACAAAAACCATATAGGAGGAATCACAATACCTGACTTTAAAGTATACTACAAAGCCATACTAATAAAAACAGCACGGTACTGGCACAAAAACAGATATATAGACCAATGTGTCAGAATAGCAGACTCAGAAACAAATCCATATACTTACAGCCAATTGATTTTTTTACAAAGGGGCCAAAAACATACACTGGAAACAAGAGAGCCTTTTCAACAAGGTGTTGGTAAAACTGATTAACCATATCCAGAAAAATGGAAATAAACACCACTTTCTCACCCTTGAATTGAAGAGTCAATTCAAGATGGATCAAAGATTTGGAAATCAGACCAGAGACCTTGAGGCTCCCTGAAGAGGGCATAGGTCCAACACTACAACACATTGGCACAGGGAAAAACCTTTTCAACAAGGCCCCAAAGGCAAAAGAAGGTAAAAGGCAGATCAACACATGGGATTGCATTAAACTGAAGAGCTTCTGTTTAGCAAAGGAAACTATCAAGCATCTCAACCAAAAGCCGACAAAATGGAAGAAAAATTTTGCCACCTACTCCTCCGATAGAGGCCTGATATCTAGAATATACAGAGAACTCAAGAAACTCAGCACCAAGAAAACAAATAACCCAATAAAAAATGGGCAAGTGAACTATATAAAAGTCGCCTCAACACTAGTTCTTATATTTCAAATTTTAGATAAACCTACAAACAAATCATGTATGCTTAACTATGGTTGTAGAATAAAGTACAAATACTATTTAACTTAACAATATAAAAGTAGAAATATAGAGTGCCTGAAGGGATGAAAGGGATTTAGAAGAAGTTGGAAACCAAGGGTACCGCCGATGATGGATGAAAGAAGACAGGGCAGTTTCAGGATGTGGTTGAGGCCACATAGATGGATCAATGAGTGAGGAAAAGAAAATAGTGATTTCATTCTATTTGGAGACGAGAAGATGGGAAGTGGTGAAGGAGCTGCTATGAGGAAGCTAAATCTTTAATCATGGGAGAAAGTCAAAAGACAGTGTCTAAAGCTGGGCGTGGTGGCGCACGCTTGTAATCCCCGCACTTGGGAGGCTGAGACAGAAGGATGGCACAGGTTTGAAGCCAGCCTCAGCTACTTAGTGAGGCTCTCAGCAACTTAGTGAGACCCTGTTTTCAAATAAAATATAAAATAAGTCTGGGAGTGTAGCCCGGAGGTAGAAAGCCCCTGGGTTCCATCCCCAGTACCACACACACACACACACACACACACACACACACACACAAAAGTGTCTAGAACTGATCAACCAAAAAACAACTGTAGCTCGGCATGGTGGTGCACACTTATCATCCTAGAACCTGGGAGGCTGAGACAGGAGGATCTCGGGTCCAAGGCCAGCCTCAGCAACTCAGCAACACTCTGAGCAGCCTCGTCAGACCCTGTCTCAAAACAAAAAATATAACAGGATTGGGAATGTAATGTGGAGATAGAATGTCCCCGAGTTCAATCCCAATATCAAAAAAGCAACTCTGCAATTATGTTTCTTAGACATATGAAAATAAATTTCAGAGCATTAGGGACATTAAAGTGTTGTTTCAAATTATCCCAGGGTGATAGAGGTCAAAATAAATCACTAACCTTGAGGGGTGGGAAGTGACTTCTGGGGTACTGGTAATATTCCATTTCTTAATCTAGGTGCTGGTTATGAGAGAGTTTCGTTCATAAAAGTCATCAGGCGCATACTTAGAATATGTGTATTTTTTTCTGTTTGTGTTGTATTTCAGTCAAATTCCCATAAGTAAAAGTAGTTGCCTTGTGGGAGCTGAACTAGGGAAAATGAGAGAAGAGAGAGGGCAATATTGTTTTCCCTGGTCAACCCAGATGAAAGCACCATTATTTTCAGCCACATACACGTATTACTTGGATGGAAATTAACTATTTTGATGTTACTTTGGGTGACTTCTTCGGGTGCCTTCTTCCATATAAGTTCCATGGTCTGGAAAGACTAACTAAATGTGGTGTATTTAAACTCCAGGAAAATGGGTCTCAGCTGATTTAGGAAAGTGACTTCCAAACCACAGAGTCTCCAACAATGTGGGCAGTGAGTTCACTGTCATTGGAGACGCTCAAATAAATGAGACCAAGAGGAACGGTGTCCAAATGGGTATAGAGTCAGTTTGCTCACTGCTGAAACATGGCAGCACATCCTAGAGGCTATATACACATGCACACTTTGGTATGAAGCACCTGCTTTTTTTTCTTTCTTTTTTTAACCTTTTCAGTCAAGAAAGAAAAATTGAAAAGTCCATAATTTCAATGAAAACATAATCCTTAAAAACTAGGACAAAATCATAACTGGAAGGAGAGTCAAAGGAAGCCCTTTCTCTACATTGAAGCTGAAGACGAGCAGCCAGTATTTGACGCTGGGGTAGAGAATATACCAGCGGCACCAGGTAAGCACGGACATCCCATGACCTGGGGACTGCCCTGCACCAGCACAGCAGTTACTCCCCCAGCAAAGGGCCATGCAGAAGGCCAGTGATGGCAGTTATCTCCGGCTAGGACTTGAAATTCCACCTGCTCTAATGGAAGCCATATTCTAGGGGTCAGCAAACTGTGGCCTATGGGCCAAATCCAGCTTGCTACCTGTTTTTGTACAGCCTGTAAACTAGGAATGGGTTTGACATTTTGAAATGGTTGGAAAATATCAAAAGAAAAATAAAATGCATCATGACATGTAAAATATCTGAAATTTGAACTTCAATGTCCTTAAATAAAGTTTTATTGGAATACAACAATGCCCTAGGCAACATAGCCTATGGCTGCTTTTGCTGTAACAGCGGAGTGGAGTGAATCTGACAGATGACACGGCCCACAGAGGCTAACATATTTACTGTCTGGCCTTTTACAGGAAAAGTTAGCAAAATTATGTTGTACAGCATGGCTGGTATAAACAGCATGAATTTATCTGGCACTTTCAACTCTCAAAGTACTTGTTTCACTTTGTCATTGTTTTCTTGTCTAACATACTGTAGAAAGAACTTGGAATCAGAGTTAGAATCAAGTAATTTACATCTAATTAGGAATAATGCATTGTATATCTCAAAACAGAAAAGTAAAACTTGAACATACTAACTATAAAGAAATAAAAAAGCATAAGGTGATTGATATGCTAATTACCCTAAGCTGATCACTACCCAAGGTATACATGAATCAATACATGACTTTATACCTCATAAATATCTGGAAATATTATGTATCAATAAAAAATAAAAAGTTTATGCCGGGTGTGGTAGAGCACACTTGTAATCCTAGCACTTGGGAGGCTGAGACAGGAGGATCACACAGGTTCAGAGCCAGCCTCAGCTACTTAGTGAGGCTCTCAGCAACTTAGTGAGACTCTACTTCCAAATAAATTTAAAAAAATATATGGCTGGGGGTATAGCCTGGAGATAGAATGCCTCTGGGTTCTATTCCCAGTACCACAAAAGAAAGGAAGAAAGAAAGGAGAGAGAGAGAGAGAGAGAGAGAGAGAGAGAGAGAGAGAAAGGAAGAAAGAAGATTAAAAGGTAGGCAAAAGACCTGCACAGACAATTTTACTATTTTTTAAAAAAACATGCAAATGACCAATAGATATATGAAAAAAAAAGCTCAACATCACCTATCATCAGGGAAATAAAAATCAAAACCACAATGAGAGGTCATTTTGCTCCAGTTAGCATGGCAACCATCAAAAGCAAAAGAAAAAGAAGAAACAAAAAATGAGAAAGAAAGAGGGAGAGAAGTTAGTCACTGGAAAGGATATAGAAAAAGGGGAACCTATGCACACTGTTGTTGGTGGGAATGTAAGTTGGTGTAGCGTTAATGAAAACAGTATGGAGGTTCCATGTAAGATTAAAAATAAAACTAACATGTGATTCAGTAATCCCCCTACTAGGTAATATTGAACAGAATTAAACTCAGTATGTCAAAAAGGTGCCTGCATTCTATGTTTATTGCAGCACTATTAACAACAGCCAAGACCTATGGGCAGCCCACAGAAAGAGTCCTTACAACACTTCTACCAAACTCATGGCTTTGGTGCTCAAGGCGGGCATGGTTAAATTCCTTTCAGTCTCCTTCCCAGCATGGAATTCAAAGAGGAACTCCTAGACCAAAATTTAAGCAAAAGAGCTTCTCTTCTCTGCCACTCACAAATAAAACAAAATGGTCCTACCTCAACTCTTCAAATGACTAATTCACTAAATGCACTATGGTTTTACTGAGAGGAAATTATGATTCCCTCCCCCCAGTCCAGCTGTTGTTTTTAAAAAATAAACAGATTTAGCCAGACACACTGGTACATTTCTGTAATCCCAGTACTTGGGAAGCTGAGACAGGAGGATAGCAGGTTCAAGGCCAGCCTCGGAAACTCAGCAAGACTTTGTATAAATAAATAAATAAATAAATAAATAAATAAATAAATAAGTAGTTAAGGAAGAGCCAGAGTATTTGGGAGTCTGAAACAGGAAAATCTTAGGCTTGAGGCCAGCTTTAGCAACTTAGACCTTTTTTCAAAATAAAAATGATAAACAAAAAAGACTGGGGTGTAGCTCATAAGTAGAATGCTCTGACGGTCAATCTCCAGTACTAAAAAATAAATAAAAATCAGCACACCGTCTTCTCCACTGTTCCCAGTGTGCTCCCAGGGGGAAGTAGCTCAGGAAAACCACCCAAGCGCCAGTGCAAGTATCGACGGCTTCCGTGGCACAGGCAAGAGCGACCTAAACTGACATACTCCTCAAGTACTGGATCAAGAACAATTGCTGTGGCATATTGCTTGTTCGACAAATTGATTTTCAGCGAATTGACTCTTGACAGCTTCCCAGCCAAGCCCCGACCTTAGACTGAATTAGGCTCCAATCATCTGGAGGGTGCTCACTCTGTGGCAAGCTAAAGACAGGCCCATGAAGGTTCCCGGGCCGCAGTAGGTCCAGCCAGGCCACCCAGGAGCTTTGCTGGTGTCTGTGTCTGGACGTGATCTCCTGCAGCCGAGGCTCTTCTCTCAGCCTGGCAGTTGTCTAGGAGACCAAGAGCTCCACGGAGAACTGAGGCTCCCAGTTTCCTCTGGCTTCCCTAGGGACAGGCAGGTTTCTTCAAATGGCAGGCCTCTCTACCCAGACAATTGCTTTCTTCATTGCACAAAGTACAGTATTTGCCAGATAAACTCATGTTAGGGAAGTTGTTTGAGGGTAGCTAGCTCACCTTGCCCCAGCCCTCGACCTCACTCCCTGGAGGCCTGAGCAAAACCCTAGTCCCTCCTCTCCCTGCTGATAGCCAAGCTCTGAATGAAACCATCTGGATTCAAATCCTGACTCCTTACTTGTAGGTGTATCACCTGAGTGGACGGTTTAACTTCTCTGAGCCTCAGTTTTCTTATCTGTGAAGTAAGGATTTTTAAACAACCAGTACCTGATTCAGACAGTAGTGGGGGCTCATTGAGATAATTCATATGAGGCACTTGGAACAGCGCCTGGCCCAGAGAAGTGGTAAACATTATGCTCTTAATATTTCCTTTGGAGGGAAAGTCCCTGGCCAGTGTAGATGGGAACTGCAGGCCTAAGAAGGAGCTGGGGTGCTCAGGTGTGCCCCTCACTGCCCGCCCCTTGTTGGGGGTGGGTGATGATAACCAAGGAGAAGGGGCTGGCTGTGCACTCGGTCAGTCCAAATGACTTATTACACCAGCTCCTGGCAAGGGAGTAGAAAGCAAGAAATAAAAATCATAGCATCGATTTTTCCCACACGTGAAGCCAGCAATGTTATTTCCAGATCCATCCCTTTTGAAATTAAATTAAATAAAGTTTAGCTCAGTTTGTCAATTTGCTGAAAACCATCTCTATCTGACTCTCCTTTGCTGCGATGAGACTCAAGGAGGATGTTTTTTCTAGGGAGGCATTATTGCATTAGGAGAAGCGTGAGTTTGTGATGATGTTCCAGAATTTTAAGAGCTTTTCGACCCAATAAGGTGTCAATTTACAAGTACATTTTCCATAACCATTAGGTAGGCATTTTAACAAATGGGGGCTGTGGCAAGTGAGTCCTCCAGGAGTGAGTTATAGCTGTAGGACTATATTTTGATTCAGAAATACTGTCCCTGAGGCAGTAGAATTCTCTCCCTGCCTCAAAGATATGCTTCTGAAAATCCAGAAACATATTCCTCTTTTACTTCAATTATGAGATTTTTTTCTTTCTTTCAAAAACAATAAATGTGCCAGTTATTTCAGGTGAGAAAACATAATCTTGAGGCTGCCTCAAGGAGAGGTGTTTGCCAAACCCAAATTCGCCCAGGTGAGGGGCTAATAAAAGCCTCTAGAGGGGCCAGGCAGGGGCAGACAGGAGTAATAAGTGGCCTGTCAGTCATCCTAACCAGCCAGAACCAATCACAGGGACTTGGGAGGAGATTACCCACAGTTAGCAGGCTGGGAGTGGGGTTAATAAAAGCTGGTTCTATATCCCCTGGTTCATTGGGAAGAAGGTTCGGTAATTGCCTCCATATGGTCTAGACTTCAATTTTCCCCCCAAGATCCCTGCTCACTGAGAAGTTAGGACCATGGTGGCCAAGAAGAAATAAAGATGGGCAAGAAACCAGACTTTAACCGGAAGTCATGGTCCAAGAACTGGAGCCATTGCAAGAGATCAGAGTTATTTAGAAGGTCTAAGTTAGTCTTAGGTTCATTGGGATGTCCAAGGTGTCTTCAAAAGGCCAAATTTAGTCTTTCAAAACTGAGTTCCTACTTAGCCTTCAAATCCTGAATTAAGTGGCCCCACCTACTGAAGCCATCTCCAACCATGCTAATAGAGAGAGAGAGCACTCGCCAGTGTGCCCTTCTTGCTCCCAAGACATTCCATACAATGTTCCGTGAATACCCTTGAGCACACTGTACTGTAATTATCTATGAGTCCACTTCCAGCATCTCCAGTAGGTCATGGCACAAAGTTTAGTAAACATTGGTCAGTCACATGAAGAGAGGGATCCCAGGAAAAACCCTCAAGAGAAAATGATAAGAGATGGTAAAAAACTCTGGTTTGAGTTCAATTAAAAGTGGTTCATACTTGAGAAAATTTTAGAAAAATCCAAAGGACTGTTTAAGTAAATCATAGCCTATCTATTCAATAGGTTATTATGCAGCCATCAACAAGTACATAGCAGATGTATATTTATTGCTTTGGAAAGACATTTGTGATCAAGTGGTAAAAAGCAAATAGTGTAACAGTTTGATCCCAATTATTTTTGAGCAAATTAAGGATGTATCTCTGCAACTCTATTTATTTTTTTTAATTTATTTTGCTGTCCTGGGGATTGAACCCAGGGACATTCTACCTCCAAACTACAGCCCCAGCCCCAGCCATATTTTTTATTCTTTATTTTGAAACAGGATTCCCCTAAGTTCTGGAGGGCCTCACTAAACAGCTGAGTCTGGCCACAAACTTGCTGGCCACAGACTTGCTCCTGTCTCAGCCTCCTGAGTACTGGGATTACAAACATCCACCACCATTTCCGGCTTATAACTCTGTTTCTCTGTATCTGTTTTTCTCTATCTGTGTCTGTCTGTCTGTCTGTCTGTCTGTCTGTCTGTCTGTCTGTCTCTCTCTCTCTCTCTCTCTCTCTTTATCTCTCTCTCTCTCTCTCATGTGCACTCATATTGTATAAATAGAGGTGACATACTAAACCACAGGAACTACCACTGAAATATCATATTGCAGAAGAACATTGAAGAGATGATTTTCACCCAAAAGAGGGTGACTACAAGGAAAGATCTAATTAATATCATGTCACTGAAATAAGGATTGAGTGAACTGAGAGTCCTCCCAACAGGGAAACTCCAGATCTGTCTAAATGGTGGTGGATGGTAACTCTCACAGCACAAACTAAATGCTCTCAAGGCTTGGGGAGAGTGGTGTCTGATGCTGCAGGGAAAGGGCTCAAGGAAGACTTCATGAAAAAGGTGACCAGGAACCTGGCTCTTCTTCCCAGATGATGCGATGCTTCTCAACCTGTAGCTTCACTATTTTGTTTCTCTCTGCACCACCTGTGTGGTTACTTACTTATTTTTTCTTGAAATCATGCTTTTTTAAAATAAAAATACATTTCAAGAGACAGCTTTGCTTCACTAATTGTATACATAAAACAAGATTGTTTACCATAAGCAAAAGAAAGCAACCATAAAAATGTATGTTATTAAATATTCCAAAGACATTCAATTCCAGTTAAATGTTGGTGGCAGATGCTCTGCACCTAGAAGCTGGTTCTTCTTTGTTAAAAAGGAGAGATCGGCAAATGTTCTCATAGTGCTAAAGACCCAAGAGTACCCATCCACCATTCCCCACCCCACTTCAAGGAACTCTGTCCTGACCAGAGAAGGATGAGAGAGAGAGATGAGCTTTCTTTCCCACCAAGAGATCCACGAGATACCCTGCAGCAACAGGCTTCCAGGAGAGTTGGTCAAGGGGAGATGGGGCTCCGTGAGACTGTAGTGGGGGCAGGGTCAGTGAAAGGCAGTTTGGCACCTTTAGCACAGGTGTGTCCAGGAAACAAGGCACACATCACATGGGGGCAAGGTGGGTGGGGGCGGTTTCTTACTGTAATCTTGCCATTGTTTTGATTTCTGGGTTACATCGTTCTATTACCTGTTTAAAACAAAGAGATGTTATTACATATGTACACACACACACACACACACACACACACACACACACACTTAAATAACAATATTCAAAACAACCAAGTATTCCAGGTGCAGTAGAGAACAAACGCCTTGGAGTAGAGGCAGCTCCAAGGTCAGTCACAGTTCTGCCACTTACTAAGTCAATGTTCTTGAGTAAATGTCTTAACTTCCCAAGCCTCGGTACCCCATCTGTGTAAAGCGGATACAAGCAGTGCCTGTCCATTGTGTTATAGATGTGTTAAAAAGGGGATCAGCGGACTGCCCTCTGCCTTTCCCAGCATATAATGCATCATTGTTAGTACCTACGGCTCCCGCGCTATAATTCTTTAAGTGCATGTCTGCAAGTATCTTTTTCTATCTGTCTCTGTCTCCCTTGTTACTTTCTGTTCTAAAACTGAAGCATAGTTTGTGTCATTTATTCTGTATATTTAGTAGATTGTTCTCTTCCCTGCTCTTAATTTTAATAAGCTAACAAGGAGAACATTTTTAGGAGCAAATAAGCTGGCTACATGAAACTGCTTGTTACTTCCCGGCCTTCTGACTGATTTCAGGAGTGGTGGTTAGTGGCTTTGGGGACAGAACTGCTCTCCAGCCCTGAGCAGACTGTGAGCCTACTCCTGTGTGGGTCCTTGTGATGGCTCATCTGTGTTGTCAACTTGCATTGACTGAGAGACCCCTAGAGCTGGGAGACTTCAGTTGTGTCCATGAGTGATTGGCAGATGAAACAGCAAATTGAGGGGGGAGCACCCCCTGAGTGTGGGGTCCTGGATGGACAAAGGGCAGGAGGAGAGGAAACATCCTGAGGCTCAGTTGTTCCTGAGCAGGTGCGGCCCCAGTTTCACTCCTCCAATGTGGACCCCTCGCCTAGCCATTCTTCAGGGAATTTCTAGGCCTTTGCCTCTTGGTCTGGGACTGAAAATTTGGTTCTTTGAGTTCTGAGGTTCTAGTTCTTGGACGGGGCAGCTAGTTTTTCTTCCAGCTTACCACTGTGCAGACGCCCACTTGGGACTACAGCTTTTGAGTATGTAAGCCAATTTGATAAATCCCCTTTATAGTATGCATATACTATAACCTAGTAGAGTAGGTTCTGTTCCTCCAGAGAACCTTGCTTACAGGTCCCAGGGACACTGTATGTATACTACAGACATAACACACACCCAGGCAAGAATGGATCTTTCTCATCTGGCACCTTCCAAACAACAGTGCAGGTAAAGATCCCCAAAGAGATTGAAATGCTTCTATTCAGTTTCATTTCTTTGAATATTGCTGTAGCAACTCTTTATAGAAGTCAGTAAATCTTGGTTTAACTGCCACTATTGATTGGGGAGGGCACAAACAGAGGTGCCAATGAGTTTCGGCCGACTCCTGAAGTGTCCATTACGGAGGGCATTAAAGACATGATGTATTTGTTTTCTGGTTTGCAGACACTGGTGTGGCTCCATCACCCTCCGGCCTCCACCATCCAAGACTGCTTTCTAAAGATAGACAGAGGTTCCTGCAGGACACTCCTTCTACACTCATTAGCAGTGATCAGTAAACCCTGTGGTGTTCATTAAAATGTTTCTCTGCTGCATTGCAACAACATTTTTTTCTTTGAAAGCCAACTTCAGCTGCTGTGAGGTCAAAGAAATATAGAACAATTATGAAGAAGGTAATCTCCACTGTTCTTTTTTTATTCTGAGTATGTCCTGGGGGTGGGCAAGCAGTTACGATTTATCACCCCTCAGGCCCAGGGGCCTCGTTTGAATGATCTTTACCTGAGGTGTGCTCAGCCCCACTGAGGCCATGCAGCCATGAGGCAGGGTAAAAAGCCAAAAGGTGATGGCCCTCCATGCAGAGGAGCTGGCGACGGCTGACCCTGCCAGAGCTTGGTTTTATGACTTTCATATCCTTGAAGTTATTTAAAAGAAGATGAAACATGACAGGTGCTGGAGTTGGCAAAAGCAGTCAGTTGATTGCATTCTGGGCTGCCAGTGGGACCCCTCCCTGAACCGTGTCAGCACATTTGAAAGTGCTCAGTTCGCTGCTGTCCTTTGCATTCCTCTCCTGACCTGCAGAGCAAATCTGGCATGCACACAGGTGGAAGTGGACATTTGCTCTTTGCTGCCAGCTCCTCTTTTAGGTACATTTCTATCCCCATCTCAGTTCACAGGATTCAAGTGAGGCTCATTCCTCCCTCTTCAGCATCCCTGGATATGTATGCGGCGTCCAAGTCTTCGCTGTTCAGAGCACATTTCCTGGCTACAGTGATAGCATCCGAGACAGACATGTGACTTCAGTGGGGCCAATGAAAGTCTCCTCGGGTCTTTTGAAAGAGCTACGAGAAAGAGGTTCTTTCCTTCTGCTACAAATAATCTAGCATGATGTAAGCCTGGAGCCACCATGTGGGAAGAGCCTGTATTGTGGGAGAATCCAGCATAACAACAGCAGAGATGAGATGAGAACAGAACTGAGAGGACTTGATGGACAACTGAATGCAGCCATGCCTGACACAACACTTGGGGTTTTTAGTTAGACTGAAGCAATAATGATGGATACTTGGGTATGTATCCCAACCAAAAGATGCCTGACTAAGGAACTTGCCTAGTTACTATAACTTGAGGAGCATAAGAACATTTCCAGTTTATAGAAGCATGCCCACCAGCTCCCTAAAACCAAGTGGCCCGAAAGCAAGGGACAGTTTGGCACTCACTTCAGGTTTCTCCTAAAGCAAGTGCCTTAAAATATCACTTGCACATAAATCCTTCTCCCTGGGATTTCTGAAGCCCAAAACTAAGACAGGATTAAATTCAGTGATTCACGAAAAAGTATTTAACACAAGGCTTATAGCCAGTTGTTTTTTTGACAAAGGTGCCAAAAACATGCACTGGAGAAAACTGAATATTCACATGAATAAAAATGAAATTAGACTCCAGTCTCTCACCCTGCAAACAAGAGTCAACTCAGGATGGAGCAAAGACCTAGAAATTAGAAACCTTGCAATTACTAGAGGAAAACATAGGACCAACTTCCCAACATAGAAGCCCTGGCAGAAACTTCTTCAATAAGACACCCAAAGCTCGGGAAGTAAAATCAAGAATCTGTAAATAGGATGGCATTAAGTTAAAAAGCATCTGTAATAAATAATCAAGTGTCTGAGAAGAGAGTCTACAGGATAGAAGAAAATCTTTGCTAGATAGCCCTCTAATAGAGGGCTAATATCTAGTTTACATACTTACATAAAAAACTTAACACTAAAAAATAAATAACCCAATAAAAATAGGCAATTATACTGCATAGACACTTCTGAAAGAAGAAATACAAATGGCCAATAAATATATGAAAAATGTCCAACATTATTAGCAATCAGTAAGATGCAAATCAAAAATACACTGAGATTCCATCTGACTCCAGTTAGAATGCCAGTCACCACGAATACAAACAATAATAAATGCTGGTGAGTATGTGGGAAAACAGGAACTCTTAAACACTGTTGGTGGAATTGCAAATAAGTACAACCGCTGGGAGATCAATATGGAGGTTTCTTAAAAGACCAGGAATGAAACCACCATATGACCCAGCTATGCAACTCCTCAGTACCTTTCCAAAAGAACTAAAGTCAGAATACTATAGTGATGATACATATCCAAGCTTACAGGAGCACAATTTACAATAAACTATGGAACCAATCTAAGTGTCATCAGCAGGGAAATGGGTAAACAAAATGTGGTCTATATACACAGTGGGATTTACTCATCCATAAAGAACAAAATTATGTCACTTGCAGGAAAATGGGTGGAACTAGAGAATATTCTGTTGACTTTGGCCAGTCTCAGAAAGCCAAGGACCATGTTTTCTCTCATTTTTGGAACTAGTGAGAAAATAGAAAACAAAATGAACTTTAGATAAAAGTGGAAAGAGATGGGTAAAATAGTAGAAGGTGGTAGGGAAAGGGAGTTAGGGAGATGTAGAAGAAAAACTGATGAAGGAAACAGTTCAAATAATGCTATGTCCATATATGAAGGCTTCACTATCATCTCACTAATATGTTTGGGAGGGGACAAGGTAAGATTTAGAGACAAACATACCAAGTGCACGTATGTTTTTATCACTTTGAACCTACTATGATGCATAATTATAGGACACCAATAAAAGTATGAAAATACAATTAATAGAGGTTAAATGTTGTTGAGAAGGCTTAAGGAAATGATAATATCCTAAAATCCAATACAGATCTTTTTCAACCATCTGAATGTTTCTTAAAGTGTCAAACATATATCACAATTGATTCAAAATAATTATTTTAATTGTTAGAAATTTTAGTATTTTAAAAGTTATGTAATTTTGGCATGTGAATGCTGTTTTCTATCTATGGTAGTGGTCATAGAGTTTCTTTTTTAAATAAATGTCTTAATGTTCTAAATATGAGTTCGTTTTTTAAAAAGCAATTAAATGATATCTCAAAACTTTTGCTGGTATTAATAGAAACTATGAACCACCCCACACCATCCTCCAGCCCAAACTTTCCATGTGCATGGCTTCAGGGTCACAGCTAAGGTCTTAGAGGGCCCTGGCAGAAATGATGGTGAGCCACATCCACTGTTCCTATTCTCATGTTCTTTAATGCTGTTGTCTGGTCTGCATCTTCTAGAGAGTGGGGAAGAGAAAGAGAGGGCACTAAGGAGAGAAATATGACATCGATGGGAGCTGGAAAGATGGTACAGTCATCTCCCCCTTATCCATGGGCGATATGTTCCAAGACCCACACTGGGTGTCTAAAGCCGAGAATACCATATTTTTTCCTATTAACTCAAAAATGTATATATTTTATCCTAAAGGAAACACTTTATGGCTTCTCCTTTTCATATTTAAATTTCCAGCATTGCTGCTCTTGCTCTTTGGGGTCATTATTAAATAAAATAAAAGTTTCTTGATGTTATGGTTTGGATTTAAAGTGTCTCCCAGAGAGGCTCATGTGTTAGACAATGCAGTCAGGTGGGACAGGGCTGAAGGAGGTGATTCCCAGGGGGCATGGTGTTGGGACTGTATTTGTCCCTGGCCATCCAACCCCTGCTTCCTGGCCACCATGAGGTGAGAGTGATTTTTCTTCTGCCATGCCCTAAAGCCCTGTTACGGAGGGGTTTATGCCTTGAATCTGACCAACCATGGATTTGAAAGCTCTAAACCTCAAGCCAATAAGTTTCTCTTCCTCCAAGTTGTGCTTGTTAGATATTTTTGGTTACTTTGATGGAAAAAAGTGCCCCAAACACTGAATACAAGCACTGTAATACTATGGTCATTGATTTTATAAATGAAGCAGATACCAAGTGAGGGTTGGAAGCATATAGAGTATAGATACCTTGGATGAAAAGATGATTCACATCTCAGATAGGATGGATCAGGATACTGTGAGATTCCTTCATGCTACTTACAACAATATGCAGTTTAAACCTTATGATGGACACAAGACTACAGTGATATAGGGACAATAACTTCTAACACCTTGTACAGTAGGATTGACAACAACTGAATATTTCCAAATAGCTAACAGGAGTCAGGCATAGTGGTACATGCCTGTAAACCTAGTACTTGAGATGATGAGATAGGATGATGAGATAGGAAAATTGCAGGTTTCAGGCCAGTCTCAACAACTTAGAGAGACCATGTTTCAAAATTAAAAAAAAACAACTATTTCTGAGGTATATCTCAGAGGTAGAATGCCCCTGGGTTCAATGTTCAGTACCTAGAAACACACACCACACACACACACACACACACACACACACACACACACTATATATATATATATATATATATATATATACACACACACACACATACATGAATATATAGTAGTACATTACATATATAATACTTTGTATTATATATAGTACATTATATATAATACATTAGTAGTACTATATATAAATATATGATATAAATTATATATATATATATATATATATATATCATGTGTGTGTATGTGTGTGTGCTAATAGGAGTTTGAGTACTCCCAGTACCAAAAAATGGTATACAGTTGATAAACCAAACACCCTAAAATGGCTATTACATTTATATAAAGATATTAAATTGCCATACAGTCCCCCAACTAAATATAAATGAATAAAACTTCTAAGCTGTTTATTTCTGGAGTTTTCCATTTAATATTTCCAGATTGCGACTTTCCATGAGTAATTGAAACTGTGAAAACAAAGCCATAGATAATGGGATACCACTGTGATGTGGGTGCCTCAGTCTGAGATGAAGACGAGTAAAAACAAAGCTACCTCCTGGAAGGCCCTTCCAGGTTGGCTGGAGATGCCCAACATAAAACCAGCCCAGAGGACCTCACCATACGAGCCTCCTATTCTTTCTCACTTTTCTCCTGTAGAGGTTATTGTTGTCTAGGTCCAGAGCCAGTCAAATTCAAATTCTGGTTCTCCTGCTGACTGTGTGACTTTAGGCCAGCCATCCCACCTCTGAGTTCCCATTCTCCTATCTGTCAAATGGAGAGTATGATCCTCACACCACACAGGCTGAGCAGCAGCACAGACAGCATCATTTGTAGGAGCTTCAGAAAGTCCAATTTCTTCCTTTTAGCCCTAAATGACCCAGAAAACCCAGTATCACCCACAGCTTATGAACAGAAAGCATACAGGAGCCAGTTGGCCTCTGAAGCCAGACTTTGGGGTGCCTGCTCTAACTCTGTTTGAATCTGTGGCTTAGTTTCAAGCTTCCCTCCTAGGAAATATAACATGACCCTTCTAGAATATGTTGCTGGTGTCCCATCCAAATCCCTTTCTCTGAGCCAGTCATAACCAGGCAGGCTGCATGCCTGGGCTGCTGAGGACTCCCAGCCATACTTCTCTGGAGATCTGCCTTTGACTGATAGGAATCCCCTTGCCTGGGGAATCCTGAGGGCTGAGCTCATTCACACCCCTAGCCTGCAAGGGCTCTTCAGGAAGTGACTGGCCACTAGGGTACAAAAGGTTACTTACCTTGCTCTAAGATCATAGGTGTCTGTGCAATTGTACATTTTCTGGGGCTCCTGAGGGGTCACTCTGAGGCTAGCTGCCAGCTGAAACTGCATCTTTACTTCTTCACCATCCCTATCTTGCCTTATAAACCTTACAAATTTCTTCTCAACATACTTCCTCAATAACTCACCTGTGTGAAAATTCCCATCCCAGGCTCTAAGAGAACAGGGGAACCTGACCAAAGGTGGCCTTGTGTTTGACATCCTCGCAGAAGGGAAGAGAGCCTGACTCCTGCAGAGATAGATCTGGCTGGTGTTTCATGGAATGAGGGCGATCAACCATAGGTTGTTGAGGGGAAAAGGAACCTGTTTCTCCCTGCCAGACAATGCCAAGGAGCTGATCCTCACAATAAGCTGAACCCTGGGCAGCTTGAGAAGTCCCAGTCACTGTGAGTCCTTTGTTTTAATTGGTTTATTGTAATCATACATCTTAATGAGGTACAAGATGGTAGAGACATAAATGTACACATCACTCATTAGCCCTTCCCCAAATTCCACCCCATTTTCTCCCTCCTCGTGTTTGGCTTACGAATTTACTTTGACATGTTTGTGAATGTACATCATGTACTTAGGAATTTCCCTCTTCCCCCTCCCATCCCTCTCAGGCCTTCTTATTTGCTCACCTATGGTTTCTCCTTCTTTGTCTAGAGTTCCTCATATAACCTTTTTTTCTCCCTGGCTTCCACATATTAGGGAGAGCATCCAATTTTTTTTCACTTTTTGTGACTAACTAATCTCACTTAGCATAATGTTCTCCAATTCCATCCATTTCCCTGCAAATGACATAATTTTGTTCTTTATGGCTGAGTAAAATTCCATTATGTACATATCCTGCAGTTTTATAATCCATTCCTCTGTTGATGGACATTTTGGCTGGTTCCACAGTTTGTCAGTTGTGGATCTGTGAGTCCTTCTGCCTAGACTCAGCTCTAACTGTCTGAAGCATATAGGATAAAAACCACACGTTTTGCTATAGCCAGAAAAGGCTCACCAGATGCAGCCCCACCCATCCCCAGATTCATTTCATGTCATGCACCCCCTCCTTGCTCACCATCCTCCAGTCCCACTCACTTTTCCTTCTCGTAGTTCCCAGTGCCACATTTTTCCACCTCGTGAGACTCTCTGTCCTTTCCTTTCTCCAGGAATCCCTTTCCTCAGTTCTTCCTCTGTCCAAGGTCTCCTTGGAGACTTAGCCTCGATGACCCTTCTCCAAGAAGTCTTTCTTAATCACCTGGTCCTGCTTGAACACATTTTTCCAATTTATTTCCTTTATAATCATTTGAAATTATCTTTATGTTTATTTGTGTATTGTTAATTGTAAAATCTACATTGTCAGAGACTATGAATCAGGCAGAGTAGGTGCTCAGTAAATGTTACAAATGTAAGAATGACCATGCTCATACTTCTGAGACTTTCTTCTAAGTGTCAGGAGAATCTGATTCTAGCTCAGCTTGTTCTAACATCCTCCTCCCCAAATTAATGAGTCACATCACACAGACATGCCCACTTGGAAGTCCCCTGGGGGATAAAGTACCAATCCTAGAGGAGGAGCCCAGGCTGGTAGCCTGTCTTTGCCACCTGGTGTGACAGCCACAAACACGGTGTGCCATCCTCTGCATGGCCTCACCCTGTAGTGCTAGCTCTGGCCTGTCTTTGGACTTCATGCACTAGAACCACAGCTCTGTCTCAGGCTGGATCTCCCCTTGGTATTTTTACTCTTTCCCTCTCCACTGAAAGGGGAAAGACTTAATTCTCTCAGCCAAACTAGAGTTCAGTTTGTACTTTACACGCACACTCATAGTTCCATTCATTACAAAGGAGACCACCCATTTCCTCACCACATGAGATAGGGCAAAAGGGTATCCCTACTGGAGTGCTACCTGAAGGATGAAATTTTTGGTCCCCTAAGCCTAAAACTAACACAAATGAAAGCAAAGTGGAGTGATGCGGAGGCAGGGTGTTGAGGACACTGGCAGAGCCTCTGAATCTCAAGTGGGTGAGTGTGTGTCCCATCTGAGTTGTTTATGACCCTTTCGATTTAATAAGCACACTTAGGGAAGTCCCTGTCAACTTTTAACTTGACACTTTGGGCCCTACTCCCAAAGACATTCCAAGTTTTACAAAGAGATTTTTATTCTTGTCCTTGAAGTTTCTGTTTAGACCCATTAACTAGGTATGACAAGAATCAGGTATGCCTCTAGAGCAGAAAACAGGCAGATCCTGGTTCTTCCACTTATTAGCAGTGTGACCTTGAAAAACTAACTTAACTAACTTTTCTGATTCCATTTCTGTATGAGCACAGGGTAGGATCTGAGAACAACAATGATTTAAAATAATTAAATGCATGTCTCACTCGTAACTCATACTCCACCATGAGTTGTCTGGGGGTTCAGCTGTTCATCACCCTCACTTTGTACCCAGATTGACAGAGTGCGTGCCTTACAGAGTATTGGTAGTCTCTGTGACAGAGGGGAAGGAGCCAATCACATGATGGTTCTTAAGGCTTCTACTTGAAGGAGACACAAGTCACCTATGCTCACATGGCATTGGTTATCAAAGCAAGTTACAAAGCGCAGCCATATCTAACTTCAAAGGGGGTGAAAAACTCTAAACTCATGTGCTTAGAAGAAAAACCAGGAAAATCTGCTGAACAGTGCCAATAACTGTCACAGTCCCCTCCTCCTATTTGTGGGCAACAACTGGACTAGGCTATAGATTCATTCTAAGAATTAAATGAGTTAATTCACAAATGCCCATAGTCTGTGCCTGATATACTGTAAACAATAAATGCTACCTGAAGTCCTCGCCATTGCCACAGGCTCACTTCACCTCACTTCACACATGACCATCGTGAGAAGAGACTGCGGAGCTTCCACTGCAGACCTGATGCCAGACACAGCAGCAATAGGTAAATAGGATAACTGATAACCCAATTACAAACCACACTCAAAAATACACATTCAAAAGTGCTTGTCCCAGTACTGCTTATGCATCAAGAACTGTGTGGTAAAATAAGGCACAATGAGAATATCAAAGGTCATTAAAATTAAATGGCAATGTTTAAGAGAATTATACATTAATAGTAAAATTAAACAGAATTGGTATAAATAATACTTCCATAATAGCCAGACATGAGGGTGCATGCCTATAATCCTAGTACTTAAGAGGCTGAGACAGGAAGATACAGGTTCTAAGCCAGCCTCAGCAATTTAGCAAGACCCTGTTTTAAATAAAAATAAAAAAGGGCTGGAAGATGGTGACTGCGGGAAGCAGCACATATCAGTCCTGTTGACACCTGATCTCCATTTCCTTAAAAACAGCATTCTTACAAAAGCCAGAAAACACCACAACTTTAAAAATAGCATGTAAAAGGCAGCAAGAAAAAAAGCTAGAAGACCAATCAGAAAGCAGAAAAAAAAAAACAGACCGTCTTGTGGCCATGGGCACCACACTTGCCACACTGCACTCAACTCCAGAAAATCACAAGAAAACAACCAAGGACTTGAGGTAAGCTGCTGCAGATCATCAGAATTGTAAGCCATGAGTTCCCCCTGCACAAAAATTGACTACAGCTTGCAGCAGTGATGGCCAAACTCACCATGCGCTCCAGAGATCCTGAGCAGTGCTCAACAACACCATAAGTGAACACACCATCTCTGTGGGAGAATGCCCAGCACAGTACCCCAGGGACTCACATGCAGAGATAAACTCCCTGGGCCTGAGACTTTGTGGTTCAACTCAGAAAAGATGGGAGTAGAGTCTACTGTTGGACATAGCAGAGGCTTGGACATACTCAGGCTCTACATCAGTGGAAAGAGTGGAAAGAGACCAACACTTAATACTAGATCCAACTAGTAGGATCTCCAGAATTTCCACAGATCACCCAATCTTGGAGAATGGGGAGAAATCAGACCAACCCAGTAAAAAGATGTAAGGTGGAAAAATGTATTAACCAGAATCCATCTATCTGCTGCCTGCAAGAAACACACCTTACAAGTAAAGATAGTAACAAACTAAAGGTAAAGAGCTAGAGCAAGGTAATTTATACCAACAGAACTCAATGGAGTAGCAACTATGATATCAGATAAGTTAGACTTCAAGCCCAAGCTTGTTAGAAGAGAAAAGGAAGGTCATTTTTTACTGATAAAAGAAACAATCCAGCAAGAGGAATAATGATAGTCAACATTTATGCCACAAACATAGATGCAACTACTTTCATAAAACAAATTATTTGCAACATTAAGTCAAACATAAATCTCAACATAATAATACTGAAAGAATTCAACACCCCCTCATACTGCTAGACTGATCTTCTGGAAAAAAGGTCAGTAAAGATGCCTCAGACCTAAAGAACACTATCAACAAAATGGATATATATATGTGTCTAATAGGTCACCTAAAAACAGCAGAATTAACATTTTTCTCAGCTGCTCATAGAACCTTCTCCAAAATAGATCACATCCTGGGCCACAAAGTAAGCACTAGCAAATTCAAAAAATGCTACATACTTCCCTGTGTCTTTTCAGACCAGAATGTAATGAGACTAGAGATCAACTATAAAAAGACCCGGAGAAACCACACAAACAGGTGCAACACAGCCGTGCATGGTCGTGCACGCTTGTAATCCCTGCGCTTGGGAGGCTGAGACAGGAGGATCGCGCAGATTCAAAGGCTCTCAGCAACTCAGTGAGACCCTGTTTCCAAATAAAATATAAAATGGGTCTGGGAGTATAGCCCGGAGGTAGAAAGCCTCTGGGTTCCACCCCCAGTACCACCAAATTAAAAAAAAAAAGTATCTTGGTTTATAACTGATTAAAAACATGTATATAAAAAAAGGTACACCACACTTCTGAATAAAGAATGGGTCATAGAAGAAATAAGGGGTGAAAACAAGAAATTTCTAAAAATGAAATAAAATAGATATACAACATATCAAAACCTCTGGGACATTTGAAGGCAGTATTAAGAGGAAAATTCATAGCACTGAGTATCCACATAAGAATAACAGAAAATCATCAAAGAAATAACCTAATGAAACATTTCAAAGCCCTTGAAAAACATGAATGATCTAACCCCAAAGCCAATATAATACAGAAAATTATTAAAATCAGAGCAGAAATCAATGAATAAAAAACAATAAAGAAAACCAACAAAAACAAAAGCTGCTTTCTCAAAAAATTAACAAGATAGATAAACCACAAGTCAACTTAACAAAAAAAAAGAATCAACCCAAATTATGAAGAAATGAAAAAGAAGATATTACCACTGACAGTGTAGAAATCCAGAGGATTATCAGAAACAAAATGGAAAATCTAGAAGAAATTGACAATTTTCTAGATAAATACAACTTTTTTAAACTGAATCAAGAAGATATAGAAAATTAAAACCAACCAATAGAAATCAAAGAGATTGAAACAGCAATAAAGAGCCTACTATCAAATAAAAGCCAAGTACCAAATGGTTTCCCCAGTGAATTTTATAAAATCTTTATAGAAGAGCTAATCCCAATACTCCTCAATTTATTTTTGTGAAATAGAAATAAACGGGATTCTTCCAAATACATTCTATAAAACCAACATCACATTAATACAAAAACCAAATAAAGACAGCTCAAAAGGAAAACTACAGACCTATATCTTTGATAAATTTGGATGCAAAACTACTAAACAAAATACTAACAACACACATTCAAAACCACATCAAGAAAAGCATACTCCATGATAAGGTAGGGTTCATTCCAGGCTGGTTCAACATACAAAAATCAATCCATGTAATATATCACATAAACAGAACTAAAGACAAAAATTATATGATCATTTCAATAGATGCTTAAAAAGCATTTGACAAAATGCAACATCCATTTATGATCAAGCCACTGCAGAGAAATGGAATAGAAGGAACATACCTCAGCATCATAAAGGCAATCTACAATAGGCCACAGCCAACATCATATTAAATGGGGAATACTTCGAGAATGTCCACTAAAAATATGAACAAGACAAGGATGTCCATTATCACCCCATTTCTCTTCAATAAAGTACTTGAGAATCTAGCCAGAGAAATAAGGCATGAAATGCAAATCTCCTTTGTTTTGTACTCTTTTACAAGTAGGAAAAAAGAACTCAAACTTTAACTATTTGCAGATGACATGGTACTTTCCTTAGAAGACCCAACAAATTCCACCAAAACACTTATAGAACTGATCAACAAATTCAGCAAAATGGATACAAAATCAATCTTTAAAAAATCAGAAGCTTTTCTGTATACCAACTGAAAATCCACTGAAAAAGAAATCCATAAAAGTTTCCATTCAGGATATCCCACATACACAAAAAAATGAAATACTTAGGAATAAACCTAATCAAGGAGGTAAAATTCCTTTTCAACTCCCCAATAAAAAGACATAATAAGGTGGAAATATTGATTAAAAACCAGATTCTATCTATATGCTGCTTGCCTTACAAGTAAAGATAGTCACAAACTAAAGTTAAAGGGCTAGAGCAATGTAATCCATGCCAAAAGAATTCAATGACAAGCAGGAGTAGCAACTATAATGTCAGATAAACTAGACTCCAAGCCCAAGTTTATCATAAGAGAAAAGCAGGTCATTTTTTACAGGTGAAAGAAGCAGTTGAGCAAGAAGAAATAACAATATTCAACATTTATGTCCCAAACATGGGTATAACCACTTTCATAAAACAAACTCTTTGTGACATTAAGTCACACATAGATCCTAACACAATAATACTGGGAGAGTTCAACACTTCTCTCACACTGCTAGACTGATTTTATAGACAAAATGTCAGTAAATATGCCTCAGATCGAAATAACACCATAAACCAGATGGACCTATTAGACACATACAGAATATTCCACCCAACTACAGCTGAGTTCACATTTTTATGCTTATCATGGAACTTTTTCCAAAAAAGACCACAAAGTGAGCACTAGGGAATTTTAAAAAATGTAACATACTCCTTTCCATCATTTCAGACCATAATGGAATAAAACTAGAAATCAACTATAAAAAGACCCAGGGTAACCACATAAACAAGTGGAGACTGAACACCACACTGCTGAATGAGGAATGAGTCATTGAAAAAGTAAGGGGTAAAATTAAGACATTTCTAGAAATAAATGAAAATAGAGACAAAACACATCAAACATCTGGAACACCTTGAAGGCAGTAATAAGAGGAAAGTTCATATCACTGAGTGCCCACATAAGAACAGGAAAAAAAAATAACATAATGACACACCTTAAATCCCTTGAGAAAAAGGAATAGTTTAATCCCAAAGCAAATAAAAGACAGAAAATTGTTAAAATCAGAGTAGAAATCAGTGAAGTAGAGAATGAAAGAACAATAAAGAAAATCAACAAAACCAAAAAATAAACAAGCTAGACAAACCACTGACCAGATAGTTTTCTAAGTGAATTTTACAAAACCTTTATAGAAGAGCTAATCTCAATACTTCTCAATCTATCCCATGAATAGAAACAGGACTCTCCAAAATACATTCTACAAAACCAACATCAAATCAATACCAAAACCAAATAAAGACAGCTAAAGAAAAGAAAACTATAGGTTTATATTGTTGATCAAGTTAGATGTAAAACTGCTAAACCAAATACTAGCAACACACATTCAAAACCACATCAAGCCAGGTGTGGTAGCACACCCCTGTAATCCCAGCATTCAGGAGGCTGAGACCGGAGGATCACAGTTTGCGGACAGCTTCAGCTACTACTTAGCGAGGCCCTCTGCAACTTAGTGAGACCCTGTTTCAAAATAAAGAATAAAAAATAGGGCAGGCGGTGTACCTCGTAAGTCGAATATCCCTGGGTTCCATCCCCAGACCTGAAAAAGAAAAAAATCAAGAAAATCATATTCCATAAACAAGTAGGGTTCATCCCAGGGATGCAAGCCTGGTTCAACATATGAAAAACAATCCATTTAATTCATCATATAAACAAAATCAAAACCAAAAATCATATGATCATTTCAATAGATGCTGAAAAAGCATTCAACAAAATCCAACACCCATTTATGCTAAAAACACTGCAGACAACCAGAATAAAAGGAACATACCTCAACATCAAAAGGCAGTATACAATAGGCCCACAGCCAACATCATATTAAATGAGGAAAAACTGCAAGAATTCCTCCTAAATCAGAAACAAGACAAGCATGTCCATTATCATTTGATACTCTAGCTAGAGCAATAAGGCAAAAGTAGCAAATCAAAGGAGTACAAACAAGAACTAAAAGTATGCCTATTTGCAGATGACATGATACTATAGAAGACCCAAGAAAATCAACCAAAAAGGGTATAGAACTGATCAACAAATTCAGTGAAGTGTCTAGATACAAAATCAATCTAAAAAAGTCAGAAGTTTTCCTGTATGCCAACCATAAATTCACAGAAATTATCTAGAAAACACTTCCAATCACGATATCCCACAAAAACTAAAATACTTAAGAATAAACCTATGGGAGTAAAAATGCTCCTACAAAGAAAATTATATAAAACATTTAAAAAGAAATAAAAAAGACCTTAGAAGATGGAAAGATCTTCCATGTTCTTGGATAGGCAGAATAAATATAGTCAAAATGGCCATTATTCCCAAAGTGCCCTACAGATTCAGCATAGTACCCATTAAATTATCAAGGTAATTCCTTACAGACATAGAAAATCAACCATTAAATTCATTTGGAAAATAAAAAAATCAGAATAGCCAAAGTAGTTCTCAGCAACAAGAACCATACAGGAGGCATCACAATACCTGACTTCAAACTATACTACAAAGCTGCAGTAAGAAAAACAGCATGGTATTGGCACAAAAACAGACACATAGATCAATGGAGCACAATAGAAGACTCAAAAACAAATCCACAAATTTACAGACAATTGATTTTTGACAAAGAGGCCAAAAAGATACAGTGAAGAAAAGATAGTCTCTTCAACAAATAGTGTTGGCAAAACTGGTTAACCATATCCAGAGAAATGAAAATAAACCCCACTTTCTCTCCCTGCACAAGAGTCAATTCAAGATAAATCAAAGACTTGAAAATAAGACCAGAGACCTTGTAGCTCCTTGAATAGGGCATACGTCCAACACTGCAACACATATGCACAGGGAAAAACTTTCTCAACAAGACCCAAAAGCACAAAAGATTAAAAGGTGGGTCAATATGTGAGATTATATTAAACTGAAGAGCTTTTGTACAGCAAAGGAAACTATCAAGAACCTCAACCAAGAGCCGACAGAATGTGAGAAATTTTTTGTCAGATATTCCTCTGATAAAGGACTAATATCTAAAATATACAGAGAACTCAAGAAACTCCTTGCCAAGAAAATAATTAACACAATCAAAAAATGGGCAAGTGAACTAAATAGACACTTCACAAAAGAAGAAATTCAAATGACCAATAAATGTATAAAAAATGTTCAACATCATTAGTAATCAGAGAGATGCAAATCAAAACTACCCTGAGATTTCACCTATCTATCTCCAACTAGAATGGCAATCATTCAAAACACAAACAACAAACAAATGCTGGCAAGGAAATAGAGAAGTGGAAACTCTAATACATTGTCTGTGAGATTGCAAATTAATGCAACCACTTTGGAAAACAGTATGGTGGATTCTCAGAAGAATGGGAATGAACTTACCTTATGTTCCAGCAATACCACTTCTCTGTATCTACCCAAAAGAATGAAAACCAAACTACCAAACTAATATATGTGTATCTATGTTCATAGCCACACAATTCACAGTTGCCAAACTATGGAAATGTCCATTAACAGATGAATTAATTACAAGACTATGAGATATGTACAGAATGGAATTTTACTCAGGCCAAAAAAAAAAAAAGAACAAAATTACATCATTTGTGGGGAAATCAATGGAACTGGAGAACATTATGCCAAGTGAGATTAGTCAGTCACAAAAAGTATAAAATGATTGGATGCTCTTTCTAATATGTGGAAGCTAGGGAGAAAATGGTTCATAGGAGGAAATCTAAATGAGGAAGAAGAAACCATAGATCAGCAAATAAAGGATCTAACTGAGGGGGATGGGAGGGCAGAAGAGGGAAATTCCCTAATGTACATGATGTACGTTCATAAACACTTCAAATCAATCAGTAAGTCAAACATGAGGAAGAGGAAGGAAGAGAGAATGGATGGAAAATGGGGAAGGGCTAAATAAGTGATGTGAGCATGTATGCCTCGACCATCTTGTACCCCATTGAGATGTATGCACCGAAAAAATTAAAAATAAAAAATAGCAGTGCAAAAATAATATTATTACATTAAAAATATTTGGACAATAACAAAAAGAGTAAATATCATTTTCCCACCATAATAATTTAAAGCCCTCTTAGTCTTGTATTATTAAATACACAGGCAATTGACAAGCTTCTACAATAGTCTGTTTACTTTCTTTTTTCCTGTGAATACATTATTTTAAGTTATATCAAAGTTGAGAATAGTGGTATATGCCTGTAATTCTAGCTACTGGAAAGGCTGAGGCAGAAGGATCACAAATTCAAGACCAGCCTGGGCAACTTAGTGAGACCTTGTCTCAAAATAAAATTAAAAGGGCGAGGGGTGAAACTCAGTGGCAAAGGGTCTGCATAGCATGTGTAAGGCCCTGAATTCAATCCTCAGTACCCCTCTAATTCTAATCAAATAATTTTGCATATATGATTTTATTCTGCACCGCATAAGTATTGTCATTGAGTCTTTCAAAACATTTTAATAGTTGCAGAACAACCCACTGAGTTATTGTCTTTTTTTTCTTAATAGTATACATTTAGTTTGATTCAATATCTTAAATTATAAACCATGTTATAATAACTATTTGGGGTATATAGCTCTTTCCATATTCAGGATTATTTCCTCCTATTAGATTTCCAAGACTAGCATAGCTAGATATAAACCCAGTGCACTTAAAACTGCTTTTACAACAGATGCCTTGACATAAAATCAGGGCAACTGAGCTAGTCTAGGTTCCTGCTCTTTAGCTTTGTGACCTTGGACAACTTACACAACCTTTCTGGGACCCAGTTACCTCATCTTGATTCAGGAGAGAGAAGGAGAAAATCTAACATGAGCTTCTTTACGGCTGCACAGTGCTGGGACTTTTGCTTTTGAGAATGACCTTCGGAGGGACAGAGGAGCTGGCCAGGCCCGAGAGAATCTCACCTCCTGGCATGTGAGAGGAAGGATTTGCTGCTTTGAGATGGGCTGTAATGAATTCTCCCCTGTCCTTTCAAGTCATTGGAAGGTTTATGGTTGGATTAATAGTGTTATGAATTGAGTTAAACAAGCCTTTCCTTCCCCCAGGACTTCAAATAGTGGAAATCAGAGGAACCTATAATCCTCTTCCACATTCAGCAACTTTATTAAAATCTGTCATAGGATAAAGATAGGAGCAGAGTTGAGGGGGCAGAAGGGAGCCAGTAGCCTAGAGGAGCTTTCGGTGCAGAGCAGAGCACCTGAGGCTGGTGAGAGCATCAGGTGTTCATGGTTGCTGAATAAACACTTTTTAAAAAAAAAATTAGAGCCTTCAGACAAAGCTAAATCTCTTTTGCTGCCCTCCTAAATCTAGTTCCCATTCTCCTCCAACAAGGAGTCATGATTGGAGAGCAAGTGACCAAAGGGTCTTTATCTGTGATATTCTCATGCTCCGAAGACAATAGTTTAGTGTGTAGCTCTGGACAGTGTTTATTCCATTTTATATATGCACAGTCAAGTATCATACATGGTAAAATACACACACACACACACACACACACACACACACACACACACACACATCCAGTCAGACAGACATGGTAGTTCACAAAGCATAATGCCAGTACTTGGGAGAAGACAGGAAGATCTTAGTTTTGAGGCCAGCAACTTAGTGAGATCCTTTCTCCAAATAAAAAAAAGGCTGGAGATGTGACATAGTGGCAGAACACCCCTGAGGTCTATCCACAGTGTGCACGCGCACATCACACACACACACACACACACACACACACACACACAACATATTGGCTATATTACTGACATGTTTATGGATATGCTGGTGTAAGCAACCCAACCCACTGTGCTGCCAATTGTATAAAAGTGAGTCACATACAATTATGTGTAGTGCATAATTCTTGGTGCTCATAATAAATGACTGTTGCTCCTTACATATTTATTATTCTATACTATTATTATTTTTGAGCATGCTCCTTATACTCATAAGACAAAGCCTTACTGTAAGACAGCTTGTCACCTTACACCAGCAGTAGCCACATGCATTCATGTTCCCCACGTCTCTCGATGGCACTGAGGCCTCCTGAAACCTGGACGTCCCGCCTGGCTCGTGTAAGTGCACTCCGTGATGTTTACCAGCAACAAAACTGTCTGATGACATTTCTCAGAACGCAGCACTGTCGTTAAGCAGTGTTTGACATATGTATACATAAATACAGAGAGACTTTTCCACAGAAAATGTATAACATTATTTTTATCAATTTCTGGGCATAAATGGGATCCCACTGTATATGTTATCTGGTCTCCTGCCACTTACCCACATTGACATATGAGGACCTAGCTCAGTCCTTGTAACTGCTTGGTAGGGTTGAAACTGCTTGGTAGGCTTTTAACTTTTGAATATACCACATCTTATTGAGCTGTGCCCCTATCTGGAGGCATTGAGGTTGCTTTCTGTCCTTTGTTAATAAATAGCAATGTACAAAGAGCAGCCTGGAGCCTGCATTCACATACATGTGTGCAGTGTATTGCTGGAGCAAATAGAGTCACAGGTTCTAAGGATTGTCATTTTCCTAACTAAGAATCCATAAATGAAGCAAACTAATTCATGGTCTGAAGTTTTTGCCTATTTAGCCAGACTCTTACTTTCAAACAGGAGGAGTAAATGATTCTGCTTTACAGTTGGGGTCCAGCAAGGTCAGATGATTTCCCCAAATCCATAGAACATCTAAGAGGTGAAGACAAATCAGTAAGAGGTGTGGTCAGAGGAGGTCAGGAGAGTCAAGACAGGAACTGACTTGCTAGTACGGCAGGAATGGGGAAGGTGGAATATCTCCTCTCCAGAGGAGTGCTGGCGTCGGCTGCACCTGTGTTGTCTAAACACACCCAGAATCTGACAGAAAGAACTCCAGCAAGCTCTCGCTAATTGCTATCATCTAAGTGAAGTGATTCATACTCCTTTGCCCGTGCATAATTAGCTAATAAATTACAAATGAGTAATTGTCTCTCAGGAGACAGCAGGAAGGAGAAAAGCCATCATATACAGACCCTAATTTTCCTTTGGGATTATTGCTAACTGATGACTCCCTTTGGAATCTCAAGCAAAATTTCCCCTTTATTATTACAAGGCTATTCTTGGCATTGACAAATCAGGCCTTATGAAATTACCAAACCAAGTATTTGTTTTCCCAACTAGCTTCTCTACCTGGAAGAATTCCATCTTTCTGACACACATCTGGTTTGTGATACAACTGCCCTCCTATAAGAGAAGACAAGAAAATATGGTAGGGTTAGTGTATCACATGCTGGCAAAGCAGCCCTCCTCTGGGCCCAAGGAGTCCATGAGAAGTACTGAGGTTCCTGGCTCAAAGCAAATGGCTGCTTCCATCTCCTCATTTGGGATTATTTGTCTGGACCTGAGGTATGTCATCCTGCAGAATCCTGAGAAAAAAGGAGAAATATGGGGCATCTGAGTAGTTAACAAATGTTCCAGGGAGTACCAGGCTTGGAGTCATTTTGCTAAGAAAATGAATGTTTATTTTTTGTTAGGCTAAAATAATATTTCTTCATGTTTGTAGGATACAGAGGTTTCCATGTGTAACCTCAAATTCCTGAACACTCTGAGTTATCATCCTCCCCCCACTTAAAGCCTTGGGGTGTCTTCTCTGATCTCTCAGGAGGGTTACCGCCCTATCTCAGAAATCCTAGGTCATGGCTTTCTCTTGTCTTTCTTAGTACAAAGAATATGCCTATACATCACTGCCCCAGCGAAGAAAGAAGAAGCCATCTCACATTTTTCTATGTCCAGGAAGTTAGGGCACACTTACTTAGGGTATATAAAGTAGCACATTTTCATTTTAAATGATAAAAACACAAACAATGCTTTTTCCAAGATGAAAAAGGTCTGGAGATTGGTCGCACAATATAAACATACTAATACTATTGAACTATACATTTAAAAATTGTTTAAAAGGGGTACAATTGTGATAAAATTGAAACTCTGTACACTGTTGATGAGAATAGATATAGTATATCTGCTATGGAGAATATAAAAAAGATTTCTCAAAAAATTAAAAATAGAACTACCTTATGGTTCAGAAATCTCACTCTGAGGTAGGTATATATCCAAAACAATTGAAATCAGGGTCTCAGAGAGATATTTGAACACCCATTTTCATTGTAGCATTATTTACAATAGGAAAGAAGTGGAAACAATCTAAATGTCCATCCACAGATAAAGGAAATGTGAGTTATACATGAAATGGGATATTATTAAGCCTTTGAAAAGAAGGAAATCTTGTTATAAGCTATAATATAGATGAACCTCAAAGACATTATGCTAAACAAAATAAGTCAGTCACAGAAAAGTAAGTACTGCAAAACTTCATTTATGTGAATTATTTAAAGTGTTGGAACTGGTAGATATAGAAAGTAGAGTGATGTTGCCAGGTGCCAGGGTTGGAGGGAGGAGTGGGTACAGAGCTGTTCGGTGGGTGTAGAATTTTAGTCATGTAGAATGAGGGCCTTCTGAGGATCTTTTGCCCAACAATGTGCATGCGGTTGGTGGATATTGTCCTATACACCTGGAAATTGTTGGAAAAATTAATATTATGTTACTTTTTATAACAACCAAAAATATATACTAAGTAAATGTTCTCACCTCAATAAAACCTGTAACATCAAAAATACAATTAAGACAGTAAATTTTCTGTTAGGTGTATTTTACCATAATTTTAAATTTTTGTAAATAGTTTAAGCCAAAATGAAAAATTTTAAAAGCTCGTGTAGTTAAACAGAATGATTTGGGATAATAGATTTGGATCATGCAAAATGCCACCTGCCAAGAAATTATTTGATGTTTGGAAGAGATCAGAATTCTAAAGCCATAGATTGCTGCATTCCTCATCAGTAAATCCCAAGACAGACCTAGAGGAAACTCAGAACCTAAAAGATGTCCTTCCCAGGGCACCAGGTGGGTCACTTAGCTCCCTATTCCACCTCTGGACTCGACGCTTTCTGCCTCATTTTCCCCACTTGGACCTTGTGGAGGCTGGAACAGTTAGTCTATCTTTAAAACTCCTCATCATTAACCTTGTTAATTTCTATTCTCCTTTTCTTCTTTTACTTCTTTTGTTTTGATAAAGTCCTGGAAAAAAAAAAAAAAAACTTCACACACCTTCCATATGTTGCCCTTTCTGGAGCCTGGCCAAGTCCCCAGCTCCCCAAGGCTTGTGTAATGCATATGCATGGGCCACGAAGGCTGTCCAGACACCTGCAGCGTGATCTCAGCCTGTCGCCAAATGTGCCCATGTCAGCCAGCCCACACCGCCCTCCCCGTCAGTCCCCAGATCTCCACTGTGCTATCAGACCTCTGAGCAAACAGCATTCCAATAATTCCACAGTCTCAAACCAACAGGAACCACGGCGGATGAAGTGGGAAAGCAGGGGTGCTTAGAAGGAGGCACTTGGCTGGCTGCACATTCACAGAAGTCCTCAAACTTAGACTCAACATTTTCACCAGATGAGGTTGTACATTAAAGCCACAAAAATGCACCAGGGTTAAAAGAAGATCCTTATCTTCTATCTTGCCAGACTCCACTATCTGCCATGTACTATGAATTAAGTTTTTAAAAAATAAATCCTGTAATTACCTTGCGAGTAGCAAATTACATTGTAGGACATTGCCACCTGTGGTAGAACACTGAAAACAGAATTAAGTCAGGAGATTATGTGGAGTTAGTATTCAAATAATAATTGTCTTTTGTCAAAAGTTTTGAATTACCATTCTTTTGCCATAAATATTCTGACATTTTGCATTTGGAATTATTCAGTGTAAATTATTGTGTTGTATTTGCTTTGGTGGTAAAGTATTAATCTGTTTAAACCAAAATTAAAATGTACAACAATTTTTGTTGTGTGTTTTAGCATTTTTTCATTTTTGAACACAGAAGAATCAAACTATGAAGGTTATTCAGGTCTCTCTGAATATTTGAGTCTTGTGACTAGCTACTGTGTAGAAGATGCTCTTAGGGAACAAGAAATGAGTCCACATGATCCCTGCCCTCAAGTTTCTTGGAGACAGAGGAGAAGGGAGACAAAATGTGGACACGGCAGCCAAGGAGGCAAAAGGAGAGTGTGCAGATGGGAGACCTGGTGAAGGAGATGGCACGTCAGCTGAGCCCTGAAGGAAGAAGCAAAACGCAGTATTCAAGACGTGGAAGAGGCCATGGCGCCTGTCTATGCTAACTCCCTGTTTTGGTATAAACTGAGGGTTAGGAGGTAGAAGGACCTCTCCAAGTACACATTAATCATATTATCAACTAGACATGAGGATGTGGGAAGTGAAGGGCAGGAAAGCAGCTCAGAGAAGAAGGACAAGGGCTCTGCCCAGAACTAGCTCAAGCAAAATTTGAACAGCTAGAAAGTCCAAATGTCTTTGTTGGCCCCTTTAGTGGGCAGTAAGTAGCTTTTCTCCCTGCCCTTGCCCCACCTAATCTTCTTGTCCATGGGATATTGACCCTGTGTCCAGGGTTGGGCACATGACCCAGTTTTGACCAATTAGCATGCTGTAGCATCTTGGTCTCAGTGGTGGTAATGGTGGTCATAGTGACCCAGGAGAGTCCAATGAGATTCAATTTTCTAGAATATCATATCAGATCATAGCAAATATATAAGTCAGGTGCTACTGGTGGGAGGCTTAGGGTCAACTTGCTTGGGAAAAGTGAGCCCAGAGGAAAGGAAAGTGGAGAGGTGGAGGAAACCAAGTTCTGAAGTCAGTATTTAAGCCCCCACATTCTGCTGAGTCCAAGCTACAACTGGACTTCTCGGTTATATGGGCCAATTATTTTACCTTTGGTTGAAGTCAGTTTGGTTTGAGTTTCCATTATTTGCCTCTAAAGAAGCCTAACTGTTCCACTCAATTCCCTGAGATGAGAGGGAGACCACCTCAACTTCTCTACTGGCATAGAACATGGACAGTTTATCAGGCAAGTTAACTGGTCCCTAGGAAACCCCAATGGGAGGGTAGACAGAACCTAGAAACCTCCATGACCCAGGCTGATTTGACTTCCACTGGGTCTAGTGATAAAATATAGATATTTTGTGCCCACCTTCTAACATCAGCCTTGAGTCCACTTGTGGCAAATGAGACTCAGGTGGTCTGAATTTGTAGCCAACTTGGAAGATTCTGGGTAACATTAGAAACCCTTTCAATAAGAACCATCTGTAGACCCCTGTCTCTCTGTCATTCATGCCGAAGTTCCTCTCCCCTCTATCAATTTCTGTGTCTCAAGTGGATAAAATCCACTTGAGAATTCAGATTCAGAAAGCACCATAAAGCCTGGAAAACTATTAAGGCCAACCTTCAAGAAAAATTTCTAAGAAGGCTACAGTCCCATGAATTTAATGACAGGAGAACTAAACTTTGCAAAAGACTGAGTAAGTCTGAAACAGCTTGCAGGCAGGGAAGAACAGTTTGGCGAATTACAAGATCCAAAAGCCCCCAGAAAGTTGGCAAAATACTTGGGGCCTCCCCAAAGTTTACATCTAACTAGGCTGAATAAAGACTGGCAAGCCACTGGTGCTGAGGGGCGGTGCCATCTCCAATGGAGCCTCCCAGGATAATGTCCACTTTCAGTAGGAGGCACCAGTGGCAATCTGGTGTAGGAATAAACTATATGAGCCTAAGATGCAAGGAAACTAACAAGAAGTCCAGGGAGCTGGGGAGTCCAAAACAGATGAAAGCACAAAAAGAGATGAGAGGAACTGGGGGAAGGATAAGTTAAGGAAGGCCTTAAAGACTGTTATGTCTTAGATCTGGAATGTCTCCCAGAGGCTTATGTTTTATCTCTCACTAATGGCACTATTGTGAGGTGGTGGAAACTTTAAGAGATGGGATGTAGGTAGAGGAAATAATTCACTAGGGGCATGTCTTTAAAGAGCATATCTTGTTCCCAGCCACCCTCTCTCAAGCGTGTATGAGTTCTCTCACTCTCTCCCCTTCCTGTATGTCATTGGTTGATCATCCCTGCTCCACCACACATTCCTCACCATGATGCTCTGCCTTGCCAAAGGCCCAGAGCGATATGGCCAAGTGACTGTGGACTGAAAGCTCTAAAACCATAGGCCAAAATAAATTTTTTCTCCTTCCAGTTGTTTTCCTCAGGTGTTTTGTCACAGTAATGGAAAGTTTACTAACATAGTGGTACCAGGAGTGTGGTCATTGTTATGACTATACCTAACTGTGTACCTTTGGAAATGGTCTGTGGAAGGGATTTGAAAAAGGTTGGATATTCAGGCTATAATAGCTTTAGAATGTTGTAAATAGAGCTTAATGAGTAATTCTTGTGGGAATAGAAGATCAGAAGGATAACAAAACTGTAGACAATAATTGTCAGATGGAAATGAAAACTCTATTGACAATTGGAGTAGAATCCATTCATATGACACTCTAGGGAAAAAAAAGAGATTTTCTGCATTTTCTCCATGTCCTGAGACTTTCTTGGAGGCTGACTTTAGAAGTGATGGACTGCCAGAGGAAATGTTTAAGGCCATATAGCATATGGGCAGTGGCATGGGTACTGCTGGCTGCTTTTATATAGTTTTCTAGTGATTAACTAGGAGCATAAAGCAAACAGGATAGATTTTAAAAACTTGTAGAAAAAAAAGCTTATGTAGAGTTAGGGCCAAAGAACATGTGGTTGCTAGAGAGCTTAATGCTATTAAATAGAAGCCAAATACCTTTGCTCAGACAATAGGAAAATGTCTTGATAGCATCTCAGAAACTGGCCATCCCACCTATCACAGGCTCAAGGGTGTCAAAGTGTAAAAACCTCTGGAAGATTGCTTTGAGTAGAAAGTGGGGGAGGTGACTGCTTCACAGGGTTGCCTGGGAAGACATTTCCCCAGGATTCCTTTCACCATGCTCATCCCTTCAGCACTAAGAGGCCAGTGCAGCTGTGGTCCAAGTGGGCCCGGCTATGCCTGAGCTGGCAGCAACCACTGGAGGCATCAACATAAAGCTGCTTTTGTAGGTATGCAGAATCCAAGACGTGTGGGGTCATGGAGGCTTCCACCTTGATTTCAAAGGAAGGCCTGGGAGGCTAGGCAGTGTGTGGTAAGGTTGGGGTCCCTGCTGGCAGCCCCTACAGGGCAATGCATGAAGCTGTAAGAGTGAAATTGAAGCTGTAATGGATATCCAGGAAATTTAGAGATGCTAGAAAGTGGAACATCTGCCTTAGAAAACCAAAGGTAACCAGCAAAGCCAGCCCAAAGGAGAAGCTAAGTAGGCTGCAGCCAGCATAGCCATGTTGATGGGGATTCTTGAGCCCTTCTGGGACCACATCATGTCAATACATGCCCTACATGCTGGATGTGGAGAAGAAATTTCAAGGTCATATAGCATTTGGGCAGTGGCATGGGTATTGCCACGTATGATTTAATGTTTGCTTTGCTGGGTTTTGTGTGTGTGTGTGTGTGTGTGTGTGTGTGTGTGTGGTGCTGGGGGTGGAACCCAGGGGCATTTCTACCTCTGGGGTATACTCCCAGACCTATTTTTAAACTTTATTTGGAAACAGGGTCTCCCTAAGTTGCTGGGAGCCTCACTAAGTAGCTGAGGCTGGCTTTGTACCTGTGCAATCCTCCTGTCTCAGCCTCCTAAGCGCTGGGATTACAAGCGTGAGCCACCACGCCTGGCTTGCTTTGCTGGGTTTTGATCTTACTTTGATCTGATCCTTCCTTGGTATTCTCTTATTTTTCTCTTTTGTGCCATTCTATGTTGAAAGTATTTGTGTGTGTGTGTGTGTGTGTGTGTGTGTGTGTGTGTGTGTTTTATATAGAGTTTCACATCTTAGAGTTAGCCTTGAATTTCAAAGACTTTGGGCTTAGACTTTTAAGCAATTCTGGAATTGTTAAGACACTATAAATTCTTGGGGATGAACTGAATGCATTTTGCGCTGTGTGATAGGCATGGGACTTGGGACCCGGGGTGGCATGTTACAGTTTGGATCAGGAATATCCCCCAAGGACCCCTGTGTTGAAGGTGTAGTCCCAAGCTGGTAGCACTATTTGGAGGTGGCAGAAACTTTAATAGATGGAGCTTAGTTGGAGTAAATAGGACACACTAGAGGTGTGTCATTGAAGGGTATGTCTCATACCTAGTGCCGAGCCCCCCCCCTCTCTCCCTCTCTCTCCCTCTCTCTCCCTCTCTCCCTCTCCTTTCTTTCCTGGCCACCATGCCACCATGAGGTGAGCATCTGTCTATCATACAGTCACACCATAAATTCTGCCTTGCCAAAAGCCTAAAGTGACAGGACCAAGTGACCATAGACTGAAACCTCTGAAACCATGAGCCAAAATAAATCTTTCCACAAGATTTTTCTTAGGTATTTTGTCACAGAAATGGAATGCTGACTAACACAGAGGCCATCTGTTTTAGAAACAGAGGAGAAATGCAGGGCGGGGAGTGATTCTCTGAAAGGCTTCCCAACCCCATCCTGATGGAGACAGTTACCTCTCTGTAATATGTCCTTGAGACTAGTGTTTACTGGCTGACCTGGCTGTCTCTCTTTGCCAGAACAGGAGAAGAATGCCCAAACCAGACAGAGAACACTCCAGAGGCCTCACTTCTGTCTTGTGGATGGCTGTCCAACTGCCAAAGGTTCCAACTGTGCTTCAAAACTCAACTGCTGTGTTTAGGCCTCTGCCCCAAGACTCAGCCACCTAACTTCTCATAGTTTCAGATGAAAAGTGCTATTGTCTTGGCCTGGTTTTGCCCCAAGAGAAAAAAATACTCCACCCTCACGTAAGACAAAGAAAAGTGGAAGTTCCAGTAAGACTTTCTGCCTTCCTATGACTTATACTGAAAGGAAGCCCAAACCTTGGGTTCTACTCCTAGGAGTCAGCTAGGTAGACAGGTGCTCTCTCCAAGACAATTCTTTCCTGTCCAAAGAAATTCCCCACCTTCAGGAGCAGACCTCAATAGCCTAGGGAAGCCCTCTGATGCCCAAGGAAGGTATTCACCACTCAGCGCAGTCCTCCACAAACTAGGCCAGTCTTCGGCCACTGGGACACGACGCTGTTGAACCAGTCCTTTGTGGTATAGAGAAACACCTTGAAATAGGCATATTACTGACAGTAGATCTATCTGGATTAAATGTGCAGCAACAACCCCTTCAAGAGGTCCTGCCTGGGGGAAGTTCTCCTCAAGTATGTATTGAATCAATGTGTGTCCATCAGGGGCACCAGAAACAAGTTCAGCCTCCCTTTCTTGGTACCAAGGAGCTCCCTCAAAGCATTCTAAGACAAGTGTCTGGAAATTAGAGTGAGTTGGTAATGAGCATAGGCATTGGTATCAGATTCAGGTTCTACCAGACCTGGTTCAAAACCTACCACAGCCACTTGCAAGCTGTACAACTTCGACCAACTGAACCTCGGAATCACTGGGGCATCCTTAGGATGATAGTTACAGCAATCAGCATGTTGTAAATGTTCAGTAGGTGTTCAGTGCTTTAATACCCTTCATTCCAGGATAGCCCTCTAGAGCAGCTCCTAATATTTAATCCCTGCCCTACAGATAAGAACACTGAGGCATAGAGAGATAAAATCATTCCCCTAAGCTTAGGTAAGTGGCAGAATCACGACTCAAAGCCAAGTCTACCCAACTACTCAGTCACTGCCCTGCTGCACTCAGCTTGTGGAAGGAGTTTAGGGAAGCTTGCTAGTCTGTCTTGAAGATAAGAAAAGATACTGGGATGTCAAGGTATCAGAAGGCTGGTGATGAGGAATTATAACACAATACAACAGAGCTCAACCATAAATATGGAGAAATACCACACTGGTCCAGAACAGGGCAGTGTCTGCAATGACCACAGCACCCCACCAGAGCCAAAAACCTGACGTCCAGGGTCCTGCACCATGCTACAACCCCCAACCCTACATCCAGTATTCCTAAACTGGTTTTCTGCAAACTACCTTGGCCCTGCCTACAACCTCCAGTGCTGGAACCTTCCTAGAAGGAAGCAGGACACCTTTTCCAGAAGTTGACATACTTGTCCACGTTGCTACTTGACAAGTAAATCCAGTGTGCTGAGTGGTGTCCCTGGGCACCTAACAGACAGCAAACCAAACAAACCCACGGATCCCACATACCCACTCTAGCATTCTGCAGCTCTCTGCCTTCCCCTCTAAAACTCTGTTGAGAAATTGAGACTTAATCTCTGGCCCACCAAAATTAACCCCGCAAATTAGCCACACTGTTTCTCTCCCCTAGTGCCTCTGGGTCCCAGCCGTGGAGCCAGGAACGATGAAGCTCAGCCAGGCAGGGGGCATGGTGCAGACACGCGCCTACAGGGCTTGCTCATATTTAAAACTTCCTTTCATATATTTTTAATAAAACAACTGATACAAATTCAAAACCAACTTCATAAATCAAACATTATTCAATGTTGGCGGCTTCAAGGTTTCCCTGGTGCTTGGCTGGGAGCATGCCGCTCTCCCAGACGGGGGCTTTGCACTCAAGCGCTTGAGGTTTTGTGAAAGGTTTATTGGATTTCATAGTCCCTTAAGGGGAAACCCTTTAAATGTCTTTGCAATTATAAGTCTAATAACACTTTCAGCCCTTGGACACAGCCTTGACTTGACAGAGATAAGGAACTGGAAGTTGCTCAGTCAATACCAAGCTATTAATCTCTGTCACCTCGCTGTCACCGCAGCTCAGGAAAACAATGTCGTTTCTTGACCTAGGTGAAGGCATGGAGTGATTTTATTCAGAATGTCAGCATTCATCAGCCCGGGTTTTGTCAGCCCTCACTCCCTTGAAGAGCTCCCAGTTCTTCATCCTGCTTGAGTTGACACCCTTCCAGTCAAAAGAGTTTCTTCCAGTTTGGGCTTATTATTATTATTTAGCACTTATTCAAGTGCAAAAAGCCTTTAAGAATAAAGTTTTTCCTACCATAAAGAGACCTGGCAGATGAATCACTTTATGCTGCTCTTTAGCCGACCCCAGCCAAGGACGGCTGGAAATTACCAAATGCCGTGTTTGTTTACATATTCAAATGAAGGTTAATTTTTATCCTGTCTCTGCTCAAATTTGATTAGGGTGGGGCTCTCCCCCTTTCCCTCTGTGGTATATTTATAACAGCATCTTCCTCCTTGACCTTGAAAATAACTCAAGAAATTGTTTAAAAGAAAAGCCAACAAAATTCCTAATGAGAAACTAACAAGGAAAAATCAAATGGCTCCTGTCAGGGCAGCCAGCCATACCTCAAACTGCAGTTAAGGATAAGAGAAAATGTCTGTTTTGGCCCACCTGGGACTTGGCCTCTCAGGCACAGTGTGGAGTGATGCTATGCTGGTGGGCACCGACCCTAAGAGTGTGGAGTGATGCTATGCTGGTGGGCACCGACCCTAAGGCACATGATGCCACCGGCCTTCCACCGAAGTGGATCTGTCCTTGAGCAGCAGTCCAGAAGAGCTGACACTCCAGGAGCCATGGGCTGGGGGTGTGACCTGGGGGACTGGGGGGGAACAGGTAGAGGATCAGGCAAGGATCTGGTCCCTAACCTTCCATTTGTACCTATTTCAGACAGTGTACTTCTGACTCGGCATTTATTTGGAGTATTTTGGAATAGAAATCTTGATTGGTATAAAGCACAGCCAAGGAAGCATTCTGCCTTTTCTAAAAGCTAGCCAGAAGCACCTTCTCCTGATGATGGGAGGTAGTTCCTATCTAAGGATCCTGACTGAATAGATAGTAATGCAATTTAAGAAACCAAAGTAAACCAAGTAACAGCAGCAGCAAAAATCCTGTCTCCTCTAAGAAGGCACAAAGCTGAAACCAAATGACCTATGGAAGTTGGCATATTTACATCAACCTTTGATCTTAGTTTTCTTCTGCTACTTGTATTTTGGGAACTTGTTTCATGTTCTTTTCTTTAGGTCACTTTGAATCCCTTTTCCCTAGTGACATGGTAGGTAAATAAATAAATACCTGTGAACCTGTGGACTGATCCAGAGATGGAACCTGGTAGAATAAGTGTGATGTGTTCCAGCTCTGCTTCTGACTGTCTCGAGGGCTGGGTGGGTGTTCACCCGGCCTCCGTTTTCTTATATATGAAATGGAAGGATTGGGACAAGATAGCTCTGGTTCATTCACCTCTTCTTCTAGGTGCCCTCATTGGCTCATGGCCCACACATGAGCAGAGCACAAAGATTAAGAACAGGAACCCAGAGCCAGACCTTCCGTGGGTAGAGGATGACCAACTCAACCCACTTTTCCTGGAACTTTTCTGGTTTTAGCACAGAAAGATCCATGTCCCAGGAAACCCTTCAATTCCAGGCAAACAAGGATAGTCTCCCTAGAAGTTCACCTGCCAGCTTACCACTTACTAGCTGTCATCTTGAACAAGTTACTTAAATTAGTTGTGCCAAAAAAGTTACTTAAGTTATTTATGCCTCAACTGCCTTGATTCTTAAGCTAGGGCTATAAATGGAGTTATCTCCTGGTCTTCATATAAGACTTAAACATACTCATCTTTGAAAAGCACAAAGAACAGTACTTAGTGCATAGAACACATTCTATATGTTTATTTTTAAAATACTACAGTTATTTGCTTCTTTCTCATGATTGGGAAGTTTTCCTATTTACAAAAAAAAAAAAACAATCTGAGACACATAAACAAGAGAAGTTATCTGAGGGAGGAGACTATCTCTGAGCCATTCTGGAACAAAGTACACAGACACACAGAAGGTTAGCGCTCACCCACCCAGCACAGATAAGCAAGCCAGCCAGACATCGTCAGTGTTTTCTCGGTGCTCACATTTATTAGTGGAGGAGGCTGGCCTCTATTAGCAATTTCAGCTAGATCTTCACTCCCAGAAAATGTCATGGAAAGGAACTCATTTTGGATGTTGCTGCTCATTCCTGCCGGCAACCAGGACTGGGACTACAGATGAGTAGCGTGGAGCCCTGGAGTTTCTCTAGAGATGAGCCACTATTTCCAAACAGGGCTCTGCTCCTCAGCTGAGATAAAACCAGAACGCACGTCTCTGGACCTGAGCCAAGGAATGCTTACCTTCCCCACACCCCTAGCCATTCAAGCTCTCTAGATGGTGCAGAGAGGGTACATGACTACAGCACCCCTCGCAGCACTTTTTTTTTTAGTACCAGAGGTTGAACCCAGGGGCATTCTACCTCTGAGCTATACCCCCAGCCCTATTTTTTATTCTTTATCTTGAGACAGGATCTTACTAAGTTACAGAGGGCCTAAGTAGCTGCAGCTGGCTCCGAATCTGTGATTCTCCTGTTTCAGCCTCTCAAGTACTGAGATTACAAGCATGCATCACCACGCCCAGGTGGTGGTTGTTTATTTGTTTGTGGTACTGGAGATTGAACCCAGGAGCATTCTATCCCCAAGCTACATCCCAGCCCTATTCTTATTCTTTATTTTGGAAACAGGGTCTTGCTAAGTTGCAGAGGACCTCACTAAGTAGCTGAGGCTGGCCACAAACCTGTGATCCTCTTGTCTCAGCCTCCTAAGTACTGGAATTACAGCATGTGCCACCACACCTAACAGCACATCTATTTTTTTTTTTAGGAAGCCATTCTGTACCAAGGCCAGGAGGAGTCAGTTCCTTCCCTCTAGGAGCTTACTCTCTAGTTGGTAAACAAGACTAACAAGGTCTGCAGACTCTTTGCCCAGCACTTGCTTCTGCCACTAATTTCTCTACTTCCCTTCTCCCATGTAAAAGGTGAAACTTTTCCAAGGTGTGGGCCTACCGCCCAAACCTTTCTTCTCATGAGTTTCATGAAGATCCTGGCATGGGAACTGGCAACTTAGAGATTCTCAAGCAACTCTTCTTGGGAAAATATTGACTCCACAATTAAAAGAAGAGATTGTCAAAAGCAGCACTGTCCAACATGGTAGACATTAGTCACAGCACAGATATTTAAATGAACTAAATGAACCTAATCATGCAGTTCCTCCATTACTTTAACTACGTGTTCCAGCAGCTGCCATATTGCATGGCACAGACTTAAATCCTTGGCATAATCAGGAAGTGCTATTGGACTATACCGAACTAGAACATATGGAGAGAAAAGGGCTACTAAACTAGCACCCATCCTCTTTGAAGCTGTAACCTCCAGGATCTTGGATTTTAAGGCTAACAGTCTTCACTTGGTCTGAGGGAATCATATTGAATTATCAACATTCTAGACACTGGTCTTGAAATTGGGAGTTCCTATATGTCACCCAAATATACTAAATTCATCTGAACCAAGATCCTCAGAACCCACTCCTACAGGATCTATCTTAAAGAAAGGCCCAGGCTGGAGAGGAGAATCAGCTCTATCCCTGTGATCTGAAGCTACCAGGCATCTGGAGAAGCAACAAGACCCTATGCTAAATTAGGCAGAAGGATTCAAGAAGCCTGTGTGTGTGTGTGTGTGTGTTTTCTGTTGTATATTTACCTTGAAAATTAATATAAACCTCATTTATAAATAAAGCAATATGATGGTAATAGCCTTTACACAGGGATTTCCTTTTACAAGAAACGTCTACCTCTTGTGTTCCATTTCTTTTAAGAGCCCTGGGAAATAGTCACTATTCTTGTTTCATAGTTATAGAATGTGAGTTTGAGTAAAATACCTGTCCTGAATTACTTGGGTAGAAACTCAGCTGGCTTCTTTCTGACTCCAAATCACTAAATTTGGAACTAAATTAACATAGGAAAATTGGCTCTAAGAGGAAAAGCACTAACAATATTTTAAGTGATACTATTTGTAGGCAAAATCTCTTGACTACTTATTATACACCCAATACGAAGATAAATATTCTATATTTAATTAAATATTAAATATTAATATTAAATAATGAATATTTTAAATTTTATTATATTTAAATTCTATATTTATATTTATCTCATATTTATCTCATTACAGTATAATCCACCCCATTTTACAGATGTGGAAAGTAAGGTTTTGATCCAATTTGTAGTTAGAATATAGGTTTATAGGCCACATTATAGGATCATAATGTTTTGAATGAGGGGAAGTGAAAATTCAATAGAAAATGTCAAAGAACAAATTAGCTTCTATAATAACTTCTAAATAACCTAACCGAGGAGTTCTTCGAATACTCAGATGATTAAAGATGTGATCAGGTGTTTCTTTTGGCAGGAGGAAATTGCTGTTGTCTTAAGAAACATTTTCTTTCCCTCCTGCTCACTGGGGTGAGAACAGGGTGAGAGAGAGAGAGAGAGAGAGAGAGAGAGAGAGAGAGAGAGAGAGAGAGACTGAGACTCTCTGGGAGAGACTCCAACCAGGGCAGGCATGAGATGAGAGAGGCCTGGGCATCTTTGACCAGGTAACTAGTTAGTACCTGTGGCCTCTGTCCCCGAATGACAGCCCAGAGAGTTTAGTCAGACAGCATCTTATTCTGCCAGCTGCAGGAACAAGTAGGGGCACTGGGCCTGGCTCCCGTGGCACACAGCCATAAATCAGCCCAAGCCTGCTGCACAATTGCAATGCGTCTCTTTCAAGCAGCTCTGAGGAAAAAAAAATGGCTCCATCTGCTCACTGCTAGGTAATAAATAAAACAGAATTGGAGCAAAATGGATGGAAAGCAATTTTTGGAAGATGAATTTCCAAAAGAGTTGGTTACCATTTGTGCACCTATTTTGGTGCTGGAAATGGCTGTCTGAGACTCTGCCAAGCCCAAGGGCTACAGGAGGCACTAATGAGCAAAAGGGAGAGAAGGGCATTACCTGGATGAAGGCTGGCCAGGAAAGAGTTTTTGCAAAGGGTTTCTTGTTACTGAATCTTCTTCCTTCTTCTCTTTGGCCCCTACTTTATTCTCTCCAACACTATCTTCACCAACACCATTAGCAGTATCATCATTATGGTAAATCAGTTAATTGGTTTTTATCACCTTCTAACAAACTCAGTAATTTTCTTAATGCACTCATTGTCTGCCCCATCTGCACTGGATGCTCCTAAGGACAGGAACTTAATCCCCTGGCCAATAGCAAGCACTCAATAAAAAATTGTTGAATCAGTGAATGAATGAATAAATGAATGAATCCCTGGAATTACAGCAACCCTTTGAAACATATCTGGCCTGTGCCTGTCTCTCCACACTAATCTCTTGCCTCCAACCCTCACTACATTTCACACACATACCATCTAGTCACAATTCCTCTACCCTACAGCTTCTGTGTCTGTCCTTGGCACATTCTTTTCCTTTTATGTGACATTCTCCTTTGCAGATCTTCTTGGAAGCCTTCAGCTCTTACCTCAGGTCTTGCTTCCATGATGACCAGAGCAGTTTCATCAATTATTCTTCTAACCCTTGCTAAGTTCCTGAAGAGCACTTCTTTCACTGATTATATGAACTCATTGTAAATTTGGAGGGGTGGACATCTGCCTGAGGTCTACAGGAAAGAAGGTTTGTCTCAACTACCATTGTAGCACTAAAGCTCAGTATGAAGCCTGAGGCAGAGTAAGTGTTCATGAAATTACTCTTGACCCATTATATAAATGAAGAAATTGGAGTGAGGATCTGAGGCAGCTCTTTAATAACCTGCCCCTTCTCCCTAGTGAATAATTTAGAACTAACTGAGGTTTTATCTATAATTTCAATGCCCTATATCAGGATGGAGCCTTTTTTCAATGGTTGTGTGTGTATGTGTAAGATTAAAATGCATCTGCCTGTGGTTAAATAGCTGATTTGTCTGAAGAGTTCATTGAATAGAGCTGCTATTTCAATCAAGCATAAGGAAGTGCAACCTCAGGTCAAGGGAAATGTACTAAAGGGGTTCCTCTGGAAATGGACAACCAGCTGTTCTCCCCTTCTCCTCCTCAACCTAATCCAGACTGAGGACATATAGCACTGGAGACCAAGGCTCAGAGTTGGCTCTACTGCATGCTTACTTTGTGACCTTGACACAACTTCATCCTCCCTTAACCCTTAACCCCATGTTTTCAATATGTAAAAAGATAGAAAAAAATCATCTAACCTTCACAAAGTGACTAAAACTCAAATATTTCCCTCATACAACTCCTCCAACCTTCTCTCTACACCAACCCACTCTATATAGCATGATGTGTGCATGAAGACTCCAAAAACTATTGTCCAATACATTGGATGGATGAATGGATAGAAAAAAATAATCTCAAAATGTTTCAGGGTAGCTTCTTAAAAGGGCTTAGGAGTGACCTAGAAAGATGACCTTTTTAGACAAGAGTCTATAGTGGGCCATCTCCCTTCTTATATAAGGAACCTTTGACAACAAAAGTTAGGTATTATGAAAGTAAAATAAGAAATGAGGAGAATTCTCATTTTCTAAGGTAAGGTTGGCGAAGATTGTTGGATGAAAGATTTGGTTTGGGTTTTTTTTGTTGTTGTTGCTTTTAGTTGTGTGTGTGTGTGTGTGTGTGTGTGTGTGTGTGTGTGTGAGTGTGTGTTACTTGAGAGTGTATGGAACATGATTGAGAACATATTATAGACTATGAATCTTAAATGGCTGAAAGAATCCATGCAGACCCAGGAGAATGGCAGAGGCTAAGTATGCTCAGTATTCATATATTTATAGGGTTGTATTATTTTGTTTTTGTTTCTTGTTACTTTCTTTGTGGGTGTGTTTATTTGTTTGCTCTCTTCCCCACCACCTTTACAAGCTTCTTTCTTTGTACATATTTATTCTCTTCTCTCTGTCCTTCATCATTTTTTCTTTTCTTTCTTTGTCTTATATGAAAACCACTTTAATTTTTTATTTTGCAGTACTGAGGATGGAACCAAGGGGCATTCTACCTCAGAGCTACACACCCAGTCCTAATTTTTATTCTTTATTTTGAAACAGGGTCTCACTAAGTTGTAGAGGGCCTCACTAAATAGCTGAAACTGCCTGTAAACCATGATCGGACTCCCATCTCAGCCCTTCAAGTACTGAGATTACAAGGGTGTTACCACCATGCCCTTATATCACTATACTAAATACACTGGTCACTAGACTCCTACTACATATTCACTATCTCTAATCTCTACTATATAATGCCTTTCTAAACTCAAACTCTCATTCTATTCCATTCTATCTGCCATTTTACTCTATTCTAAAGATAGTCACAAACTAAAGGTGAAGGGCTAGAGCAAGTTAATCCATGCCAATAGAACTCAGACAAGGAGGAGTATCAATGATAATATCAGACCAATTAGACTTCAAGCTCAAGCTTATCAGAAGAGAAAAATCAGGTCATTTTTTACTGATAAAATTTCTGAGCCAGGCATTATGGCCCATGTTTGTAATCCCAGTACTTGAAAGGTTGAGACAGGAGGATCACAAGTTCACAGCCAGCTTCATCTACTTAGTGAGGCCCTCTGCAACTTAGTGAGGCCCTGTTTCAAAAGTAACGAATACAATATAGGGCTGGGATGTAGCTTAGAGGTAGAATGCCCCCAGTACCTAAAAAAGAAGAACAATCCAGGAAAAGGAAAAAAAATAGTCAACATGTATGCCCCAAACATAGGTGAAGCCACTTTTATAAAACAAACTTATTGTGACACTAAGTCACATATAGATTCCAATACAATAATACTTAGAGACTTCAACATTCTTCTCACACTGCTAGACCAATCTTTTAGACAAAAGTTCAGTAAAGATACATCAGACCTAAGGAACACTACAAATCAAATGGACCTATAAGGCAAATACAGAACCTTCCACTAAATTTCAACAGAGTACACATTTTTCTCAGCTGTTCATGGAAACTTCTCCAAAATAGACCACATCCTAGACCACAAAATGAGCATTAGCAAATTAAAAAAATGTAACATACTCCTCTACATATTTTCAGACCACAATAGAATGAAACTAGAAATCAACACTATAAGAAAACCCAGAGTAGCCACATAAACATGTGGAAACTGAACACCACACTGCTGAGAGGTCATAGAAGAAGAAAGGTCTGAAATTAAGAAAATCCTAGAAACAAATGAAAATAGAGACAAAACACATCAAACCTTTGGAGCACCTTGAAGGCAGTATTAAGAGGAAAATTCATAGCACTGAGTGCCCACATAAGAAGAAGATAAAATCACCAAGTAAATAACCTAGTGACACATCTCAAAGTTCTTGAAAAACAGGAACAGTCTAACCCCAAAGCCACTAGACAACAAAAAATTATTAAAGTCAAAGCAAAAATCAATGAAGTAGAGAATAAAATAACAATACAAAAAATAAAAAAAAGCTGGTTTCTCAAAAGAAAAATAAACAAGGTAGATAAACCACTGGACAACCTAACCAAAAGAAAAATAAAGATTCAATCCAAGTCAATAAAATAAGAGATAAAAAAGAAGATATTACCATCAATAGTGTAGAAATCCAGAAGATTATTAAAAACTACTATGAAAAACAAAATGGAAAACTTCTAAGAAACTGACAATTTTCTGGACACATACAACCTTCCTAAATTGAACTGAGAAGATACAGAAAATTTAAACCAAACAATAGCAATCAAAATGATTGAAAAAGTAATAATGAGCCTACCATCAAACAAAAGCCTAGGACCAGATGGTTTTCCAAATGATTTTTATAAAATCTTTATAAAAGAGCTAATTCCAATACTCCTCAATCTATTCCATGAAGTAGAAAAAACAGGACTCTCCCAAATACATTTTACAAAGCCAACATCACAGTAACCAAACTAAATAAAAAAAGCTCAACAAAAGAAAACTATAGGCATATATTGTTGATGAACTTAGACACAAAACTGCTAAACAAAATACTAGCAATACGTATTCAAAGCCACATGAAGAAAATCATGACCAAGTAAGGTTCATCCCAGGTATGCAAAACTGGTTTAACATATGAAAAGAAATTCATGCAATTCATCACATAAACAGAACCAAAGACAAAAATCATGTGAATTTTGTCCAAAGATGCTGGAAAAGCATTAAATAAAATTCAACATCCATTTATGCTAAAAAGCACTGGAGAGGATCAGAATAAAAGGAACATACCTCAACATCATAAAGACAGTATACAATAGGCCCACAACCAACATCATATTAAATGAGAAAAAACTGCAAGATTTCCCCCTAGAATGAGGAACAAGACAAGGATGTTTATCATCACTTGAGACTCTAGCTAGAGCAATAAGGCAAGAAAAGCAAATCAAAAAAGTACAAATAGGAAAAAAAGAACTAAAAGCATCCATATTTGCAGATGACATGATACTATACTTAGAAGACCCAAGACTCAACCCAAAAGCTTATAAAGCTGATCAACAAATTCAGCAGTGTCTAGACACAAATTTAATCTTAAAAGATCAGAAGTTTTTCTATATTCCAACCAAAAATTCACTGGAAAAAAATCCAGGAAACAATTCCACTCAGGATAGCCCACAAAGAAATAAATTACCAAGGCCATTTCTTAAAGACAGAAAAATCAGGGTTTTTTTGTTTTTTGTTTTTTGTTTTTGTGGGTGTGGGGATGGAACCCAGAGGCATTCTACCTCTGAGCTACACCCTCTGCCCTATTTCTTTATTCTTTACTTTGAAACCAGGTCTCACTGAGTTGCAGAGGGCCTCACTAAGTAGCTGAGGCTGTCCATGAACCACAATCCTCCGTTCTCAGCCTCCCAAATGCTGGGATTACAAGCATGCTCCACCATGCCCGGCTTTTTTTTTTTTTTAATCAGTTCTTAAATTCATTTGGAACAAAAAAAGAAGAGTAGCCAAAGTAGTTCTCAGCAACAGAACCATGCAGGAGGCATCACAATACCTGACTTCAAACTATACTACAAACCCATAGTAATAAAAATAGCATGATATTGGCACAAAAACAAACACATAGACCATTGGAACCAAATAAAAGACTCAGAAACAAATTCACACACTTACAGCCAATTGATTTTTGACATAGGGACCAAAAACATACACTGGAAAAAAGAGAGCCTTTAAATCAAATGGTGTTGGCAAAACTAGTTCGCCCTGTGAAGAAAAATGGAAATAAACCCCATTTTCTTACCCTGCAGAAGAGTCAATTCAAGATGAACCAAAGACTTGAAAATCATACCAAAGACCTTGCAGCTTCTTGAACAGGGCATAGGTCCAGCACTTCAACACATAGGCACAGGGAAAAACTTCCTTAACAAGACCCCAAAGGCACAAGAAATTAAAAGGCAGATTAATATGTGGGACTTAATTAAACTTAAGAGAGTCTCTACAGCAAAGGAAACTATCAAGAACCTCAACAGAGAGCCGACAGAATGGCAGAAGATTTTTGTCACCTACTCCTCTGATAGAGGACAAATATCTAGAATATACAGAGAACTCAAGAAACTCAACACTAAAAAAAACCCAAATAACCCAACTATAACAAATAAACAACTAAATTGACACTTCAAAAAAGGAGAAATTCAAATGGTCAATAAATGTATAAAAAAAGTTAAACATTGCTGGGATTGGTGGGGCATGCTTTTAATCCCAGAATTCAGGAGGCTGAGACTGGAGGATAGAAGTTCACAGACAACCTCAGCTACTTACTGAGGCCCTTCACAACTCAGTGAGACCCTGTTTTAAAAATAAAAAGACTAAAAAAAATAGGACTGGGGGTGTAACTCAGTGGTACAATACTCCTGAGTTCTATTCCTGGTACTGCAAAAAAATAAAAATAAAATAAAAGTTAAAAATCATTACCAATCAGAGAGATGCAAATCAAAACTACTCTGAGATTTCACCTAACTCCAACTAGAATGGCAATCATTCAAAATACAAAAAACAACAAACTGCTGGCAAGGATGTGGAGAAGTAGAAATTCTAATACATTGTTGGGAGGATTGCAAATTAGTGCAAACACTTTGGAAAACAGTATGGAGGATCCTCAAAAGAATGGGAACAAACCTATCTTGTGGTCCAACAATACCCCTTCTGGGTATCTACCCAAAAGAATGGAGACCAAACTACGAAACTAATGCATGTGTATTTATGTTCATAGCTGCACAATTCACAATTGCCAAGCTATGAAACCAGCCAAGATGTCCATCAACAGATGAATAAATTGCAAAACTATGGAATATGTACACAATGGAATTTTACACAGTCATAAAGAACAAAATTATGTCATTTTCTGAAAATGGATGGAACTTGGAACTTTATACTAAGTATGATTAGCCAGTCACAAAAAGTAAAAAATCAGTTGTTCTCTCTACATACTCCTTTTATCAGCATATAAAAATTTTCCCAAAATAGATCATATATTAGGCCTTACAAAAATCTTTTTTAAATTTTTTATTGGTGCATTGTGGTCATACATCTTAATGGAATAAAAGATAGTAGAGACATACATACACACATAACCCAATTAGCCCTTACCCAATTCTTGCCCCGCTTTTTCCTCCACCCTCCTCATGCTTGGCTTAGTTTTTTACTTTGATGTCTTTGTTAAAGGACATCATGGGCATTAGAGAATTTCCCTCTTCCCTCCTCCCATCCCCTCAGGTTGCCTTATTTGCTCATCTATAGAATCTCCTTCTTCATCTAGAGTTCCTTCTATGTTTTATTTCTCCCTAGCTTTCACAAATTAAGGAGAACATCCAATTTATTATTTTTTGTGATTAACTAACCTTACTTAGCATAATGTCCTCCAGTCCCATTCATTTCCCTGTAAATGATGTAATTGTGTTTTTCTTTATGGCTGAGTAAAATTCCATCGTGAACATATCCCACAGTTTTGTAATCCATTCATCTGTTGAGGGACAAGGCCTTACAAAAATCTTTACAAGTTCAAAAAATTGAAATAATTTCTTGCTATTTACCAGATCATGATGGAATTGAAACTAGAAATTGACAGAAAGAGAAACTACAGAAATTATACAAACACATGAAGACAATACACTTTTGAATAAACAGTATGAATTATTTAAGAAATCAGGGGAAAATTTAAAATTTCTATAATCAATAAAAACAAAACAATTGCACTTTTTCTTTCATGTATAGATACTTAAAAAAAGACCCAAAAGTAGAAGGGGAACCATCAGGAAATGGAAAGGAAACCAAAGGGAGAGAAGAAAGAGAGAAGGGCAAGTGAAGGTCGAAGGGAATGTGAACACAACCAAAGCATGATATATGCATGTATGGAAAAGTCACAGTGGACCATATTAATTTGTTCAATTAATATGTGTTAATTATTTAAAAAGAAAAAGAAAAGAAAGGAATTGAATACAGAAAACATGAATAACTTTATAAGGATTTGTTCAGAAAAGGTGAGCAGAGAAATGAGGTTGTAGCTAATAAGGTCAATGGGGTCAAGACATTTTCAGTGGAAAGAAATAACAACATTGGACTTCTGGGAAGATAGTGACTGAAGAAAGCAGCACATACCAGTCCTGCTGACACCCAATCTCTATTGCCTTAAAAACTACAAAAGCTTAAAAACTTAAAATCTTTCTGCAAAAACTAGAAAATACCATAACTAGAAAAATAACACAAAAAATACAAGAAGGCGGGAAAAAAGGTTAGAAGACCAATCAGAAAGCAAAAAAGAAACCTGCCTGCCTTGTAGCCACAGGAGCTGCAATGGCACCATCTTGCCTCACTGCACCCAACTCCAGAAATGAACAGAAAAACAACCATGGACCTGAAGTAAGAAGCTGCAGAGAATCAGAATTGTAAGCTATCAATTTCTCCTGCGTGAATACCAGCTACAACTTCCAGCAGTGGCGGCTGAGCTCACCATGCCCTCCAGAGATCCAGAGTGGCACTCAACAACACCAGAAAAGAAACCTGCCCACTTTGAAGCCATGGGTACCACAGAGGCAACATCTTGCCTCACTGCAGCAGACTTCAGGGACTAATAGGCAAACAACCAAGGACCTGAAGTAAGCAGCTGCAGATCTATGGAACTGTAAGTCATCAGTTCCTCCTGTGCAAACACTGGCTACAACTTGCAGCAGTGGCATCCAAGCTCATGTGTCCTCCAGAGATCTAGATCAATGCTCAACACCATAAGAGAAGCCACCATCCCATGGGAGAACGTCCAGTGTGGCACCCTCAGGGACTCGCAAAGCCATGATAAAGTCCCCGAGTCTGAGACATTGTACGTGGTTCAACCCAGAGATGTTGGGGGTAAAGTCTGCTTTTGGACATAGCAGAGACTCAGACAGACTCAGGCTCTGCATCAGTGGAAGTGTGAGTGGAGAACTATGCTTAACACTAGATCCAACTAGTAGGATCTCCGGGATCACCACAGACCTCCCAATCCTGGTGCATGGGGAGAAGTCAGATCAGCCCAGCCCTAGCTGTGAAGAACAGAGACTCTTACATTAAGATTGGTCTCAGAGGAATCTGCTACCTACAGAGGCAGAGAGAGACCGAGACTCCACATCTGTGAAAAGCATGGAGAGTGACCTGTGCTTAACACTAGATCCAGCCCCATTGTCACTGGCTATCTGCATAGACTGAGAAAGACTCAGAGAATGAGGCTTGCAGCAGAAAGGTGCTGTTGGCATCTGGTGTCTGTACAAAGAGAGACCTCAGAGGCCCAGTCTTCTGAATATTCATATATTTGTAGAGTTGCATTAGTTTGTTGTTGGTGTTGTCTTGGTTTATTGTTGTGTGTGTGTGTGTGTGTGTGTGTGTGTGTTTGTGTGTGTGAGAGAGAGAGAGAGAGAGTATGCCTGTTTGTTTACTCTCTTCCCAATCCTCCCAAGCTTCTTACCTTGTACATATCTACTCTCTTCTCTTTCCCTCTCTTTCTTTTTCTTTTTTCTCTTCCTTGTCTTGTATTAAATCCACTTCATATCACTGTACTAAATACATTGGTTACTAGAATACTACTATATATTCACTATCTCTAGTCTCTACTCTATACTACCTTACCAAACTCATATTCTCATTCTATTTGATTCTATCTGAGGCTTTACCCTATTCTTTAATTTACAACTTCACTTCCTTCCTTACTCAACCTTCACTGTTGAATAGAATTCAACTTGCCCTTGGATATACTAGCTGACACCTAGAGACTGAGAGAAATATATCAAAGGAAGAGATACAAACATCTGAAATCATAAGAAGAATGAAAAACAAGGAAGCAATAAGTTCCCACAACACTACAGCAACAGAAAGTGACAACAGAGAATTGCAGAGATTGCCAGAAAGTCAAATAAGGAATGTAATTGTAGAACTAATACAGGACTTCAAAAAATAATTTAGAGAGAGTCTGAAAAAAATAAAGGATGCAATCAATGAAGTGAGGGCATCAGTTCAAACTATAAACAATAGATTAGACCACATGGAGAATAGAATCTCGCTCCTAGAAGATGATCACTCCAAAAATTAATGCACAGTATATATAACAGAAAAAACAATTTAACAGCATGAACTGAACATTGAAGAAATATAGGCCCATTTTAAAAGAGCTAACCAAAAATAATTGGCATAGAAGAAGGAATAGAAGGTAAAACCAAATGTATCAAAAATCTTTGGGTCATAGGAGGAACTCTAGATGAAAAAGGATATCCTATAGAGGAGCAAACAAGACAACCTAAATGAGGGGATGGGAGGGGGGAAGAAAGAAATTATCTAAAGCACACAATGTACTTAAACATTTCAAAATCAACCATTAAGTGAAGCATGGGAAGGAGGGATGAGGAGGGAATGGAGTGGGAAATGGGTAGGGGCTAAATGGGTGATCTGTACACATATGTCCACACAAGTTTTTTACCCCATTATGATGTATGAATACAATGCACCAATTGCCGGAGCCAGCCGGCAAAAGTACGGGTTCCGAAGAGAGGAGTGAGGATGAAATAATATAACTCTTAAGAATTAAATTCCAAATATTATTTATTCCTAAGCATGGAAGGATCGCCAGTCAACTCCCGGGTCAATATCTCTACTGACCGAAACTGGGGCTTCTTCTCTTGTGGTATTTATAGTTTTTAGCTTTAAATTACCCTGGAGGGAAAAATTCCAAAGTCTGGGCAGGTCAAACAATACCCTGTTGCCACAAACAATACAAACTTACCTTAGCTCAGACAGAACAATAGCATCATTAGCATTAGTAATCTTGAAGCTTCCATGGCCCCAAACCTTGTTGACTCTGGGCAGGGGACAGTCAGAAGTATGCTTTTAGTAAAGATAAGGGGAAGACCTTAATGGCTCCCCACAACCAATAAAAACATTTAAAAAAAAGAAAAAAATCTTTTCAAAGAAGTAATATCAGAAAATTTTCCAAACAGGTATAGGAAACCTACAGAACTCCTGTTAGACAAGATCAGAGAAAAGGTTCACCATGCCACATAATAGTCAAACTGACCAATATAGAAGCCAAAGAGAGAATCTTAAAGGCAACAAAAACAAAAGACCAGGCAACATTTAGAGGCAAATCAATTAGAATCACTCCAGACTTCACAAACCAAGTCATGAAAGCTAGAAGAGCCTGGAGTAGCACATTCCAAACTCTGAAAGAAAACAGCTTGCAGCCCCAAATTTCCTACCCAGCAAAACTATCTCTCTAATTAGATGGGTGAAAGGTTCAAGTCCCCCTGCCCCACAGGGGGCGGGGCCGGAAGCTAGGAGGTGGAGCTCTGCAATTCCGGGAGGGGACCAGGCCCCCCGGTCAGGAAGAAGAGACGGCAGAGTTCAGAGAGGAGCCCGAGAGGGAGGGAGGCACTCTCCCCTGCCACCAGCCTCCATGGCCACGCGGGGGCTGGAGGCCGATCTCCCACGAATAAAGGCATCCATACATAATATCTACTATGGATCTTCGCGTGTCTCTATGCGACTGGGGGACACACACACGGACACACACACGCTCATCAACCTTTTATATTGGTGTCAAAGACCCGTATCGGACTTATGGGACTTGGTTTGGATCTCAGCTTATTTAACTACATGCGCAGCCTCTGCGCGCCCGCCCGCCCGGCCCCGCGGACTTCTGCAAAAAGCTGAAAGAAGATATGTGGCACCTCCAGGACGACTCCGCGCCACCCGCTGCTGGGTCGGACTGCGCCGCCACGTGCCACTCCCGCCACCACCGGGACGGGGACCGCGCCGCCCGCGGACCCCGCCCTGCGCGCCTGTGCTTTCTCTGCGCCTGGCGCTGCGCCCGTGGCCCAAGCCGCGCCCACGCCACTCTGGGCGCCCGCGCCACTGCGCCCGCGGACCCCAGGATGGGCCTGCGCGGCCGGCGCGCGCCGCTCCTATCACCGGGACAGGCCCGCGGCCCCGTGGACTGCTGCGCCCACCCCGCGACCCCGCCATGCCAGACTGTGCTGCTTAGCACCGCCACTCTGCTAAACGGCGCTACTCTCCCCCGGCCCGCCAAGTCCAGCCTGTGCCGCACATGCCTTCTCTGCGCCTGGTGTGCTTAGACCCACCCGCCCCTGCCTGCCAGATTGCGCAGGCCCCTGCGCCAGCTCTCTGCTGATCGTGCCCTTCACCCAATGCCCTCCCACCCCCGCTGCCCGGGCCCGGCCATTCCGGTAAGCAGCCACATGGGATCACTGTGGGGGGGAGGCCGCAAGCTTTGGCCCGCCATCTTTGGCCCACGTGTAATCACTGGGGGTCCTCCATCTTTAACCCTTCCTACCTCATGGCCTCACTGGAGGTCCGCCATCCTTAACCCCTCCCACCTCATGGTCTCACTAGAGGTCCGCCTTCCTTAACCCCTCCCACCTCATGGCCTCACTGGAGACCTCACCATCTTTAATCCCTCCCAGTTTCCACTCCTAACCAATCCTAGGAATCGGCGGCCATTTTTAAAAATCTTTTCACAGCCATCTTCAGGCCAGATCTCCACAGCAGCCTCTCTCAGCGGTAAGCTTCCTCTTAAGGGAGTAAGTGGGTTCTGCCTAACTCGGAGGATTCTGACTGACTGACTGACTGACTGCTATTAAACCCGGTATACTGGTATCCTCCAGTTCTCCGATCGTTCAGGACGATTGAGGGGTGTACAGAGACAAGAGACGTCTTCTCTCTGGCACACCTGATCTGTATTACCGAACTAGGCAAGGCCCTGGGACGCTGGGGATACCTGTCTTTGTTCTTGCCCACTTACAAGTCATGGGGGGAAGTCGGCCATCAAAGATTGAGATTGACTCTCAGTCTCCGCTGGGCCGTGTGTTGACTAATCTGCAGGCTTTGGGATTCTATGGGGAACTGTCCCCTGAAAGACTCATTTCTCTCTGTACTAAGGTCTGGCCAACATATGACCTAACCAATAACTTTCGATGGCCTCCCATGGGCACGCTAGATCCTAGGACACTGATGGCTCTCAGTGAATTTTGCACGCGGTCAGCAAAATGGTGTGACCTCGAGTATGTACAGCCCTTCTGGCGGCTGCATTTTCTGTTTTCTCCCTCTACCGGCTCTACTGCTGCCAGGGCATGCTGGCTGGAGTATCCCGTCAGCCACAGCCACCATCTTGGACACCACGTGGCAACTCACAGGCGCCACCTGGTGGCCCTTCTGGGTCACAGGCTTACAATTCTGTGGACCCACAGCCGCCATCTTGCGATAAAAGTCTGACCCAGCTGGGTTACAAGCTCCATCTTCCTCTCTCCTGGCCCCACTTCGCGAAGTGGCTGGGGCAGAAGGGGTGGTCCGGGTCCATGTCCCTTTTTCCCTTCCTGACCTCACTCAACTGGAAAAGAGACTGGGGTCCTTTTCTACCAATCCTTCTGGTTTTATCAAGGAATTCCAACATATTGTGCAGGCATATGACTTAACGTGGCAGGATTTGCATGTCATTCTAACCTCTTCTCTAACTCCAGATGAACGTGATCGGATCCTGAAGGCAGCCAGAGAGAGGGCTGACCAGACTCATTTAACAGATCCAGGGCTTCCTATCGGTGCAGCTGCAGTTCCATCTGAGGAGCCCCACTGGAATTATAATGTAAAGGAGGGAATAGAAATGAGAAATTATATGATACAATGTCTTCTTGATGGTATGCGAGATGCTTCCCATAAGGCGGTTAATTATGATAAGCTTAGGGAAATCACCCAGGGTCCAAATGAAAACCCAGCAGTTTTTCTTAACCGGTTGCGAGAGGCCCTTAAACGCTATACCCGTCTAGATCCATCCTCTGAGGCAGGCTCGATCATATTGGCCACCCATTTCATTGGGTAAGCGGCTCCTGACATAAGAAAAAAGCTAAAGAAAGCTGAGGATGGCCCGCAGACTCCTGTTCGAGACTTGATGAACATGGCATTTAAAGTCTTTAATTCCAGAGAGGAACAGGCCGAAGTGGAGCGTACTCTCCATCTTCGTCAGATGGCGGACTTACAGTCCCAAGCCCTGATAGCAGCCCTGAGGCCGGAGGAGGAAGGGCAGCTTTCCGGGTGGCAAGCGCCACCCAGGAGAGGACGACAGTAAAGACAACCACCTCCAGGAGCCTGTTTCAGGTGTGGAGTAAATGGCCATTGGAAAGGTGAGTGTCCTTTAAAAAGCGGTGGACCTCAGGTACCTCACTACAGGGGGTCTACCCTTCTGGACAAGGACCCGCCGCTGGCCCTATTTGGTCTGACCAAGGACTGACAGCTCCTGGAATCCCTCGTCCTCCTTCCTCCATCTTCCTTGCTGGCCCAGGGTAACTGCAGGTACAGGGTAAGCCAGTTTCCTCTTTGGTGGCCTGCTCGATCTTTCAGGCCTTAGTCTCCTTCTCAAATCTCGGTTCAGGGTGATGACGGCAAGGACAAATTCTCTTGCACGGTGTTGGGATCCACTAAACTTTGTTTCTCTTGACATAACTCTCTTTGATGTTTATATTTTAGCAGGTCCACTTGTTTACATACTATGATGCTCTCCCTCCTCGGATGCCAAATTGCCTAAGTATTAAACTTCTAAAATGGGTAACTGATGCTCCTAATGCAGTAACAGGTATTTGACCAGACAAATCCATACTCACTCAATGCTGAAAAGAGTGGTGTGTGGGGTCTTCTTCGGAAGTTGCTGCTATTAATAACTCTGGTCTAATGAAAAACTGCTAAAGGGGCGGTAGATGTTCTCCTCAGGAAAATGCTGCTATTTAAGTTAGTAGATCTAGTGACTGCCTTGCATCTAAAAGGGCTTCTGCCCAGCCTGGGTTCCGCTCTCACAATTTTCTTTTTCTTTAATAGCACCTTGCCTGTTAGTCTCCTCAAAGCAAACCAGCCACCGAGCTCTCCAGGGTAACCTCCAACTCTCACTGCGACCACAGCCACCTGCTCCCTTCCAGCGGCTCAGATCCCGATTTCTCCCAACCTGGGGCCCTGACTGACTGACTGACGGCATCCCTTCTCAGCAGGAAGTCGCTAGAAGAACAAAAACATTGCCCTTCTGCACCCCTTAGTCAAAGAGGTCGGAATGAAAGGTTCGAGTCCCCCTGTCCCACAGGGGGTGGGGCCGGAAGCTAGGAGGTGGAGCTCTGCGATTCCGGGAGGGGATCAGGCCCCCCCGTCAGGAAGAAGAGAGGGCAGAGTTCAGAGAGGAGCCCGAGAGGGAGGGAGGCACTCTCCCCCGCCACCAGCCTCTGCGGCCACACGGGGGCTGGAGGCCGATCTCCCATGAATAAAGGCATCCATACATAATATCTACTATGGATCTCTACGTGTCTCTATGCGACTGGGGGACACACACACGCTCATCAACCTTTTAATGGGGAAATGAAAATCTTATACAACAAACAGAAGCTGAAGGAATTTATGTCTTCCAAATTAGCACTAGAGAAAATACTTAAAGATAGATTAACTGAAAAGAAGAAATATGTAATACACACCAGAATAACAAGATTTTCCATCCAGCCAACAACTAAGCAAAGAAGAACAAACACTACCTCAAATAAGTTAAATCTCAATATGTTAGAAATTAAATCATCTCTCAATAATCACACTCAACATAAATGGCCTCAGCTCCCCAATAAAAAGATATAAGGTGGAAAAATGTACTAAAAAACAGAATCCATCTATCTGCTGCCTGCAAGAAACAAATCATAAAAGTAAAGATAGTAACAAACTTAAGGTAACAGGCTGGAGCAAGGTAATCCATACCAATGGAACTCAAAGACAAGCAGACGTAGCAACTGATATCAGACAAGTTAGACTTCAAGCCTGAGCTTATTAGAATAGATAAAAAGATAATTTTTTACTAGTAAAAGGAAGAATCCAGCAAGAGGAAATAATGATAGTCAACATTTATGCCCCAAACACAGGTGCAGCTACTTTCATAAAAAAAAAATCTCTTTGTGACTTTTGGGCAGCGATAGGTAACTATTACAGAACATAATATTTTTGTTCTTTCCATTTTACATACCAGATTTCCAAACAGTACTCTCTCCTTCTCAGGAGTATTCAAACTCAGAAGTTCAGATAACAAAGCCCAAATTCCTCTTTGTCTGGCCCTAATTCCAGAAGTTATTGTTCATTGTTGATGCCAATTATATCTCAGAAATCACACTCATTACCCAAACTGACCTTACAAAAATAATCAAGGTTGCCTAAGCACTCATTCTGCCTGTGTGAGAGAGGGAGATTTCCCCTGGATTCTCCAAAAGGCTTTGCTCAGGGAACTTAGTCTTTTCCAAGAGGGAGTGAAAGAGGCACAAAGAGACAGCTTCACAGCATGAGCCGTTGGTCAGTATACCCCAGGACCACTCAGCCTTCAGTGTTCCCAGTAGCTTCTGAAGCCCCTTCCCAGAGAGTACTGCTTGTTTTTGTTGAGACCTGTCATATATTTGTTTCTCCCTAAATCCCCAGGTCTCTTCTTTTCCTTCATACCAAGCAAAGACCTGCCTGGCAGTACTCACTAGGGAAATCATCTGCTAGCATCCTGACCCAATGGAATTAAAAACTTGGCCTGCTACATTAACAAGGGTGACTGGACAGGACCTACCCTGCTACCTCAAACACCTGCAATCCCAGCTCCTCCAGCCTCAGGGAAGGTGTAATTAAGGTGTACAGAAGCAGATGTGGCCTCATTTTGCACAGGCCACTGGTCCCTGAGCCTTAGAAGCCAAGCATCTGGGAGCCCAACAGGAGTTGCCGTCCCCTTCCAAGACTGTTTTCACTTCGAAAGCAAGCCCCCCCTTAAGGTTAGGCTTCAATCTCGTGTATTGAGTAAGAAATACTTTCAGGTTCTGGATAGTCAAGGTAGGAGAAAATGTATGCCCCTTCTGGGGCTCCAGACAGCCTTATATCTCCAGAGCTCCCCAGCTCTGTGGGGTGGCTCTGAATCTGCCCAATAAAACCTCCAGCTTTCTCCTGCTCCTAGGACCACTCAAGATAAGTGCTAGCCTTCTAGATCAAAGATCACATCCCAGAGGCAGCAATTTAAGAGTCTGAAATTTTATAGAAGATTCAGTTATTTCTGGTATCTTTTATAGTTGGTCAACAATATGCCTACTTGGCATCAGTAGTAGCTCCACCCCAGGTTTCCAGTCCCCACTGTGCTGCACTGCATTAAACTCAGTCTGCTTTGCTCATTGGCATTACTTGCCTGGAGCACAAAGGCATTTTAGTTTGGGTCCTGCCATTGATACAGAGATACACTACCCAGATGGCCTAGAAAGACTGCTGCCCAATTGCAACAAGGTGATCAGCAGACAGCCTCCACCTGCTGCTCCTCCAGGGTCTACCTCAGCTGCAGAGCTGCCACACCCAAGGTCTCACTTTTCTTGGGGCAGCTCATATCCAGCCATATGGGCCGAGTGAGCTGATATGTATAAGTGCCCTGCCATTTCCAGTGGATATAGGACAAGTCCAAAAGATGACTTATGTTCCTTGCATTGGATTGCCCAATACTGTGTCAGGCTTCTTGACTCCTTTATATGCCCAACCTGTTTATTTCTCCTTCCTTTCCCATGGATTGAGACCTGATATTTTGTATACCAAACTATCTCAGCATAGTGTTGACTTCTGGAAAATCTAACATGTGACAAGAACCTGATTCAAGAACTGGATTTATCATGGAATTGAAAGATAGTGTACATAAGCACTGACTAGTCCATAGCCATGTGGAGAAACAAATTCAGGGTCAGGCCTTTCTGAGGTCTCCAAAACAAAGGGACAAAGCTATGGTCTCCTGATTCTGACAATGGAGGCCTCTTGGAAAAATTCTTCTTGCAGATCACTCCAGATCTACCCCTTGGCCAACCCATTGTAAAATAGAAGTGTTGGATTGATTTCCCTCAAAAGTGGAGCCCAAGACAAGGATTTGGATACAGTTGGCTTATCTGAGAGGTAATTCTGGAAGGGGGAAACAGCAGTATATTGTGTATTGTCACAATTGCTGCCATGACCTTCATTTCATAGGTCCTCTGAGCTATCACCCAGAACTGACCCACAGCAGAGTATTTATCCACCTCTTCTGATCCCACAACTCACCTGGCTCTAACCACCTGCTTCTGGACTCTGTTTGAGCATGCCCAAGCTGGCTCCCATATATGAGAAAAAATTCTAGGACAACAAATGGCTAGGGGTGTCCTTCATAGAGAAGCTATCACTTAATAAGGTATAAGACACAGTATAAAAGAATTTACAAGAAACAGAAGCAATATGGAAGATATGCTTAACCTGGAAAAGGGAAGAAATCAGAAAGATAGCTACACAAAAGAGGCTAGCCCTGATTTAAAAAATGAATAGGCATTCACCCCAATAGTAAGAAGCCTCTGCATGAATACAAGACTGCAGGCCTGTAGAGTGTGTTTGGGGTGTTTTAAGTATTTTGGTATTTCTAGTGCACAAAGATTGAGGAAGAGAGAGACAAAAGATAAGACTGATGGGGGAAGAAGGCCAGAGCTGGATCTGAGAAGCTGTAGTACCATTCCAAATATTTTAAAATTTTTCCCAAAGACTAATTTTTATTCTTAAATTATAATACAGTAAAACTGACTTTTGTCTTTTATTGTATAGCTCTTTTAATTTTTATATATATTCATGCTATCGCAACTACAATTAGGATACAAAACAGTTTCATACCCTTAAAAATCTTATTTCATAATGACATTCTCCTTCCACTCCTAACTCTTAGTCATCACTAATCTGTTCTCTGCTACTATATGCTTGCCTTTCTGGCCCTGCCTCCATCATGGCCACTTCCTTTCACTTCCTTCCGTAACATCATCACTCTGGGCTGCAGCTTTCTAGCCAAACTGAAAATCTTTAAAGCCTGTCTGCTTTATTTTCTGGTCCTGCTCCCAAAATTCTGTGTACAGTTCACTGAAGGCAAACATCAATATCCATAATGCATTTTGGACATTTTGGTGTTTTGTTATTTCCTCTACCAGTTTATTCAGCCCCTTATCCTTAAATTTGGCCTCACTCTATGTTCAAGACAAGGGCAAAATGTGGATAAGATTTTTGCCAAAGTGTAACACACATGGCCTCTATTTTGCTATGGAGTCATCTCTGCCCTGCATAATCTCCTGAGCACAGTCTTTCCTGCCTCCTTTCTAGCCACATTCTGACCCTTCCAATTGCCTTTCACAAACCAGTCCCAAAGAGTCACAATCCACGTGGTCAGATTTAGATATAACAGGAATTCTACTTCTCTGGCACTATTTTTTATATCAGCATTATTACAACTATAATCTAAAAGATTGGTCACATAATTTATAGAAAATTTTTTATAATTTGGTGGTCAGTCCAAGTGAGGACATAAATTGCAGATCTCAGGGCATGGCAGCAGGAGACGGAGGAAAGGCACATGGGTTATGCTCCTCACATTAAGGAGTCTGGAAACAAGAAAGAGAGCAGGTGGGGAGGAATTGTTTATATAATCTCCAAGGCCACACCCCCAGGTACCACCTCCTCCAGCCATACCCTACCAGCCTACCAGGCATCACCTAGGTAAATCCATTACAAAAACTTTATCCACTTCTGGGATTAGAATGTTCATGACTTAATTACATCAGTTCCAAACATTAATAAATGACTCTTTTTTTTTTTTTTTGCGGGTCTGGGGATGGAACCCAGGGGCATTCGACCTCCGAGCTACACCCCCTGCCCTAATTTTTATTCTTTTATTTTGAAACTGAGTCTTACTGAGTTGCAGAGGGCCTCACTAAGTAGCTGAGGTTGTCCGAACTGCGATCCTCCGGTCTCAGCCTCCCGAATGCTGAGATTACAAGCGTGTGCCACCACGCCCGGCCCACCTTCACTTTCTGGGAACTCTTCTCCTGCCTTCCCTCCATGTGGTTTAGCCACCTTGTTTGTACAATGAGATACACCTTGATCAATATATTGCTGATTGAACCACAGTAGACACCTGACCCAAGGGCAACCAGTCATAATCCCTGCCCTGGGAATAAATTATTGTTACTGAGAAAGGAATAACAGTTTCTTTCTGGAGAGCTGCAGCATGTAATCTCTGACCATATCTTCCACTACATGGAATAGGAAACAAAATTCACAAAAAAGGAAGAAGACCAAAGTTCAAGTGCAGAGCAGATGAGAGAGAGAGAGAGAGAGAGAGAGAGAGAGAGAGAGAGAGAGAGAGAGAGAGAGAGAGAGAGAGAGAGAGAGAGAGAGAGAGAGAGAGAGAGGAATAAGCAGGTTGGAGACTTCTAGAAAGGAGGGTCCCAGAGCCTGTCTGGACTTTTTGCTGATGTTTGGGTATTCAGCTCTTCCTTGGACTTTGTGAGAATCTCTAAGCTTGCCAATAAATACCAGCTTCTTTCCATTTTGTCCTTACATTTGGTTTTTGTGTCTTTGAGAGGAAAAATAAAGCCTTGATGAATATAAGCACTCTTAGTTGTGTTTTGACAAATCATCTGCATGTGGAATCATCTCACATTGTCTGCTTCCTTAACTAGAGCATTAGCTTCCTGGGAGCAGAAACCTTGTCTCTCCAACTTGCAGCTCTGGTGCTTAGCACTGTGCTGGGCATACAGTAGTCTCCCAAGACATAATTGTTGAGCAATTCAGTAAGTGAATAGACTGCATGTAGAGTCCCTTGGCAATATTTTGTTCTATTACATCATTTTATTGAGTAGAAAATTGAGGCCTAAAGGAGAAGGTATTAACTAAGGCCCTATAGTGAGCTTGCCATTAACCTGGGGGATAAGCTTCCCAAAACAAGTAGCAATAAGAGGGAATCAGACATCCATGGGCACTGGTATCATGCTAAGAGTTTCTTCATGCTGACTCATTTAACCCTCATGCATAACTGGAAACATGATATTATCAAGCTCACTTTGCAGATGAGGAAACAGAAGTCTTGGAGCCATAATATATGGTCCCTATGCCCCAAACTTGATGATGATTCCTTTAAGAAATCTTGAAGACATAACACAACTATCCCTATGACCCACACTTGGTGCTGAGTGTGCACACTTCCCACATTTGTTTTTCTATAACTTCCCCACTTTGCTTCAAAATCGTGCATGTGCCAGTGCCCCTGTGCTGCTTCTAACAACTCAGGACCCCCACTCTACCCATCAAAGCTTTTCCTTCCTGAGCCACCAACCCATATATTATGCCATCTGTCTTATGTATTAAAACTTGTCTGTCCCATGTCCCTTGGATCTTTATAGTTTGAGACACCATCTAAAAATTAATCTGTGCTAAGGCCAACGATTCCTGGGAGAAGTTGGTGGTGATTTAAGAACTCTTTGCATTTTAGCACAGATTTACCAAGATCCAACCCCTTCCTACCTTAGTGCATAGCAGTCGCTCTCTGAGGGAATTGGCACAGTGATAATTGGCACAGTGGAGGTGCTGCTTTGAACTAGAGGCCATTTGGATCCACCCAATCATGTCCTGTGAATGAATACTTGTTCTATCTATGCAGATAGTCATCTTGTTTACTAGAACACAGGACAAGCCTAAAGGAGACATTAGAAAATAAAAATATTTGATAATAGAGAAAGAGCAATCAATACAAGACCTTAAGATCTGTGCTAGGCCCAGCTCTACCCCTTGCTAGCTCCATGATTTTGCATTAGTTACTACGCAATGCCATAAAGCTTTTAAAAATGAGGATGATAATATCTTACAGAAATGCCATTCAGTGAAGTTTCTGTCATGAAAGGTAAGTGGGATATGATAGACTCTGGATACTTGTTCACAAGCATTTATTGTAAACTCCTACCATGAACCAGGCTTCTACTGAGTATAGAAATCAGCTATGGCTGTTGCTTTTCTCACTTTGTATTTGAAAGGGCAGAGATCATTCCTAGTCTTTTGAGGAAACTTCATACTAACCATATGACTTAGTTATACCACTGTTCAGAATTTTTCCAAGACAATTAAAGTAGAATACTATAGTGGTTCATGAATATATAAGTTTATTTCAGCACTATTTATAATATCCAAACTATGAAACCAACCTAGGTGTCTATCAACAGATGAATAGATAAAGAAAATGTGGTATATGCATACCATGGAATGCTACTCAACCATAAAGAAAAAATTATGTCATTTGCAGAAAAATGGATGGAACTACAGAATATTATGCTGATATCAGTCAATATTAAAAAAGTCAAGAGTTCTGTTTTCTTTCATATGGGGAATCTTGAGAGAAAATAGGATACAAAGGGACTTCAGACAAATGAAGAAAAACACCAGTAGAGTAGGGGAGGGAATTTGAGGAGAAAGGAGGAGAGAGGAAAAAAGGAGGACTGAGGAAAGAAACATCTCAAATAATGTTATGTTCATATATGAAGGTACCACTACATTCATATACAATTGTATTAGCATGTTCAAGGAGGAAAGAAAGGACAACAGGATGGGATGCAGAATAATACACCAAGTTCTTGTGTATGTATGAATGTGTACTTTAAATATCACTATGATATATAATTTTAATGCATCAATAAGTATATTTTAAAAAGAAGGCCAGAGACAGAGCTTTGCCTACGAGTGCTGCTGGACTCAAGGAACTGCAAATCATTTCAGCAAAGGTTAATTGGTTAAATTTATTAGCCACTAGAAGAGGAATTTCCACTTGGCAATTAAGTTTGCAAATATTGTACAACCTTATAGAGTGTATTTCTACAAATTGATGTGTTCTTTTTGTGTAATAATCAATTAGTGGGTGTTTCAGTTGCCTAATTAGCTCTGCATATAAATTAATCTCTGCATATCAAAATTGCAAACCTAGCCTTGTAATTTTGGCTTCTTTCTGAGATAAATCAAATTACTCTAGCTCCAGAAAAGGTTCTTGATTTCAAGAGTCACCAAAAGCCAGCAGGTTCCTTTAGCTACCTGAGCATGGGGGCTTAGAGGGGATTTGGCATTTAATAGCCAGGCTAATTATATTTACCCTTGGAGAGGATTTTGTGTCAGTTCTTATTTCTGCTCTTAGGCAAAGCTGCCTGTTGAATGATTAAATTCTGGGAGTCGTTTAGGTCTCATGCCTATGTCTCGGTATTACTGAGGAATAAAAACCTATGTTTCCCATTCCCCAGGCAGATGTGAGAACTAGCAGGTGGAGTCTTTCATTAAGGATGCCAACGGGTAAGAAGAAGGGTAAATTGATGACCAGTTTTCAATCCACAACCCAGGAGGAATTTCAACTCCTTCAAGAAGCCTCCTCTGATGTGCCTAGCTTCAGTGACTCCCTGTCTCCAAAATCCCTCCTCCCGAAGAAAGCCATAAAAACTTGGCTTTCATCTGTTGCACATTAGGGTACAAGCTCATGGCATCAACATATATTTGGAAACAAACAGGCCCACACTCAAACTCTGACCCTGTACTCCACTAGTTATGTAATTCTTTTCACCTTTAAAATGAAAGTAACAATGTTCTTCCTCCTCACTCAGCTCAAGAGAGGTTCAAATGAGAACAGCATTTTAAATGTTTTGATAAATAGTAAAGCACTTTGAAAATGGTATGCAAGTGTTGGTTATTTTCATGTTTCATTTTGTTTTCTGGCATCCCAGAAGCAGGGGCTGAGTAGTTGCTTCTTCCCCACTACAGTGCGGTGTCCTCCTCATGCCTAGCCCAGGACTAGCCTGCAGCTCACTAGGGTACAGGAAGATGGGACACCTAGCCTGGACCAGCCTTCCCTAAAATTTTATGGCTTACAGCTATAATTCTTACAGCTATAATCTAAAGACATGACCATGTAACATAGAAAAAAGAAGGTTTATTTTCTTATGGATTTGGGTTCAGTCCATGTAAAGCTGGGGACCAAGGATCTCAGAGCATAGAGGCGGGAGGCAAACAAGAGCACATGAACTGTGCTCCTCCCATCACGGAGGCTGGAAGCAAGAGAGTAAGCAGGGGGAGGAGGGACCATATATAACTAAAAAGGCCTTACTCCCAGGAATCCACCCCCCTCTAGCCATATCCTACCAACCCAGACTGAGATTACAACCCTCATGACTCAATTACATCAGCTACAAACATTAATGAATAAGCTTTTAGGGGACATTTTATATCTAACCATAATATTCCATCCCTGGCCCCTAAGAGCTCATATCCAGCTCAGAATGCAAAGTGCATTTAGTTCTCTCCAAGAGTTCCCAGCATCACTTGAGAAGTCCCTGCCACACATTGCCTGGCTTCTCAGGCCATCCTTCGAAATCTAAGAAAAAGTCTTCATGGCCTTCTTTTTCTAGCAAAGCCACCATTATGTGGGCTCCAAGATGAGCCGCCAACAGAAAAGGGAGTCGTGCCCTCCTTAATCATTACCACTGGGGCCTTTTTAATCACAGCCCCTGGGCTTGCTCCATCCAGGCGGCTACTGGCTCCAACTCTATCTGGACCACCCCTGAATCAAACTCCATCTGGGCAGCCCTTGGCCCTAACTTTATCTGGGAAGCTCCTGACCCCAACTCCATCTGCTACTTCATCAGAGCCACCACTTTCTCTTTCCTTTCAACGTCTTACCTCCTTTCATCCCATCATCAATTTGAGCCCCAGCTTTATACATACCTCTCCAGACAAATTGCAAATCTATGAAGTCTCTCTTCTTTACTTTCTGCTCCTGAAATTCAGTGTACAGTTCACTAAACATGGGCATCAATATCCATAATTTAGTTAGTTTGGATATTTTCTGTTTTGATATTTCCTCCACCAGTTTATTTAGCCCATAATTTTTAAATTCAGTCTCACACAGTTTCAGGACATGAGCAAAATGTGGATAAGTTCTTTGCCAAAGTGTAACACATGTGGCTTCTACCCCATTTCCCTATGGAATCTCACTGCCCTCCAAAATCTCCTGAGCGTAGTCTCTACTGCGTACCTTTCTAACCACAATCTGGCTCTTCAAATTTTCTTTCACAAACTAGTTCCAAAGAGTCACAATCCACATGGTCATACTTAGAAATCCCACTTCCCTGGTGCCATTTTATCTTCTGTTTAGCATTTTTACAGCTATAATCTAGAGACTTGACCATGTAACTTAGAGGAAAGATTTATTTTCTTATAGTTTCAGGTTCAGTCCATGTGAGACTTGGAACCAACGATCTCAGAGTATGGTGGTGAAGGTAGACAGGGGAAAAGCACTGGACTGTGCTCCTCACATTATGGAGCCAGAAGCAAAAACGTGAGCAGGGGAAAGAGGAAACATATAAAACCCAAAGGGATCCACCCCTCCAGCCATATCCTACCAGCCCAGATTGGGATTACAACCCTCATAACTCCATTACATCAGCTCCAAACATTAATAAATGAGCTCTTGAGGGGACATTTTATGTCTAACAATAACAGTCCTATAACTCCCTTCTGAGTTGGTTTCCTTTAGGTTATTGTTAGACGTATGGGAAAAGCAGAATCTCTCTGGAGTCTCCACATTCTTGGAGCTGTGTAAACAGGGCTGCCTATACTCTCACTGTCTTTTAAACACAGTCAATGAAGTCAAGAAGTGAATACTTGACCTTCCTCATAAGACTCAGCAAAGTAACATTCATTGCATCAGCATCCTGCAGGGACACATCCCCCCAGGGCAAGTTAAAAGGGCCACGGACTCCAAACCGAACATCCCAACAACCACAAGGAGCATTCAAGACCCTTAAATGGAGCCACAGTGACCAGTGTTCCCAAATGGACATCATCCTAGGCCCCTCATCAGAACCCTGCCCCTGCTACCATAGATGAAGGTAATGGGGGAGAGCTCTGCCAGCCCAGTGGGAACGAGAGCTACCTGAAAATGGCCCTCCCTATGGACCAGAATGCTCAGCAAACTCCAAGGACATAATAAAAGCCTACAAGAATGCCAGGACATGAGCACAGTATAGGAATAAGTGAGCTGAAGAATATATTATAATAAAAGAATTGTTGAAGAGACAAGTAATACACAGAAATTAAAGAGTGAATGAGAGAATGAACTTGAAATTGTTATGTTGAAGAACTGTCTACATTCCCACATTTATGGCAGTGCTATTCACAGTTGCCAGGCTGTGGATTAATCCACCAAGGGATGGCCAGTAAAGAAGTGTGGTGTATATACACAATAGAATACTATCCAACCTTTACAAAGGAAGAGACAGCATCATTTGCAATATTGAATTATACTGGTAAAATTGGAGAATGTTAATACCAAGTACAGAAAAACAAATACTTTATCTTCTTATATGTGGAATTCTCAAAAATTGTACTCATGGGAACAGAGAATAAAAGGGCCTGGGGGAGAGAGGAGAATGAGCGAGGTGAAGGCAGTCAAAGGATACAAAAATCTCAGATAGGAGGAATAAGTTTGATTTTTTAATTTTCTTTTTCAGATCAATTACACAGCAGGATAATATATATGTAGCTAAAAACTGAGTACTATACATTTAAATTTACTAAGAATAAATTGCAAATGTTCTGATCACAAAAAATGTTAAAAATGTGAGGAAGCGAATATGCTAATTGTTTTGATTTAATCATCCCACATCATATTCAAAAGCCCATTTCATACTCCATAACTATATACAACTATAATCTGTCAATTAAAAAAAAGAAAAAAATGGATTTGAATAATGGAAGCCAAGGATGAAAAGCCCAGCTTCCCTGCTCCCACTCCTTACTGTACACAGCTTTCTTCCAAAAGCCGAGAGCTTTGGGAGGCATGTGAGCATAAGAACATGCTTTGTTGCCTCATGGAATCCCTCCTATCCTTAAGACCCAAGATGTATTCTCAAGTCATTGAAAAATTAGTTTTCACACTTCTTTATCTACTTCCTGATAACAAAGAATGTATCTGGATCCAAGAGTTTCTGTGTCTAGAATCTTCGTGTAGGACCATATGACACTCATCTGCCAATACCATAGGTGAGCAGAACTTCCTCAGAGAACCACAAGTTCCAGAAACAAGCATGAGGGCCTGCATCAACAGCCCAGGCAAGGGAGACCAGGGTAGGTGACCGAGGCTGAGGCCTTTCAAGGAAACCAGGTGAGGAGAAGCTCCCTTTCCAACTGGCACCTCCTCTTCCCTCCATTGAAACTGAGGTCTCCCGGCTCCAAGATTCCATGTTGGAGCCATGTTCATGTTGTCCTGTAGTACTCAGCACAGCTCATCAGGAAATTCTGATAAAGGAAATGGTGAAGGTGCATCCAGCTTAGGTGGAAGCAACCATTAGTCAACTGGATAGAAACGAGCAAGGTCTGGGCCTGACTGGGACAGACTGTAGGGGAAATGACGCAGGCCTGCAAGAATAGGAATACAGGGACTCCACACCCAGCTGCAGCTAAAGAAGCTCATTGCCTCTGGTGGTTTTGACGCCCTTCGCCCTGCCACCCGAGACACTGTGAGAGCAGCACGCCAAGCCATGAAGCAGAGAGAGGGTGAGCTCCCCAAATGCACTTCCTTGGAGGAGGGTTCCAGGCTGAACACAGCTGGCCTGCAGAGAGCTCACTGCCTTTGCCATCTTCCATCCAGAAAGCAGCTTGTTCCAGACCCTTTTTCTGGAGCATAACCCACCCTTTCCTCATAGCCTTCTCTGAAACTTTACCCCCATTTCCCTAAATAAACCTCTTATATTCCCCTATTCATGTTTCTTTTGGGAAGTAGGAACCAAGGAAGAAGTCACCGCCTTATATAGAGCATTCACTTCTATGAGAGTTCAATACCCTATAACACTAAAGGAGGATCACACCCACACAGCAGAGAAGCCTGCCACACACCTGCACAGCCAGACCCAGAGTTTTCTGGAGAAGCCACAATTAAAAACATTTTCTTAGCTGGGCGTGGTGGCGCACACTTGTAATCCCAGCATTCGGGAGGTTGAGACCAGAGGATCGCGGTTCATGGACAGCCTCAGCTACTTAGTGAGGCCCTCTGCAACTCAGTGAGACCCTGTTTCAAACATAAAGAATAAAAAAATAGGGCAGAGGGTGTAGCTCAGAGGTCAAATGCCCCTGGGTTCCATCCCCAGACCCGCAAAAAAAAAAAAAAAAAAAAAAAAAGTTTTCTTTACTATCCCTCTCTGTTATGCTCAAGGACAGAATACACAGCCCGACCCTTTTTCTACCTGCTAGCTAATCAGTTTACCCTGCACACACACACACACACACACACACACACACACACACACACACACACACACACAGTCCCACCAACCAAATACAAATGAGACTCACTGCTGTTCCAGAGTCTCTGCCATTTTTTGTCACAGCCCACTGACTATTTTCTCTTGCTAGGAATCTGAAAAAAAAAAAAGGAAGATATACTGAGTTTCAAAACAGAAGCACCCATAAACTATTGGAATGCAAGAACCACTCATAAGCCTTCGAAATGCAAAGCAAGCACCAGGTAAGCAGCACAGGCCACAGAAAGGCACATGCCGTGAGGGTGATATTCAGGAAGGGAAGACTGGCCGGAAGCTGTGTGAGTCACCCTGACTCCACCTTCAGCTCAGCCTCTAGCTACTCTCCTTCGATAAAAATCAACATGCCAGGCCCAAGGCTTGCTGTCTCTCCCTCTAGGAATGGACCACATTCTTTCTTGAATGTGTACCTACTTTCCTAAATAAGTCTCAGTCTGTGTCACACTGCTGAAATTGTCTTGTGTTTCCTGAGTCAAGATTCCCCTTTCTGGAAACTCTTCTAGTGATGAGATGACTACCATCCTGTTGGACTTAGTCTAAGAAACAGTTCCTGAAATTAGATTCTTTTGTTTTAAAACTAGATAGTCTCAGGCAAACCAGAGCGAGCTGATCAACTTGTCACTCATATGTAAGAAAATCTATATACAAAAAAATACTGTCTCAAAGTCATAACTTGAAACTCCTTACCTTGTGACATACTTAAGGCCCTTACAAGAGCTTGCTTTGTGAGTGTAAGTGTTCACCTTGGAGGCGTACAGAGACTAGCATGGTCCATGAACAGGGAGGACACACAAACTCATGAAACAGTTTATATTTTTTAAAAAAGGAAATGTAGTGAGTGCTCAAAAATATTAGTTGCTACTAATATTGTATTTGTTTGTTATTATTCAGGCTACTCCAATGCAATATCCCTCCACCCCAAGCTTTCCTTCCATCTTCCACATGCTCATAGTTCAGTAATGTTTCTCTCACAGACTAATGAGTCAAACTGCATTTCTCATCAGCCTTATCCCCATGAGGGGTGAGCATGCTAGACCGATGCCTTACCATGGGGTGACACACTCAGCCCTATCAAATTTGTTTTGTTTTGGGTTTTTTTTTTTTTTTTTTTTTTTGGTGGTACTGGGAATAGAACCCTTCTACCTCTGGGCTACACTCCCAGACCTATTTTTTTATATTTTTTATTTGGAAACAGGATCTCTTAAGCCAGCAAGGCTGGCTTCGAACTTGCGTGATCCTCCTGTCTCCACCTCCCAAGGGCAGGGATTACAAGCGTGCGCCACCATACCCAGCAGCCCCATCAAATTCTATCATTTTAATTTAACAAAATCCACTGGATTCTCATCATATCCCAAATGCTGTTGTAGGGGCTCAGAAAATGGTACCTCAAGCACGCCACTTGACATGCTGAGTGTTCTGAAATTAAGAAACAGTTCAAGAGTCCTGCGACCTTCCCCAGCCCCGCTCCCATTCTCCATCCTTTTCTTCTTCCTAAAGGCAGCTCAGAGAGGGATGTGTTCCGAAGTCCCCTTATCTGACCAAGGGAGTTCCTCCAGAAGGAGAGCGATCATCTTGGATCCCCTCCCTGATATCTCATGAAACAGCGTAATTCACAGGAAAAGGAGACAGAAGCTCCAACACCAGACCCAGAGAAACTTTACCCCAAGAAACCATCTATTCTTCTGAGTGCTGTTACCTGAGAAACTCTACCTGCACAGCAAGATGGCCTCTGCCATGCATTTCCTCCCCTGGTCTGACCATGACCTGTACCTCCTACTGGACCTTAGGCCCTTATTCCTTCCTGTCACCCCCACAAACCCCAACCTCCTACTTCTTCCTATAGCCTAGGGTGTTATTCAAGCTTCAACCATCTGGCCCTTTCTTGAGTTTCATATTTTGCGCAACTCCCATGTGCTCTCACATAAATAAATTTGTTTTCCTTTTCTCCTGTTCATCTGTTTATTGTCAGTTCGCTTCAGCAAGACTCAATTACAGAATCTTTGGGGGCAGAGGGAAATTTCTTTTCCCCCTACATTGTGCTGGACAGACTTAACAGTAAATTCTGAATAGACTTGCTCTGTGCACAAGACTTTCAGTTAAGTGCAGGAAACAAACATTGAATAAAAAATTGAATATCATGTGTATGTGGGGGTGGCACTGGGGATTGCACACAGGGGCGTTCCCACCTCCAAGCTACACCCCTAGTCCTATTTCACTTTTTGTTTTAAAACAGGGACTCACTAAATTGTTGAGGGTGTCACTAAGTCACTGAGTCTGGCCTTGAGCCTGCAATCCCCTGTCTCAGTCTCCAAGTACTGGGATGACAGGTGTGCGCCATCACACCTGGCCTGCTGACTGAATACATCTTTACGTTCGGTGATGGGATCTAAGAAGGTGATTCATAGGGTGCTATGTGAGAGCCTAAGAGGGGAAAACTAATTTAGGTTTGAAAGTAAGACAGGCCTTTCAGAGGAAGTAACATTTAAATTCAGACCAAATGAGTAGTAGAAATTAATTAAGTAGTAAAAGGTAAATTGCTTACTTTGAGAGATATAGACAGCCCTGTAAATTTTGGTTGTTCTTCACATTCTTAAGAGTAATGGAAGGATATGCATGTACTTGAGAGGCTGAGACAGGAGAATTGCAGGTTCAAGACCAGCCTCAACAACTTAGCAAGACTCTATTTCAAGATGAAAAATAATGATGGCTGGTGGTGTAGTTCAGCAGTAGAAAGCCCTATTAATTTAAACAAAGCTCATGATAAAAATTGTAAAGACTTTCACATTATAAATTGGCATTCCTTTTTCAGCTATTTTTCAAAAATTAATACACATATGTCCCAATTTGAGCAATATTGATCCATAAAATCCAGTGTGATTCAAGAGTTTTAAAGGGAGTATTGGTAAGCATCATATGTTGGTAAATATCAGGACAAAGAGTGCACAGCTAGATAGCAGGAACAGATTTATTTGGGGATAAATCTGGGAGGAGGCACCTGACTGGAAGAGAGAGCTCATGAAAGTCAAGGGCCCTGTGTTACAGACCAGGGGCTTTCTATGGGGCATCAGGTGGGATAGTTACACAGTTGTGACTTTACCCCATTGGTGGTCTTGACAGGGGACCAGACAGATAGGTTTCTGGGCTGGAAGCAGGGGAATGGTTAGGGTCACTTTTCCCACCACTACTGGAGTTTTTGTCCTCTACTTCCTCTGGCCAGGCCTCACAGTGCCCACATTCCAGAGATTTTATAATGTTTATATTAGGAAATCGGCAGCTGGATTTTCTCTGGCTACTTCCTGCATGGCAATGGGCTGAAGGTAGACCGAGGGCTAGGAGCTGTGTTGCAGGCACGGTGAGGGGCTTCAGAGATCCTGGGCATTTGGGAGGAGGATGTATTGGTTTCTGGTCTGCAAGAGAAAAATCTTGTTAACAGTGCGGTTAGTATGTTTTTTTTTTAATTTGAGAACTAATCGGGTTGGTTATGCATGGGTAGGATGAGAAGGAGTAAAGGAGTTAGAAAGGGCAAGAGCTATGTTATCCAGAAAGAACCATACTCAAAGATTCCACTTGATTTTAGAGTATTGTCCAGTTGTTTTTATATATCATATATTAAATTAGTTATGCTTTTGAATTATTGGTAATATTAAAACAATATACCCCAAGAAATTTCTGACATCCCAAATAATGGCATAAGAGCAGATAATCAATTGTTGCCCTATTTTATCTGTGATGAGAAATATGGACAAGGGATGAAATGTGAAGGGCAGAGAAAGTAAAGCAGGGTGAGAAGAAGCAAATTTGGGTTTGGGTATCGAGCAGCACAGGTGTAACAAGGTTGGTCATGATCACCTGGAGCTGGGGAGCTAAAGGAGTCTGGTTTCTTGGCTCAAAGTCATTTATGGTGGTTTGATGAACATCTACATGAAAAAATCTGTTACAGTAATCCAGCTATCTCCCCATAATGGTTTTGTCATAACCCGTTACCTTGTGCCATCTATTTGTTAGCATTCTAAGTTGGGGGCCAGGTAGCCAACCCATTTGCAACAGGCCATGAGTCATTATATGTAGCACTGCAAAGCTTTTGTGGCACAAATCTTGAAAAAGATCCAGCATGTTATTTTTCACTTAGCTTAGACAGGGTTTTTGTCTCTAGGATTCTGAACAGGACTCAGGTCTTCCAGGAGTTTACACAAATAGGAATTTCCATATTTTGGTAGAAGTTGGATGGTCCTGGACTTGTAAAACTTTAAGAACAGCAAGTTTAACTTTACAGAATCTAATAAGGACTTAACTGGAGGAAGGTTTTGGGTATTGGTGTCATATCTTATTCTTTTGTAGGTTTAAAGGTAGAAGTACTGTATAAATGGCTTAAGTACAAGCCGGGCGTGGTGGCACACGCTTGTAATCCCTGCGCTTGGGAGGCAGAGACAGGAGGATCGCGCAGGTTCGAAGCCAGCCGCGCGCGCTGGCTTAGGAGACCCTGTTTCCAAATTTTAAAAAATGTAAAAATAGGTCTGGGAGTGTAGCCCAGAGGTAGAAGGGCTTCCAGGAACCCCAGTACCACGAAAAAAAAAAAAAATGGCTTAAGTACAGATTCTTTTGTCACCCCTCGGCACATTTACCTCTAGTTTTACTGATTTTCTGGGAATTCAAGGCCAAGCTGGGCAAACATGTTTTTTAAACAATTTTGTTGTTAAGATCAGTCAAGGCTCCTCAGGGTAACTACCAGTCATGCCCTCTGTCAGGACAGGTCATGTCATGGTACTTCTGACCACTTGGCTTCACATGAAACATAGAGGACATTTTCCTCTCTGACGACCTTCCCTTTGCAGAGTATATGTGGCTCTGGAGTCTCCACAATCTCCCTTCTCCGGGGATTGGGTGACTTTTCAGAATTTACAAAGCCCTCAGAAATCCCATCATTTATTTCCTGGGTTGTATTTGACCTTGGAGAACTAGGGACAAAATATTGGTGGTCTTTTCTTAGTCCTTTATTGCCAGGTTGTTCCATAAGTCTCAGCTTAAAGACCCAGAAGGTCTGTTCCGCCAGGCCTTTTGAGCTGCCTTGTACAACAGTTATATAGCTCTTTTGGAAAAACACAAAGCAGAATTACCAAGAAAGAATATGGTCATAGTGTAATTAAGCCTGAACATTTTGGGAACACAAATATTGAAACATTATAGTCCAGCCAGGCGTGGTGGCGCACGCTTGTAATCCCAGCATTTGGGAGGCAGAGACTGGAGGATCGCAGTTCGCAGGCAGCCTTGCTACTTAGAGAAGCCCTTCGAAACTCAGTGAGACCCTATTTCAAAACTAAAAATTAAGACTAAAAAATAGGACTGGGGGTGTAGCTCAGAGGTAGAATGCCCCTGGGTTCCATCCCCAGTACTGCAAAACAACAACAACAACAACAACAACAACAACAATTATAGTCCATAGATATATAGGTTTTGTAAAACTTTACCCAAGGCAGGCTAGTGTGGTAGGAAGGGCCATCACAGCAATGTATATTTCCAGTGCCAAAGAAGAACCTTTATAAGCAATAAACATCGTATTTAGAAATATCCATGAGCTCTGAAAGAGTGAAAATGGCCATATTTCCTGAAATAAAGGCTATATTTGTTGTAAATTTGTATAAATGCTTGCATCAGAAAACTAGTTCGGCGGGTGTATTCATTTCGAGTCACCCCCCATGCCATTTTGGCATGGGGCTGTATTTCTATTTTCTGTATATCTATCTTTTTAATAAACTTCTGTAAATCTTCCAAAAAAAAAAGAAAAGAAAACTAGTTCTGCAATTTACCCTTTTAGGGGTGTTAAATCCCTAACTGGGAACAGAACCCAGGCCACCATACTGAGAGCATAGAGCTTTAGCCCCTAAGCCACTGTAATGTTCCTTTAGGAGACAGCAGTGCAGAAGCCAGGCTGCACCTGGCTCAGCACCAGATGTTGGCATGGAAAACAAGCAGGCTTAAACCCTGGACCCTGGACGAGGCAGATGGGGGTAGGAGGTATGCGGGCCAGTATGGGAATGGAAGGGGTGGGAAGGTAGGGTTGGGGCTCATTCTCGGGGTAACAGGAATCAGAATGGGAATCTGAAGCAGAGTCTAGAATTGAGGATGGGGGCATGAGAGGGAGAGCAATTTTTACAGAGATGGCCAGGAACAGAGTAGAAAAAAATGCGTAGAGGGAGAATGACTCCTGCCTTTTGCCAGTCTGGATAATAAAGTTGTCCAAATCCTGTAGAATTTGGGGGTCAAATGGTCCCATTTGGAGGCCATCGACTCTCATTTTCAACCTGTATTGAGGCCAGGCTGTATTACAGTAGAAAATAAGGCATGTTGATTTAAGTTCCCCTTTTAGCCCCAGAGTAGAACCGTGTTTCAAGAGGCATGCCCACCAGAGGACTTGGGGGTATCTTTGAGGTTTTGGAGCCCATATTTTGGTAAACCATGTGCTAGAGGGGTGGGTGCAGCTCTTTTCTGGGCTCCCAGAGCCATGTATGGTGCAGGACTTCCTGGAAGTCCCAGGGATCCGGAGGGGCACAGTCCAGACAGGCCAGCCACTAAACAGACTGGTGGGGCCAGAAACAGAGAGTTAAGCATCCCCCAACTTCTGTTCTGACTGAGGTCCCAGAGCCCTGAAGCAGTGTGGGACTTACTGCAAATCCCTGGGCCGGAAGGGGAGGTGGTGCGGAACTTAGAGGGCCAGGGTTGTGTGGGATCCAGAGAAGGAATCCCAGGGCCAGGGCAGTGCAGGACCCAGCTGGAGTCCCAAGGGCCAAGATGATAGTGTCGGAGTACCTGGAAACCTCTTGGGTACCTACAAGAGGCAGATGGACAGAAGAAAAGCTGAACAACGAATCTGGAAAGTGTTGAGCAATTAAATCTGGAACCACATTAAAGAAAGAAAGGGAAGGGTGCTGGTCCCCTGAAAAGTGTTGTAGTAAGCCCCAAAAGTTATTAAAATAAAAGGCCAAAATTTTCCTCTTCCTCTTTGTTATGGGAGAGTGTTTCCCACAGACAGATTTCACAGACAAAGCTTCGGAGGCTGATAAGTGGATTCTGGCTTTCCAGCCCCTGGCCCACAGACAGTCCAACCTTTGGCCAAGCCTGTGTTATAAAACCAGACAATTGTTTAAATTAAGTTGTTCTGTCCCTTTTATCAGGCTGATGCTCTGTTTACAGTGGGAAGGAACTCTTCACAGGTCCATCTCCTGGTTGCCCAGAGGGAGTGGCCAATCCCATTACAGTGCACGGCACTCTCTTTGCTAGCATCAGCTTGCTGGACTGGGAGAGGGAGTGAAAACCCACTGAACCTAAACTAAGAATGTAGCTACAGATAAGCGACTTGCAGGAGGACAGGTATCTAGGCAGCTGCTTGTAAAAGACACATCTGTCAGAACTTGCTCAGTAATCGATCACTATGGCATTTCAACCCCTGTAAGCCTGCCTCCCCTTTCCTGCCACAAACCCACAAAATGGGAGCTCACATGGGAGAGTCCTTCAGGAACCACTCCACCCTTGGCCTGCCCACGTAATAAACGTTCTCCCTTCCACCGTAACTGGTGTTGGGTGGATCGTTCCAGAGAATTCCTACAACAGTGTTGAACCTGAAATCTACTTTGAGCAGGGCTCAGAAAAGGGTGAGTGAGGACCTTTTTATCCTGAGTTAGTTTCAGAGGTGACAATTTACCCTTTCATACTACCTTAGCTCCAGCTGCTATAGGAAGGAGGGTGCAGGGGCCACTCCAGCCTGGGCTCATGAGGTGCAAGCCTCGGGTGGCAGGCTGGAGCCTCAGGACAGAAGCAGCGCAGCCTCCTTTGATGCTGGAGTGAGCTGAGGAGCTGGCAAAGAGTGACCCCGTGGAGCAGCCAGATGCAAGGGTGGGGTACAGGACCTGAGGGCAAGGTGAATGGACCTGTGGGCGGGGCAGCAGGGGAAGTTTTGGGAGTGGGCTGGCAGTACAATCGGGGTGCAGAGCCACACCCCCACCCTGCGCCATCAGGTGTTGCAGGGCTTGGGCATCCTGGATGCAAGTGACGATGGGGGTGGGGGGTGCACAGATGTGCAGAAGGCCCCACTGGCATCAGAGTTGGAGTGGGAAAGTTAGCAAGCACCCCAAAGGGAGTGAACCTGGGAGCCAGAAGCGCTCTGGCAGGGCTGGCTGAAGGCTAGTCAAGGGTTTGGGGAGTGAAGATGTGGGGATGGAGACAGAGACCATGGGAGAGGATTGTCTTTCCCTGGGAAGTTCTGTGTCAAGGAGGACTTGGCAGAGAAGGCAATGCAGAACAGAGGGCAAGAGTGGAGAGAAAATAAAGCTTGAAAATAGAGGGTTTTTTTCTCCTGTCTCTGGCTGTTTTGAACTATGTAGATATCTAAATCTGTACGATTTGGGGGGCAAATGTGTCAATTTTTTACAAAAGTATTTTGGTTTAAGCTTCCCCTTTGAGTCCCAATGTAGAAAGGTGTAAAAGGTATGCCAGAGGGGAATCTGGGGGGTTGTACATTTGGGAGGGCCTGTAGGACAACCGCCAAGAGACCAAGGCATTTTACCCAGTGTCCCAGGTGAAGACTGCACTCAGTCTGGATCACTCGCCTGCCAGGTAAGAGGGTGGAGCCAGAAATAGAAAGGCAGGTGTCCCCAAGGTTCTGTTTTTTGGCAGTGAACAAAATCCCCAGGAAGAGGGGATTTGGGGGCCTTTTGTGTGCCTCAGAAAGGTAAATGGGGGCGGGACTTACTGAGCCAAGACTGGTAACCACTGTTGCATGCTTAAGTCCCAGATCAGCAAAAAGACCTCCCAAATGCTGGAGGTGTGCTAAGAAGGGGAGGGAGAGAGGAGGTTGTACTGGCCAGCTGGAAAGTGACCAGCCTAAAACCTCTCTGGATAAAGTTTTGTCTGCCACTTTTGTCCTGAAGTTCATTTCCTGGCCAATGCACCATATGTTGGTAAATATCAAATGTTGGTAAATATTGGGACAAGGAGTGCACAGCTCAACAGCAGGAACAGGAATTTATTTGGGGATAAATGTGGGAGTGGGCACCTGACTAGGAAAGAGAGTCCACGAGGGTCAGGAGCCCCTACCTTACAGACTAGGGGCTTTTTATGGGGATTAGGAGAGAGGGATAGTTACACAGTCATGGCTTTACCCATTGGTGGTCTTGACAGGGAGCCGGACAGGTAGGTTTATGGGTTGGGGGCAAGAGGTGGGTGTGGTTAGGGCCATCTTCCTGCCATTGCTAGAGTTCTTTGTTCCCCACCTTCTCTAGCCAAGCCTCACAGCAAGACGTCACAGTGCCCACAGGGAGTGCCCTGGACTTTAGAAAGGACCATTTGCCTCTTCTGCAGGCATCCTGTGTATATCAGGACTCTAGGGCTGTGTGGGGTAGAAAGCCTAGGAGGACCAGAGCTAGAGGCCTTGGAGTCCCCATCTCATATTGTCCCTTACTAAAATCTGCCCTTGTGCTGGTAATTTGTCTTTTCTGGGCATCACTTTCCATATCTCTAAATGAGTACAATAATGACAACTTCCAGCCAGGCTTGATTGCATAAGCCTGTCATCTCAGTACTTAAGAGACTAAGACAGGAGGATTACAAGGTTCGAGGATAGCCTCAGCAAGTAGTGGCACTCTCATCAACGTAGCAAGACTCTGTTTCAAAATTAAAATAGGGCTGGGGATGTAGTTTGGAGGTAGAATGCCCCTGGGTTCAATCCCCAGTATCACATAATAATAATAATTAATAATAATAATAATAACAACAACAATAACAACAACTTCCCTACACCCCCAGCTCCTTTGGAGGAGCTTTTATGATTTTTTGTAAGGATTAAATGAGTAAAACCCTTAAAAATGTTGGCTGGCCTGTAATCTCAGCTACTCAGGAGGCTGAGACAGGAAGATCACAAGGTAGAGGCCAGTGAGCATACTCATGAAGGAGCCGCTGTGTGCCAGGCACTGTGCTTCAGGTGTAGAAAAAAGGCCCCAGGATCTCCTCATTAGTGCGTGTGACAGATGCGTAAATGGACACGCACAGCAGGCCAATTCTTTACTGCTTTGTTTTTCAAACCTGAGGAGGAACCATGACTCTTGCTTTGTAAAACGACTGAGAAATTTCCTCATTTCTGCAGAAAATTTGTTTTGCCTTCTGGGTCCTGTCATCGCTTCTGATATTGTGCCAACTCATCCCTCTGTGTTGGGGTTGGTGCAACAGGGGATGCACAGACAGACAGTGGAAGCAGGAAAGTTCTGCAGGGCACAATAATGCCTGGGAAGGTTTTGACGAGTCGGCCGGCCGGGGGCCTGAGAGCTGACTTCCGCAGCCTGCCGTCCTGTCTGACGAATCGTTTGCCAAAGAGCGTGGCCAGCAGGAGCTTTGACCTTGGAGGGAGAGCGATCTGTCTTCATGGAGACACGCTGTCATAAGCACATGTCTCAATTTCGCTTGGGAAGGTGCTGAGGCTGCACGCCTCAAACATGGTTAAGGAGGAAAAATGCGTGGCTCGCCTGGGGCCTGCAAGCGGCTAAAACTAACCCAGAGTGACCGACCCCTCAGGCAGGCTAGAAATCAGGGGGCAGTGCACCTCAGGGAAGCCAGTGCCCTCACCTTTCATGATCCGAGACCAGGCTCTTCATTCATCACTGAGGACAAAGGTGACGGAATTCTTCATCTGTCACCAAGGAGAGAGAGAGAGAGAGAGAGAGAGAGAGAGAGAGAGAGAGAGAGAGAGAGAGAGAGAGAGAAGAGAGAGAGAGAGAGAGAATTTTTGGAGGTGGTGCCTTGGGCATCTGGGTCCCTCACAAAACATGCACTGACCTCTGCTCCATCCTGAAGGTCAAGGAGGGGACACCATAGGGGACCGCGTGTTGACAAATCTGGCATCTCTACAGTCGCCTCTCTGAGGACCTGGTGAGCCGTTCCCCTCTGTCTGTGCTGACAGCTCTGGGAGAGATTTATCTGTCAGGATCAGGGGCTGCTGCAGAAGCAGCGCACTCATGAATCTGGAGGAAAGGCATTGACGAAGCCTGAGGTGTGCTTATTAAAGAAGAGAATGGAACAGGAAGAAGAGCTCGGGGCTCCTGCAGGGCCCTGGTTTTGACTGACACAGGATCTGGGCATTATGGGATGGCTAGGCCTGGCTATTTCGGGATGAATGGGATAAATAGTGTTCGTGGGGAGAAAATAAAAGCCAGAAGTGCTCTGAAAAGCTGATTGCAGAAAAAATGATAAAGAGCCATTCACCAGAGAGGGGAGAGGGAGATGAGGGGGTTCTGAGAGACTGGCCCTGAGCTCACAGCCCAAAGCAAACCCAAAGGCTGAGCTGTGGGGTGATGTGTTAGCCCCTGCCATGCCCACAGGGGCACCAGCAGAGGAGGCAGGGGAATAGGCCCAGCAAAAAGAACAAGTTCTCTTGCTTTTGAGAAAGGGCAGAGGCAGTCTGCCTAGAGGCAGAGGACTGGACAAGATGACCCCCATGAGATTCTTTCAGTAGAGCTATGATTTATTGTACTTTTTGTCTTCCTTTGTCTTCTCTGTATATGTTTGCTTGCACTTTCAAAGCCATTTTTAGGTACCAGATGTCAGGGAGCCAATGGTGCAGTCCTGAGTTTCTGAGTTTTTATCCTTTTTTTAAGAGACAGGATTTACTATGTTACCCATGCTGGCCCCAAACTCCTGGGCTCAAGCAGCCCTCCTGTCCCAGCCTTCCAACTAGGTAAGACTGCAAACCAGCACTACTAGATCTGTCTTTTAAAAGAGTGACATTTATGTCTCTGTTGTCAATTTATCTTCATATCCCATAAATTTGGGGCAGACATGGTAACCCACAAGCCTGGCCTCAATGCAAATGAACTGCTCGGCTCTGTCTCCAGCTAGAGACAGGATGGGGATCAAACCAGCTTCACAAGGGCACCCAGCCCTACAGAATCTAAGGAAGAGAAAGCCCCATGGCTAATCATCGGGTTTCGTTGAGGGATGCAAAGGAGAGTTGAGAACATCCTCAAAACCAGTGGGAAGGGCACAGCTCACAATTACCTTAGCCCATAGTGACCCAGTAGCTAAAGTTACCAAGAGCTGACCACGGTCACCATTAGTGCCTCGCCACCGTTGGACTAGCCCGCGGAAGTTTGTCAGAGTCTAAGTGTCTGCTTTACAGAACGTCTACTCTCAACCGGATCCTAACCCCACATGAACCGCAGGTTGTAACTCTACCAAAGACCGGAAAATCATTTTTATTCTTTGGGTAAGGATGCTCTTACCTTATATAAAGTTTTAATTGAAGATCTTTTATCTAGCTATTAATATTTCAAAAGGAAATAATACTTTTAAAATGAATACCTTAAGAAACAATATCATAAACCAGGTGTGGTGGCACACGCTTGTAATCCCAGAATTTGGGAAGCTGAGACAGGAGGATTACAGGTTCGAAGCCAGCCTCAGCAGCTTAGTAAGGCTCTCTGAAACTTAGTGAGACCCTATTTCCAAATAAAATATAAGCTTGGCGTGGTGGCACACGCTTGTAATCCCAGCATTCGGGAGGCTGAGACCCGGAGGATCGTGGTTCGTGGACAGCCTCAGCTACTTAGTGAGACTCAGTGAGACCCGGTTTCAAAATAAAGAATAAAAAATGGGGCAGGGGGTGTAGCTCGGAGGTCAAATGCCCCCAGGTTCCATCCCCAGACCCTCAAAAAAAATAATAAAATAAAATATAAAATGGGTCTGGAGGTATAGTCCGTAGGTAGAAGGCCCTCAGATTTCATCCCCAGTACCACAAGAAAGAGAGGAAGGAAGGAAGGAAGGAAGGAAGGAAGGAAGGAAGGAAGGAAGGAAGGAAGGGCATCATAGCCAGGCATGGTGGTGAATGCCTGTAATCTCAGTACTTGGGAGGCTAAGACAAGAAGATCACAAGTTCAAATCCAGTCTCAGCAACTTAGTGAGATCCTGTTTCAAAATTAAGAGTAAAATAGGGCTAGAGATGATGTAGCTGAGATGTAAAATCCACTGGGTTCAATCTCCAACACTAAAAACATTTTTTTAAATAGGGGGGTTTGGGGAGTGGCTAAGAGGACATCCAGATCCACTATAGCAAGAGCAAGAGAGACCATCCCTCGATTTGAATGCGATTTTTAAATTTTTCAAATGCAGGCAATTACAGTGGATGTTTTCAAATGCTGTTGGAGGTGATCTGTCCTCCATGAAAAAGAAAACACACCTGAGCCCGCTGGATTTGGCTCATTGACAAATCTGCTAGATCTGATTTGGGGTCCTGGAATTTCCAAGTGATTGATTTTAATTTTAGTTTTCTAGGTGCTTGAATTTATAAAAGAATTATCATTAAGTGGTCAATACAGATCAAAGTGTTTAAATGAGCTCTTAGATGCCATTCAAAGTGTGAAGATTTCTTCTTTTTTTTTTTTTTTGGTGGTACTGGGGTTCCTGGAAGCCCTTCTACCTCCGGGCTACACTCCCAGACCTATTTTTACATTTTTATTTGGAAACAGGGTCTCCTAAGCCAGTGCGCGTGGCTGGCTTCGAACCTGCGCGATCCTCCTGTCTCTGCCTCCCAAGCGCGGGGATTACAAGCGTGCGCCACCACACCCAGCTAAAGTGTGAAGATTTGAAGGCAGAGTGAGAGAGAGGAATAGGGAGCAAACTGAAGGTTTTTAAGGCTGACGGGGCTGTGGGTCCTCCGGACATCCCCCAGAGACTCTCTTAGAAATGACAGCTGTTAGTTCTGCAGAGGTCCCTCTTCTGCCTGCTGGCCCTGTGCAGTCACTGATCTGCTGGGAGAAAGGTCCTCAGGTCACTCCAATCTATGTACTACACGTGGATCAATAGCTCAGAGAGTTACACTGCCACCCATAAACATGTAACTCAATCAGCACTGGGAAGGTGGGGGCAACTTTCACCCCCGAAAACCTGCTGTGAACAGCAGAAAATGTGGGTGATTTCATTATCTGAGATTGCTTTGTCATATTTCTGCTGAACCAAAGGATAACTGAAATGAACATTAATAATTCAGCAGCACATTGAGAGCTGCAGAACCTCTGGGCCCTGCTGCTCCCAACCTGGAGCCCCTCCTGAGTTTAGGGGTGTGGAAATGCCTGGATCCTTAGGGCCATGAGGAGCCCCAGAGGCAAGCCGTGCCATTCCCTGCAGTGACTTGAATCTGAAGGGTTTGCCAGCCCTTAAAGGAGGATGCGTCCTTGCAGAGCAGAGACAGGTCCTGCCCCAGACTGATGTACCAGGGTCCCTCCCAAGAACTATTTTTTTTGTACTGGAGATTGAACCCAGAAGCATTCTACCTCTGAGTTCCACTCCCAGCCCTTTCTATTTATTGTTATGAAACAGGATAACACTTAGGTTGCTTGAGCGCCTTGCTAAGTTGCTGAGGCCGTTGCTTGAACCTGCCATCCTCCTGTCTCAGCCTCCCAAGTACTGGGATCACAGTTGTGCTCCAGTGCACCCATCTCAGGATGCTTTTGTAAAAATGATATTTCCTTTTAGATGTCCATGGGGTTTTCTTTTGGCTCAAGACTGGGATGAATCTTTGAAATAAAACTTATTTTCTTCCTAATCTTTTCCCAGTATCCTGTTACTCTCCTTCACTGTCTGTCTGTCTGTCTGTCTCTCTTTCTCTCTCCTCTTTCTCCCTCCTTCTCCCTCTTCCTCTCCCTCCCTCCTCTTTCTTTCCTCCTCGTTTACTTCTTTTATTATCCCTGTCCTTTTAATAGAATTTTAGCAGGTCAAAACAAATGAACCCCTTAGGCTCTGGTCCCAGGGTTAACAAGCCTGAATGTCCTTGGGGCACCAAGCAAGTCTCAGAAACATGTAGAGTGGATAGTGCCCTCAACAGCAGCAAGAGGCACAACTGTGAGCAATTGGACAGTGTGTACTCTGCCCAAATACACCCAAATTTTATATTTTTAAAATCCAATACTGAGCTAGACGTGGCAGCACACACTTGTTATCTCAGCATTCAGGAGTCTGAGATAGGAGGAATCACGGTTTTCGGCCAGCCTCAGCTACTTAGTGAAGCTCTTTGTAACTCAGTGAGACCCTGTTTTGAAATAAAGAGTAAAAAAATTAGGGCTGGGGGTGTAGCTCGGAGGTAGAATTCTCCTGGGTTCAACTGCCAATACTGCAAAAAAAAAAAAAAAATTCAATGCTGGCCCAAACAAAATGCATTTATGGCCTAGCATGTCCTTGTAGGCCCCCTGGTGAGAGATCCAGCCTAAGTTTGCACCTGCCTTACAAAAAAAAAAAAAAAATCAAGAATCAGAGATAGATGGATGTGGTGGCACATACCTGTAATCCCAGTGCTTGGAAGGCTGACATAGGGTCATAGGTTTAAGGCCAGCAGGCAGTAACTTAGTGAGATCTTATTTCCAAATTAAAAGTTTTTAAAAGGGCTAGGGCTAGTTGGTTGTGATGATGCAAGCCTGCAACCCCAGTACTTGGGAGGCTGAGACAGGAGGATCATAGATTTGAGACCAACCTCAGCAACTTAGTGAGAGTCAGCAACCTAGAGAGACCCTGGTTCAAAAATAACAACAACAAAAAATTGAAGCTTGGGGGTGTTGTTTGGAACAGAATGCCCCTGGGGTCAATCATCAATAGCACAAAAATAAATGAAGGCTGTAGTTGTAACTCAGATATCAGATACCCCTGGGTCCAATCCCCAATGCAAAAAAAAAAAAAAAAAACACTAGAGAAAGGGACATGATTGGCTAGGGACACTGCAAGAGGTTGTCTCCCAGCCTGCAGACCACCAGGCTCTGGTCTGCCTTCCGTGTACCTGTTCAGTCATCTGTTTGGTTGCTCATTCCACCCTGATCCTTCCAGCCCAGGCACTGAGGCCCCAGGTAAGCAGACCGGACCTCCACCCACCCAAAACGACTGGCCCGTCTCTGGGAGGTCACATTTACTCTCATGCAGTTGTAATAAGGCGAGGGCAGAAGCAGGCTGTCTGCCTGGGCCCCGTAGACACCAGGAAGACTCCCTGTCAGATCTCAGTCACGGCCTTCCAGACAGCCTTCCTTCCAACTTTGGGTGTCACCTGGACAAAGTTCTTATGCTCTGGGTCCCGAGCAATGAGCCATGAGGGTACGGCTGTCACCTACTGTCTGCCTGGCAGTCACTTTGAAACATGCTGGGGGCAGGCATGGGTGACGCTCACCCACAGCCTCTGACACCTGCAGGCTCACCGCTGGGACAAAAGTCACAATATGGCTTCGGTATGGTGGGAACCCGACATTAATCTGGGCGAGGAGTCCCAGGGGCCACGTCTTATTTCTCCAGCCACCAGGTATCTATGCTCTGGGGACTCTGTCATTTGGTGAGCCACCAGATACTTAGAAAAAGCACGGTCTTGCTCACTCGCCCCATCCCACATGCATTCAACAAGTATTTGCCAAGTGCCCCCTATGTTCTGGGTCTGGAAATGGACCCACCACTCTGCGTCAGGTGCCCACCACTGGGGGCCAAGATGGAGAGCACAGGGCTGGGACTTTTTTTTTTTTTTTAGCTTCCTTACTTCTTTCTGAGGGTTCCCCAGCCTCTGACCTGATTCTCCTACTTTGCTTTCTAACTTCGTTTTGGAGTCTCAGATCTCCAGCCTCTTTCTTATTCCTTGTGCTCTTATGTCAACCCCTTGAGGAACATTGAGCTGTTTCCAGGCCCATCTCACCAATGAGAAGACTGAGGTTCAGAAAGGAGGATTGATCCACTCAAGAAAGTCACAGGGCCAGGCGCGGTGGCGCATGCTTGTAATCTCAGCGCTTGGGAGGCTGACAAAGGAGGATCACACGGGTTTGAAGCCAGCCTCAGCTACTGAACGAGGTTCTCAGCAACTTAGTGAGACTCCTTTTCCAAATAAATAACTAAAGTATAAAAGAGGTCTGGGAATATAGCCTGGAGGGAGAAAAGCCCCTGGGTTCCACCCCAGTACCACAAGAAAGAAAGAAAGAAAGAAAGAAAGAAAGAAAGAAAGAAAGAAAGAAAGAAAGAAAGAAAGAAAGAAAGAAAGAAAGAAGAAAGAAAGAAAGAAAGAAAGAAAGAAAGGGAAGAAAGGGAAGAAAGAAAGAAAGAAAGAAGGAAAGAAAGAAAGAAAGTCACAGGGATAAGATATAAAGCTGGAAGGAGCTCCCAGCTTCTCTTGAATATGTAAAAAAATAAAAGTGAGGTGATCTGTCAAAGGACAGACTCCTCGGGGCACAAGCACAGCCTCACATCAATGTGACTCTCACGTCCCTCAGAATGTGAAAACTTTGATGCTCTGGGTCTGAGGCTCAGGTCCAGAGGCAGAACCTGAATTCTATTTCATAGCCTCAGGGGCAGTCAGGCATAACAATCCCTAATACTTAGAACATTCGCTCATTACATAGTGTTTAGTACTGAAGACAGTCCTAAGGGGTTTACATTGGATCTTCATAATAACCATGTAGAGATTGTGATGACCTTAACCCCATTTTGGCAGTGAGCACACTGAGATACCGAGAGATTATTTCCATGCTGGGTAGGGAGAAGCAGAGCACAGCAAGGAGCCCTGCTCCAAAGACAGTGCTCTTAACTGCGCTGACACATGATGTGGCCAGAGCACATCTTCACATTCTGAAGGGGTCGTTGTAACTGCTAAACAAATGGATACGAAGCCATTCAAGTAACCGTCAGCGTGCAGTCCAGGGGAGACTTGCCCTGCCTTTGCAGCACAGAACGGCAGGATCTTGGGTATTGACCAACCAGGTCTCCTGGAGAGGGGAACAGTCGAGAAATAGATTCACACAATTGAGTGAAGTGGCACTGTCTTGGCAAACAGCTTCAGATCTAGGAATGGTGGTGAGTGCCTGCAGTCCCAGTACTTGGGAGGCTGAGACAGGAGAATGGCAGGTTTGAGGCCAACCTTAGCAGTCTAGTGAGACCCCGTGGCAAAACAATAAATAAAAAGGGCTAGGAGAAAGAATTCCCCCCAGAAACCCTCACAACATATCCCTGTTGATATTCTGAGTATAGTATTGTCCAACCTGCGGGCAACCATCCAGAGATGCACCTAATTATCATGGACAATCCCCAGAACAAGTAGCCCCTGAAATCTTTGTCAGCTGGTCAAGTTGTCTTTCATTGCACAACAAATTACTACAGATGGAATGGCTTAAAACTATACACATGATCTCACAGTTCTCATGGGCCAGGAATCCAGCAGCTTACAGCCAGGGCTGCAGTCGTATCTAAAAGCTCATCTGGGAGAATCTGCTTGCACACTTGTATGATTGTTGATAGGATTTAGTTCCTTGGGGGGAATTAGAGCAGCTGAGCCTCTCCAATGTGAACATTAGCTTCACTGGAAAGGGGCAAGCCTAGAAAGCAACAGAGAGTCTGCTGGCAGGACAGAAGTTACAGTCATCTTTTATAATCTAATCACTGTGTGGTGACATCCCCTCAACATGGAGATATTCTTTTGCTTAGAAGAAAGTTGTTCAGGGGACAGGATTATACAAGGCTGGGAATGACAAGAAGCTGAAATCAAAGGGGGCATTTTAAGAGCTATTTAACATGTAAGTTATTACTATATTAGTATAAATTAGTTTATCAGCTCTCTGCAGCAAAATGATTGTGACAGCAAAAAGATTTTTGAGAAAAGGTGGAAGAAGAGAAAGTTTTGGAAATCCGGGCTTTACTTTGGAAAGACGAGCCTGGTGAGCAAGTTTGAACTGCCAATAAGCCAAATGTGGTTTTCCCTGAGCATTATATCCTTATTTGTAGGAAAGTGGGGGCAGAGGGAACCAGTGTGTGTGGTTTCTACATTTGTCCCCGTGCCATGCTTGGTGCTAAATTGAGACCAAGTCTCCCTTGGTGGTGTGATTGGCAGTGTGCCAGCAACGTTCCAGTCACCAAGCATCCTGTCCCCCAGTGGCTTAAATGACATGCAACTCTGAATGTCCTATGCATGTGCACATGGCTTCCAAGCCTGCACCTCAGATACTGAGTGGTCCCCGAGTCTCCCATGCAAATCCCAGGCTGGACACTGTGGGGATTCACCTAGTCATTTACATTTAGGAAACTGCAGTTCCCTGCACTTTCAAAGCCACAGCATTCTCCCTGGAGAGGTTGTCTAAAAGAACATTTACTTTATTAAAAGACCTCTGACAGAGACACATCATTAGCCAAGATTGGCTTAACAAAGGTTTAATAAAGATGACAATGAGGAGGTATTAAGTCTCTTGGCTCATGTTTGAGAACCTGACACACCCAAGATGTAGAGCTTTTCTCAGCTTCAGTGATGGATCAGATCTGTTTGCATTGGAAATTGGCTAATGTGCTGATGCCCCAGAAAACTTGCACTGACGCCAAGAAGACATTGAACCTGTCTAAATGCCTGCCCCTCCCCGCTCCACACACACAGAGCTCACCACTACCTAAGCCAGACCCTTCAGAGGCCGAGCTACGCTGCACATGGATCCAGGAGTCTGTTTGATTCCCTTACATAGCAACTTACCACTTACATTCATTTATTTTAAGCAAATTATTCAGCCAAGTTGACAAGCATGAAAAAAACATGACCTACCCTGGGCTTTTCAAAAGAAATTTTCTCCCAAATATGATTCATTGCGCTCTGATCTCTTGCTGTATTTTTATCAAATGCTCCATGCTAGCTCTAAAAAGGGCACTGTCAACTCTGCTGGTTATGGCTGAGTGCTTTGACTTGATTGTCAGATGAACCCCTTATCAACCAATAACCAAAAACTCCACCTCCCAGGAGTTCTGAAGAAGTCCAAAAGAGGCTCTGGGAGCCTAGAGACAGACCATAAGGATGTTCAGTGACATGCATATATCAAATAACTACAGTATGCCAGCCCCTTCTAAGCCAACTCTGGAAAGGATATATATGGTTCCCTTAAATGGTAGAGGTTACATTCCAGAAGGGGAAATCGGCTAGAAACAAATAATGAATTAGATGAATAAAATAATTTTTTGTGGCACTGAGGATAGAACCCAGGGGCATTCTACCTCCAAGCTACACCCCTAGCCCTATTTTTTATTCTTTATTTTGAAACAGAATCTCATTGAGTTGCAGAGGGCCTCACTAAGTAGTAGCTGAGGCCGTCCGCAAACAGTGATCCTCCTGTCTGTCTCCCAAATGCTGGGATTACAAGCATGCACCACCACACCTGGTTTGAAATGATTTTTATAGTAATAAGTACAATGACGGAAATAGAACAGTAATGTAACAGAAAGTCTCCCCTAGGAAGCACCATTTGGGCAAAGTCCTAAGAGTAAAGAAGGGTGACCCTAGCAAGATTTTAGGGAAAGAGCATTTCAGTGTAAGGAAGAGCAGCTTTTCCTCTCACATACTGTGGGTATCACCAATCAAACTAGCTCAAGTTACTGCCACTGTAGACTGTGCGACAGGAAGACCAGTTCTTCTCATGATCAAGGCCAGATGGAAAGACCGAAGGAACATGTGACGTGCGAGCTCTGTCCTCTCTGCAGGAAGCATCTGTGTATTGGAGCAGAGAACACTGTTTTCTTTGTTATGATTTCCCCAGAATCTAGCTCAGAGCAAGGCATAAAGTAGATAATAGTTAAATAAAACTAATAATAATGGTAATTAGGGGGAAAAGGGTTTGAAAGAAATGTAACAAGCCAGCCAATAGATCCTAAGCGAACGATTCTTAGTATGCAGGGCCAGCTGGGCATCATGACATGCCTTACTTCTTGATAATTACTTTTGTTAACTACCATTCACTAAGCGCCTCACTGAACACTGTGGTAAGCTGTTTTTCTGTATTACCTCTTAATCCTCTCAAAACCTTTAAGAAGTACTATTTCCTTGTTACTCACAAGTATAATGAACCACACTGGTTCCCACAGTAAGGCATCTCATTTGTAAGTGGGTGTGGGAAATGATGGAGGATAAAAGTTGGGCCACTGAGGACAATACTCGACCTCACACAGGCCATAATTTATTAACACCCTCCCAGTGAAGGGCTGTGTCTGAGGGCCTCATGATGTTCACAGCCCTGGGCTGGCCACTCTGCTCCTGTCCTGCTATTCTCACATTTCATTTACTCATCCATTCACTGAGCGCCTACCATGTGCCAGACACTATGCTGGAGATACATCAGTAAACAGATAAAAGATTCTAGAACCGCTGGCCTTCCCCCACCCAGGAAGTAACCCTAAGCATGTGGAACAGGCTGGCAAGACTCATTAATGCTTGTGTCTGCTCTGCCCCCATCATGGTCCAAACAGCTCTAAAGCATCTGGATGCTCTTCAACCAGCCGAGATGGGGAGTAAGATGTGGCACTGAGAAGCATCGAGCACAGATGCTTCGAGACAGCGTGACGTCGGTGGCGTCAGGCAGGCCTCCTGGCCCACAGGGGCAAGGTGCTACAGTGGCTAATTTCTGTGGCTGCACTTGGAAACTGGACTTTATAGCCAGATTCCATTACAATTTGGATTCAACACATGCTCCCCACCCATACAGTGCCAACCTGGAACTTCCTTTGTCTCAGCCTCCTTTCACTTTCAGCCCGACCCACCTCCCAGGCCCATCTTTCTTCTCCCAGCCCTATCTCCTCCCTATTGCCAGTAGGGTTCCCACCAACTGTCTTTTTGTTTTGTAATTGCAAAAAGGGAGGCCTTCTTCTTTCTTCAAAAGAAAAGTGCTGTCTGTGCTGTCTGTGCTAGACGTCTGGGCTACCTGGGCTGTCTGGGCTAGACGTCTGGGCTGCCTGTGCTGTCTGTGCTGCCTGGGCTAGACGTCTGGGCTGCCTGGGCTATCTGTGCTGTCTGGCTGAGGAAACAGTTCTCTTAGGAAGAGATGGAGGATTAAGTGATGAAACAAAATGGCCGGCTGCTTTTCCTCCAGGCACCTCTCTGATTCTTGGGTAAGCTAACTTTTACAGTGGCCAAGTAACCTATCTCTCTCACACAATGTGTATCCTCACTGCACTGGGTATATCCCGCACACAGGATCTCACTTCCATCTCTAGGAAAGAAAGCTTCCACTCACCAGCCCACCATCTGTCTTCAGACTCCACTCCCCTGATCTTCAAAACTCAAGCAACTGAAACACCTGTGCTTGTACATCTCCTGTGCTGAACTGCCTAATCCAAATTGGCTGACTTTGCTACCCATTAGCTGGGTGATTTTAAATGAACTGCTAAACTCTTGTGGGCAGTGTTGGTCCATAAAATGGAAATAATATCTATCTCATTGAGAGTGTGCAAATCTCTTTGCACCATTCCTGGCACATTGGCTGTAGAGTCCACAACTCTGGGTATGCATGATTATCAGGTAGTGAGATTTTTAAAAATATTAATGCCTGAGCCCTAACTCAGACCCATGAAGTTTGAATCTCTGAGAGTAGGATTCTGGGCATCAGTATTTTTTAAGACTCCCAAGGTGATTCTAATTTGTAGCTATAAAAGAGAGCCCCTTTGCTAAGGAAGTGGTAGTTATTATGGCTGTTGCTGTGACTGTTTTAAATCCACATTGTGGGCATAAGCCCAAAGGTATGTGGAACTTTGAGAAGGAAACACTAGCCGGCTGAGGTAGAGTGTTTGCAGCCGGTCTCATCTTCCAGAGAACTAAGTGATCCTCAGACATCCATAGCCCTTGGCACAATGTCTTAGGTAAAAGGCACATAATCAAAAGTTTCAGGGGTAATTGGCAAACTGGCTCTTTATAAGGAAGAAGTAATCTGAATTAAGCGCTGTAAGTTAGCAGAGAGAGAGATGCCCGTGGCTGTGGGCTCCGGGCTCCTGCGACATCAGCATAAATGAATCAGCCCCTGGGACACAGGCTCCTTCCCCCGCGTGACCCTGTGAGAGCGTGAGCCCGCATGGCTTTTACAGTAGGCAGAGAGGGGAGCCCATTTGGTGAGTTTAAATTCCAAAGCCCTACCATTTTATCTGAAGTACAGGAGAGAGAATCTGGATGCCCTCTACCCTCTCCGCCTACCTAGCCCACCTCCCAGCCCACACACAGCCAGGCAGGTAAAGCTGGGAGTGAGTCTTGGGAAAAAAAGCAGGCTTCTATTTGTGGCCGATTGCGAGCTGCCTCTTTTGTAACATGGTGGTGGGATTTACAGCGTTGTTGTCATTAAAGGCAACAAAAAAAAAAAAAAGGAGAAAAAATAAAACAAAGGGACCATCTCCTTTCCCTAAATCTATCTATCCCTTTAGCACAGAGTCGGAATCGGAGTCGGAGCCCTCATTATTTCATTAGCTGATCTCGTTTCCTCGGTGGCAACTGGGGTTCATGAGCATTTGATTTAAGCTGCAATTAAAAGCCCCAATCATAGAAATACATTTTCAGAAGATAATTGGGTGCATCATGCCAGCTTGTTGGCCTGTTAGCGGGCTCCTAATTGTTGGCCAGTAAATTAAAAACAAGTGTAAGTAAATAGTTCATCCAAAGACACATGTAAAAGAAGAAGTCATTCCTATTGATCAGAGACTCTGCCCTCTGCCCTGACCAGGGGCTCTTCTTTATCCAGAACCACACGCCTATTACTCGTGTAAAGAAGCCATGGGATGGCGGGGCATTTTAATTTCTTTGCATACTTTAATATGAAGAAATCTTGAGAGAATGGCTTTCTGTTTTGCTTTTTTCCCTCCACCCTCTGCTACTTTCTTTGCTTTGCTTTTCATTGAAGCCCCCAAAATGAGCCATAAGATCTTTATTTCTTCATCTTTTTCTCTGCTTTCATAGTAGTAGCTTGAACTAAAGAAAACTTTTTCATTATTTTTCTATCTGGAAGGGTGACAGAGTGTTAAAGATAGGCAAGGTGTCTCTGCAGGTTGTATGCCTCCCTCCATTGTCTCTGCAGGTTGTATGCCTCCCTCCATTGTCTCTGCAGGTTAGGCTAGGCAGCACCTTGGGCAGTGAAGGGATTTCAAATGACGGCTGGGGGATGGCAGTATATCAAAGGAGGTTAACTGGTCTTTACTATTCTAGCAAATTTCCCCACTTCTCTTTTGGGAAAGCTCCCTTCTACCCTCTCAGCCTACCTCAATCAGGATCTAGGTGGTACATGCTACTACTGCTGACGAGGACTGACCTCTGTCTTTGTATGAGAAACATGCTCCCTGTTAGGATCTGGGTTTGGAATGCCCCCAAGAGAGCTCATGTGTGGAAAGCACGGCCCCCAGGGCAGAAAGATTCTGAGGTGAGCCTGGCTGGAGGAGGTAGGGCACAGGTGTGGCTTTGAGGACCGTATCTGTGCCACTTCCTGCCATTCTTTCTGTATCCAGCTGCCATGAGCTGTGCAGCTCCCCACCACCACCACGCCCTGCCACCATGATGCTTCTGCCTTGGTGCAGATAAACTATGGACTGAATCATGATACTGTGAGCCAAATAAATCTTTCCTCCTCTAAGTTGTTCTCATCAGGTATTTTTGTCTCGGCTCCTCAACTCCTACTATATTCTCTTAGCCATAAGACTGACTTTGGCCAATTTATAAATGATCCTAATATACCACACCTAAACAGAAGCTTTCTTTCATCATCTCCATTTCCTGCTCTTCCCACCCGCCCTCAAAAGCTGCTTGTGCGGCCTGAGTGAGAATACACACAGAGAGGAGTCCAGCAGAACCAAGCATCCGCCGCAGCTGCAGCCAGCCCACAACTGTTAGGAAGCTAAATAAAAATGAGAAAGTCAAGCCACGCGTGGTGGCACATGCCGGGTGTCATGAGGCATAGGGATTGCTGGTTCAAGGACAATCTCTGCAACTAAGCAAGTCCCTGTTTCAAAATAAAATAGGGGTGGGGTGTGGCTTGGAAGTAGAATGCCCCTTGGTTTGATCCCTAGTACCACAAAAAGAGAAAGAAAGAAAGAAGAAAGAAAGAAAGAAAGAAAGAAAGAAAGAAAGAAAGAAAGAAAGAAAGAAAGAAAGAAAAAAGGAGAGCAGGTCAGGGCAAGACTGGACACATCTGAGGATAGGTTAGGCAAGTCCTCATGAAAGGAAACATGGGGACTCCCTACCCAGCTGGGTTTAGAGGACCACAAAGATACCAGGAGGTTAGCTTTACTGCATGCAAAACGCAGCCACAGGGTCTCACTTAGGCGCCGATGGGCAAGTGCCCAATGTGGCAAAAACAGCCTAGACACTCTAGGCTGTGGCGCCAAAGTGATCTCCCCAGATGCATATACAAGAGGCGGAAGGTTTCTAGACTGAATAAAGCTGACCATGTGCAATAGTTGCTGTCACTTTCCACTCTAGACTCTCTTCTGGAATATAACCCCTTGTTCTGTCTTTCACTCCTGGAAAGGGACTGCTTCTAACTCTCTCTGGAACATAACCCAATGCCTTCTTTAGGAGGCACCCCTCTGTCCTGGCCTTTTTACACTGTGCCCTTGCTCACCCCCCCCCAAAAAAAAATATCGTATGGTCTCTTATCAGTGCTTTCCAGCTGAAGTATTTCTCTCGGAAGAAGGAAGAATTGAGGAAGAGATCGTTGCCTATAACACAACTACCAACATTTAAAGAGAGATAAATGCATAGTCAAGCCAGAAAGAAGTGCCATACCATCTGGGGTTGTGGTAAAGAAAGATGCAAGCTTCTCCATAGGGTGTGAAGCTGGGATGGGGGAGCGAAAACTGCTGCCCTTTCCTGCCACCACAGAGCTTGAATAAAGGTTCAGATATTCGGGAAAATCAACCTGTGGCAGAGTGACCAAGTCTTGTGGCGTCTCTTGAACTCCAAGCAGATAGTCCCTCCCCTGGACACTTCAGTTACAAGAGGCAGAGTCCTCTTCTGCTTGGGTCTGTCAATTTGGCTTTCCTGTCAGTTGCAGCTGAAACGTGCTCACTGAAACACATTCCAAATCTTAGGTTCTCCCTTTCAGACCTTACCCATTAACCCCGCAAGAGATGAGGAAGCCAGGCATGGTGGAGCACTCCTATAATCCTAGGACTTGGGATGCTGAAACAGGAGGTCTGCAGTTTTAAGGCCAGATTCAGCAACTTAATTAGAGTCCCAGAAACTTAATAAGACCCTGTTTCAAAATAAAAAATAAAATAGGGCTGAGAGTATGGCTTGGGAGTAGAATGCCCCTGGGTTCAATCCCCAGTGCCAAACACAAAAAGGAAGGAAGGAAGGGAGGAAAGGAGGGAGGAAGGGAGGGAGGGAGGGAGGGAGGAAGGAAGGAAGGAAGGAAGGAAGGAAGGAAGGAAGGAAGGAAGGAAGGAAGGAAGGAGCTTGCAGCCTCAGAAGCCATACTCCCAGAGCTCAGCCAGAGAAGCTCTTGAGGACATGAAGCTTATGGAGCCTTAGGAATTATCCACCTTGGAGTCACCTACTGATCCACAATTTGAAGAATGGATTCTAGAAGATTGAGGGTAGATTCCAAAAGACTGAGCTGCATAAAAGACGTTTATAAAAGCCAAAGGGGGCAGGTATGGTATTTCACCTACAGTGCTGGAACTGCAAACAAAAGCCTCTGCCTCAACCCAAACTATCTGTCATCACACACAGCAACCAACACTGGACAGTAAGAGATTTGACTAAGCCTGTTCTAGAGTCTTATTTCTAAGAGCATCAATGACAATTTGATTTAGATGATTAATTTCTTCACCAATAGCCATTTTGTCCTGATTTAAGTCAGAAACTAAATAATACAAACTGACTAGAATATCATTGCAGAATCAATAAAACATCCTCAACAGATAATTATAGCATTAATGCACTTATTCTCTGGTTGGTGCATTAATCATAGTTAATGGGTATACGTTGGAATGATTTTAATTAAAGGCATTTGGGTTCTGTTGCCCTGAGTCATAGAATGCTGAAGTATAAGGGCCCTAAGACTGAGAGATCAGAGGTTTTCAGGAACCCTGGGGTCTTCAGAAGTGGGTCATGGGACTATAAGGCCACGAAAGGAAGTGACAAGTGTAAAGAGAACTGAGTGTTGGAGCCCCAGGATCTCCAGTCTCATAGTACAGGATCTCCAGTTTCATTTAAACAGAATATCTCCAAATATGAATTTATTTGATTGTTTTGGCTATAACATTTATAAGATAGATAAGGGAACAAATAAGAAAAGAACAGAGAAAAAAAGAGATTGAGTTTAAAAACCACAGATATAGTCCAACCTCCTTATTTTCAAATGGGGAAACTGGGCTCAGAAAGCAAGAGAAATGTGTTCAGTAGCACATAGATGCTCAACAATAGAGCCTGGACCAAAATATAGATTCTCTGATTCCCAAGATAATATGTTATCCATGTCATCAGACTTACACATTTTCTCTTTTAGAGGTTTATTTCACAATGCCAAGGAGAATTGGGCCAATCTGCCCCAAAACATCCTCAGGAAAGACTTCTGCCGCTGGTCCCTATTTCTTACCAGCTGTACATGCTGTGCCTTGTCCCTGTTTCAGGATTCCTGCTCAAGTGCTCCATCCAAAGTCATCTTTCCAATGTCATCTAGAGTCTATGCCCAACAATTCTTGGCGGGGATACCTCCAGCCTGGATTGGTGACTGATTTTGCTATTACCTGTGTTTTCATTCATTAACATAGCACTTACTGTGCATGAAATTAGGTGCCAGGCACTCAAACATTACAGGAAAATAGAAAACAATAGCCATGCCCTTAGAGTCGGGAAACGAAGGTAAAACCAATAGTCCAATATCATAACATAGAATTTTTTTGTGGTACTGGGGATGGAAACCAGGGGCTTTCTATCTCCAGGATACACTCCCATACCTATTTTATATTTTATTTGAAAACAGGGTATCAGTAGGTTGCTGAGAGCCTCACTAAGTAGCTGAGGCTGGCTTTGAACATGTGCGATCCTCCTGTCTCAGCTTCCCATGTTCTGGGATTACAAGCATGTGCTTGTACTATGCCTGGCATGTAATATAGAAGTGTGTTAAGACTTCTTATCTGATAAACTATATGCTCTTTGAGGCAATATGGCATCTATCATTAACTACCATATTTCCAATGTCTTGCATAATACCGGGCACAGAGTAGGTACTCAGTAACTATTTTTGGACACTTTAGAATAATAATAATAATAATAATAATAATAATAATAATAATAATAAAAGTTGACACTAAATACCACACCCTATTGGAATTTAATGTATAATGAAATAGTCAATCATTGCCACAACCCACAAACTAATTCTACTTTATTTCCAGAACCAAGGCACAAAATAGTTAAGAACATTGTCCAAGGTCACACAGCCAATAAATGATGAAACTGGTATTTGTTCCCAAATCATTTTCCAAAGGCTTCAACCTTAACCATATTCTTAATACTCCCCAACATATTATGTAGTCCCACAGGAAAATTTTATAAGTAGATCACAGAAGACTTCATGGAAGAGGTGGAAATTAGTGTGTGCCTTAGTGAATGGATAAAATCTGGACTTAAGTAGAGAGAGGGGCAGAGTTAGCAAAGGCATGGTGTGGGGAAGGCATGGGCAAATCCTCTGTGGCTGGACCCACAGAAGAAGTGTAAGGAAATGTGACCAGAGAGAAGGATCAGGAAGGCATTCAGGGAGGCATTTGGGAGCTTTTGAAAATGACACGATCAGAGCTCAGTTTTGGACAGGCTTTCTTCTATTCAGCCTCCCTTAGAGATCTACTCAGATGCTGAGTAGAAAAGGAAGGCAACAAACTTGAGGGCCACGTCTAGGCCTCCTTGACAAATAGAAGAAAGCTGGGCACAGGACCCAATTCCCAGACATTCCACCATAGGCTGATGCCATTACTTGAGCAAATTATCTGGTTGGTTTCACTCCTATTGACTCGGCATGGTGCTTTGACACAAGTATGACCAAATATCCAGCTGGAATTCTGCATTCAGTGACTGAATGTCCATCCTCATGCAGAAAACAGTTTCTACCCACCATATTCTTGAATCCAAGTGCAAATTCTAATAACAGGACCTCTACCCACGAAGAACATTTCTCAGGTCCACATATATCTAACACTACATGACTACAGTCCTCTGCTCTACCAACTGAGCCAAATATAAACATGCATCCAAAAATCTGTGTTCTCTGGAAATCTCCTCAATCAAAAACCCATAAATTGTAGGAATTATTCGATTCTTGTTGAAGAAAACATTTACCTTCAATTTCACAAACACATATTGTGTAAATTAAAGTCCCACATAGCCGGGCATGGTGGCGCATGGTTGTAATGCCCATGCTTGGGAGGCGGAGACAGGAGGATGGCGCAGGTTCGAAGCCAGCCACGCTGGCTTAAGAGACCCTGTTTCTAAATACGAAATATAAAATAGGTCTGGGAGTGTAGCCTGGAGGTACAAGGGCTTCCAGGAACCCCAGTACCACCAAAAAAAAAAGGCTGCACATATTGTGAAAAAAGTCTAAATCTTAGATTTTGTGCAAAAGTATAATTCCCAATCAATTTAAAAATATTTGATAACCATGCCTGTTATTCTGGAGACTAAAATCTAATACTGTAATTTGCAGTCCTAGACCCACACTGACACCCAACTTGAAGAGTATATTTGACTACAACAGGATTCAAAGGCCCTGAGAGTGTGTTATTGACTTAGACTGGGTCAGAACTGGGCAAAGTGTTCAGGATGAGAAAATGGGGACAGGACAAGGCCTCTTTAAGATCACTGGTAGTCACAGTGCTTGAGGAGTTAAAGGATTACAAATTTCAGGTGATCTCCTCTGGGATGCTCCAGATCTGCTACATCTACTGAGGTTTTCCAATACCCTTTTGCAAATTGAGTGCATTGAGAGTACTGCTTCTTCCTCACTCTGTATTGATGACTTTAGCAAAATAGCTTTATAACTATTTTCATTAAAAGATGAAGTTTGTTTCTGAGCTGAAACCTGGGATCTGGGCTGGCTCTGTTTTTGTTTTGTTTAGTTTGGTTGGGTTCTGCAGATAGAACCAAGAGTCCTTCCTCTGAGCTACACTCCATCCCTTTATATTTTTTATTTTGAAACAGGGCCTAAGTTGCTGCGAGTCTCGCTATGTTGCTGAGTCTGGCCTTGAAGCTGTGATCCTCCTGCCTCAGACTGCCAAGTACTGAGATTACATGGGTTCATCTTGTAACAGAGCTGAGTCTAGGCTGGAGATCAAGGCATCTGGGATCGCTCGCTATCAGGGTCATACAAGTGTAGGGAGTCATGCAACCTGGGAGTTGGCGTCTCCTTCAGATGTGTACCATAGGTGCCTCTTTCCTCACAAGTCCTGCTCATGACTTACTTTGGGCAACAGAATAAGCAGAAGTGACACTGCATCAGTGTTAAATGTCCCCCAAAGGCCAGGTGTCAAAGGCTTGGCTGCCAGCCTATGGTACTACTGGAGGTGGTAAAACCTTTAAGAGGTGGGAGGGTCTTATGAAAGGCGTGTTATTGAGGGTGTTCCCTTGAAGGATATATTGGGACCCTAGGCCCCTCTTTGCTTCCTGGCCACCACAAAATGAGCAGCCTCCTCCACCCCACACTTCCGCCATGATGTACTATGCATACACAGGCCAAAAGCATGTGGTAAGGAAACTATGGACTGATAGCTCTGAAACCATGAGCCTAAATCAATCATCCCTCTTTTAAGTTAATTTATTTCAGCTATTTTATGACAGTGATAGAAAGCTGACTAATATAGGTATGAGCCTTGGCTTCTACAAGCAACACATGCCTTTACTTGTCCTCCTGGAACTGGTCATTGCTACTAGAAAAGGCCTGAGCTATCCTGACAGAAGATAAGAAGGCTCTGTTGCGGGAGAAAGATGCACTGTACTAGCTGAGGCCAGGCCCAGATGACCCACCAGCAGGCCACAGATGCATAAGTAACCCCAGCCGAGTCCAGTCCAGACAAGCCCAGATCAGTAGAACTGAGAAATAAATGGTCATTAAAATGTCTTCAGGTTCATTTGATTGAAACTATAGATACAGGTTGAGCATCACTAATCTGAAAATCTAAAATATGAAATGCTTCACAATATGAAACTTTCGAACACTACCATGATGCTACAAGTGGAAAAGTCCACACCTGACCTCATATTAGTCAGAGCCAACACACAGGTACACTAAAAATATTGTATGAAATTACCTTCAGGCTATGAATATAAGGTGTATATGAAACAAAAATGAATTTCATGTGCAGACTTGAGTACCATATCAAGATACTGTATTACATATCTGCAAATATTCTAAAACCTAAAAATTGTCTAAAATCCGACAATACTTCTGATTCCAAGTATTTCATATAAGGAATATTCAATCAAAATACTTCTGATCCCAAATATTTCAGATAAGGAATATTCAATCTGTATACCTTGTGTCTTAGTTCATTTCTGCTGCTATAACAAAATTCCACAACCTGGGTAATTTATATAATTACTAGACTATGGTATTGGTCTAATTATCAATATAATAGAATTTATTAATTATAACTAATGCAAATTTGTTTCTCACAGATTTGGAGACTGGGAAGTTCAAGATCAGGGTGTAGACAGATTCAAGGTCTAGTGAGACCTGTTTTCTGCTTCCAAGATAGCACCTTTTTGCTGTGCCCTCACATAGCAGAAAGACAAAAAGGACAAAGGCAGCGTTCTTTCATGGAAGAAGAGATGGAAGGTCAAAAAAGGGCCAAGCTAGTTTCCTTGAGCCCTTTAATAAAGGGATTAATTTTATTGAATCGGCAGAGCCCTTATGACTTATCACCTCCTGAAGGCCCACTTCTTAATACTGTCCATTGGGCCTTAGGCTCTGCCATATAAATTTCAGAGGGACATGTTCATTCAAAACATAGACCTTCTTACCTTTCCTTTCACCATACAAAAGATGTTTGTCTTCTCCTAAGAAGATTGTTAAAAAAAATTAGTGAGGGCCAAGGATGTAGCTTAGTGGTTGAGCACCTGCCTAGTATGCACAAGATCCTGGGTTTAGTCCCCAGTAACACACACACACACACACACACACACACACACGAGCAAATGACCCTGGATTCAATGATATATATCAAGACAGATTTAGAAAAGACTCAAGTTACCAGAATGTAAAATGAGAAATGGAGCTCTTCTGGTACTAACCCTGCCAGTAACCCTGAACACATCTCTTTCCATTTCTGGGACTTGAGACCCTATTCTCAAAAATGAATGGTTTTCTCTAGAACAGAGGCAACTGGTAACATATGCCAGCTCCAGTTCACTGAGGATGGTGGAAAGTTGACTGCTACTGAGGCTCAGCAAGGAAAGAATGCTATTATGAATAAGTGATATCTGCCATGATTAAGGACAGGGAGGAAGGGGTGGAGAGTGAGGTCATGGAGCAGCACTCACGCCCCACAGTTGTTATAACGAGCATAGATCTATTCTGATTATTCCTTCAGTGCTGTGAGCTCCTTATACCCCTCTTTAGTGGGCTTCATCATGCCAGACTGATCAAGCTAGGAGGACCTGTTTCTACCACAAAGAGCCCTTTATTTCCTACCTTCTGCCCTTCAGACCAAACCTAGCAGTTGCATAAGTTATAAAAGCAAGGACATGGATCCTGGGCTGGTGTTCCTGTCCTGAGTGGTGGTGAACCTGGAGGCCCTAGCTTCCAGTCACAGTGACTTTCCCACACAGCTGCCCTGGTCCAGTTGTCTGCAGGACTGGGAGCTCTAGTGCTAGGCACTGAAGCAACTCCGATTGTGCTGCATAAAAAGTAGGGGGAGGACTGCTCATTTTGTACTATCTTTACAGAAATTTATTTTCAAGAATGCCTTTTTTTTTTAAGTTGGGTGTAGTGGTACAAGCTTGCAATCCCTGTGACTAAGGGAGGCTGGCAAGTTTGAGGCCAGCCCGGGCAACTTAGCATGGTCCTGTTTCAAATTTTCAAAAAACTATTGGGGTTATAGCTCAGTGGTACAGATTTGCCTGGGTTCTGTTTCCAGTACCAGGGAAAGGGAACAGGGTAAGGGTGGGGCACAGGACATTCATATTAGCAAGGTCAATAAAAGGGCCCTCTCCCCTCTACCCTTTTCCCACCGACTTGCTCACTGTGAAGATGTATTTCCACTTTAGGGCTCACGGCTTTAGGTCCTGAGTTCTGGGTGTCCTCATTCACCAGAGAAGGTTAAAAATAGATCGTTGCATATGGAAATCACTTCACAGCTTACAAATTGCTTTCACAACCTTAATTTCATTTGCTCCTCAGAACATCCCTGTGATGAGAAAACTGAGGTGCAGACTGGTTAGGTGCTGAGCCTGAGGGCAAGGAGAGCAGAGGGAGTGCAGAGCCCTTCTCATTAAGATCATGTCCACTTTCAAAACACTGAACCCCAGCCCTGTAGCCACAAGGCCACCACCAACAATGCTGCCACGCCCCCAGACACCCCTTGTCACGAACAGCCAGCGGGCCAGGCAACTCGGGAGGCGTTTCTCAGCTCCCCACAGTTTTGGTTCGCTCAACTTCACGAAGCTTCAAGTGCCTCAGTTGTCCAAATCTCCCAGTAGAGCTGTTCTGGCTGAAGTTTTTACCACAGGGGGACGGAGCGTGGCATATAGGTATGAGCACAGGCTCTTGAGCCAGGCAGACTTGAGTAAGCCCTACCTCTTCCGCTTCCTAAGAGGACGATATGGGCAAGTTATTTAACTTCTCTGACCCTCAATGTGCTTTTCCATTAAATGGGGATAATAATAACAATCCCCACATCATAAAGTTTCTTGAAGGAATCGACAAAATGTGTCTGTTAAATTAATGAACAAAACATAAATAAACTAATGAACAAAAAGGGTTTTTTTTTTTTTTTTTTTGGCGGTACTGGGGTTCCTGGAAGCCCTCCTTCCTCCGGGCTACACTCCCAGACCTATTTTATATTTTTGAAACAGGGTCTCTTAACGCCAGCACGTCTGGCTTCGAACCTGCGCGATCCTCCTGTCTCCACCTCCCAAGCGCGGGGATTACAAGCGTGCGCCACCACGCCCGGCCAAAAAGGGGTTTAATAGTAACTGATGTATAGTGATTTCAACAAACAGTACTGGTAATACTAGTGACCCAATAATAATAACAGCAATGCTTAGGAATTAAGCCAAATACGTAGGAGAGTGCTGGGAACTGAGGCTCTCTTCCCTGGTATGTGCCTTCTCTGAAGGTCTTTCCAACTGTGGGAGGAAGCAAAGCACACACCCAGAAAACCTCTGCAAGCCCCATTCATCAGCCCTAACAAGAGCTCTACATCAATGCTGAATTTATTGGGTGTAGGACGCAGAAAATACATTGGGGGAGGAGGAGTGGGTTGTATAATCAGGTGTGTGATTAGTCATGCTAATAGCATTTATTATACTACAAGTAGAACTAATTTACAATAATTTAATCATCAACAAACAACTGCGCAGGAAGAGGAAGCTGGGTTGTCATATTTTCAAATAAGGGTTCTTGACAGTGAACTTAAATAACTCTTGAGGGAAAGACTGGACATGGGTCTTAGTGTCTACAAGAGTGATGACTAACATTTGCATCGCAACTCTCCTCTGACTCTTTCAAAATAATATAGTTCTTAACCTTGATTTAAGATGACAAATCAATGCTGAGAGGTGAGAAGGGGGGCAGGCAAGACCCAAACCCAGGTCTTTACCTCCCAAGTCTGTGTCTTTCTAAACCTGTGGTGCTCATTTGAAAGTGTGCATCAGCCGGGCGTGGTGGCACACCCTTGTAATCCCAGCGCTTGGAAGGCCAGCTTCAGCTACTTAGTGAGGCTCTCAGCAACTTAGTGAGACCCTGTTTCCAAATAAAAAATATAAAAATAGGTCTGGGAGTATAGCCCGGAGGTAGAAAGCCTCTCACACACCTTTGAGGCCTTATAAAATAAATAAATACATACTTGGGCCTCCCATATTTTTATTATGATCCAATAATTTTGGAGTCAAGGATGGACTCTTGGGTCAGAAATATGTTCCAAAGGTGAAATCCAATAAATTAAAGGATAAAAAGAGGGGATGGGTTAAAGTCTCCTTTACATACATTTGACATGACTCCAACTTACCTCTGTATGACCTAAGTGAAGTCATTAAACCCTTTTGGGCCTCAATTTTCTCATCAGTAAATGGACATAATAATATCTACATCATGTGCTAAATGAAAAAATGTAACTGAAGCTCTAATAAGAGAGTAAATAAATGTCAGTGTCTCTCCATCCTTTGAATAAGAACGCAAGTGTGTGATAGATATTGCCTTTGTTACCAATAGCAATTTTTCTTCTGAATCAGAACCTACTATAGTATTATTTTGTGGTGGAATCCAGGGGCTTTTCTACCTCCAGGCTATACTCCCAGACCTATTTTATACTTTATTTGGAAACAGGGTCTCACTAAGGCTGAGAGCCTCACTAAGTAGCTGAGGCTGGCTTCGAACCTGTGCGATACTCCTGTCTCAGCCTCCCAAGTGCTGGGATTACAAGGGTGCGACACCACGCCCAGTCTTACTGTAAATTTTTAAAACGTAATGCTTAAAAGGAAGCCGAGTGTGATGGCACACGCCTGCCATCCAAGTAATTGTGAGGCTAAGACAGCAGAATTGTAAGTTCAAGGACAGCCTCAGCAAGTAGAGACTCTTGTCAAGATCTTGTTTCAAAAGAATAACAAACAACCTCTCCTAAAGAATAGAGCGCTTAGCTTTTCCTGCCAAAGATGAGCCACAGTGAGCCCAGGCAGCCTCGTGACACCTCATTACTGCAGCAGCTGCCCATGGCATCTCGAAGCTGGAGAGCACAGCTCCTCCCACACCAGGGGACAGCTCCAACACTGTTTTCATTTTTGATACTTGAGAAAAACAAAAAGGTCAAATAAAAGGCAGTCTCCTTCTGCTAGGAAGTCCCCAGGACAAGAAAAGCAGTAATTCCCTTGCAGCTGAGATAAATGCATTGACAATATTCCCAATCACTGGTCCCCAGGGGCTCCAGAAAGAACCTTTCATATTCTCCTAACCTTGATCTAACTTACTGAGCTCCCTCCTGGCCCTATTCTTGGATTTTCCCATCCTGGTGGTCAAAGTCGCTCCTGCTGGTTAACAGCTGGTACCGCAGTCAGCAGTAGTTCTGTGGCAAAGACCCTGGCACCAATTGCTGCTCCAAAACAGCCCCAGGGATTTTTTCCTCAGAATAGTTGAGCAAAATAGTTGTGACCCCCTAACTGCATTCTCCACCATGCTTGTCCTCTGGCCAGCCCAGTTCTCTAGATGGAAGGACAGGTTCTGAGAGAGTCGGTCCAAATACCCCAGGAGTTCATGACTCAGCCCTTCTACTGCCCTCTCATTTCAGGTCACAGAGAATCTCATTACCAAATCTTAGGTGCTCTCTGATGGTTCTGGAGGAAAAAAAATCTGGCTTCAGCCAACCTTGGGAATGCTTCAACTGTCAAAGTGGGAAGCTTAATGAGCTGGTGATGGAGAGAAAAATGCCGCATCTTTTTAGACCTAGGTTTAATCCTGGCTGCCTAATTGTATACAGCTGTTCTGGACTCCCTCCCAGCCTAGTGTCAACTGTCCAGTGAGAGTACTCACTGGCAAGGCTCAAGAAAGGCCAATCACTGGTCACACTGGATCCAAAACTCAGCGCAGAGAAATCCATGTAATCCAACTATGTGTCCACAGATACTGGCCAACCCCAAAGATCTCATACTGGAAATGAATGTTCAGACTATATCTGTTTGAGAAATGCATTGCATTTTTTAAAAAATTCTATAGTTTTACCTAATTGTGTAATTCTGGATTGTTAAAAAAATACTTCCAACTTCACCTCAAATTTTCTATTTTTTCTTACAAAATCAGAAAATCTAGACACATAAGGCTCTTGTGCTGCAAGTGTTGCTGATCAGCTGGAACTGAGTAGCAGCTGCCCCTATGAACACAGTGTCTGGCTCCAGTCCACCGCAGTCTCTGCCATTCCCTACTGCCCCTGAGCACCTATGCCTTTAGCAACCCTTCCAAGTGTGAGCCCTGGTGCAGGCCCTGGGCTACTCAATCTATGCACCAAAAGAGTTAGTCAAGATGGACTCTGTGCTCCTCAAGAAGCTCTGCATGATACCATAGGCCTCCTGAGGGTAGCAGACAGGACCCTTTGGGAAAAGGCAAGAAAATTAGTGGCAGTCAGTAAGTCTCCAGGCCATACACTATGGAAGTGTTTGAGGACGTTCCCATGGCCTCCTCTCTTGGACAGAAAGTTGATCTCAGAGTCCATCCATCATGGCCCACTGATCCCCTCTTCAGCCGGCAAGCTCAGCCACTGCCATCAAGACCTCCAGCCTGGAGGAACTTGGTCACCTGGCGTGCTCACAGGGACTGTTACTTTTTCAAGTTCTACCCTCTGTACCATCACTGCCACTCCAACCCCTTCTCATGGCCAGATTTAATGAAGGATGCTTGAGAACATGGCGTGGCTTGAAAGAGAAAGGGACTTTTGGATGGGCTGGTGGGGTGCTTGCCCAGAGCTTGTTAGGGCATGAATGCCCAGTCAGGACAAGGTGAGCTTCTGTCCGCCTCTAATTGCACTCCCTGTTTTGCCCCGCTCTGCACAGCCAACCCGCAGAGCATCCCGACGTTTAAAGATTACCAAGGCGAGTTTGCAATGAAGCCGCTCCCTCTTTGTCTGTCCTTGCGCCAACAGCAGCAGAAGGGATACTAATTAGAGGGTGAATTATTAGCTTCCCATGGTGCACTGCAGGGACATTAAAAATGAGGGGGCTTTGCTGCTTGCCTTTTAGATGGTTAGTCTTGGTTTAATATATTCGTGTTTCTAGGTGAGCAGCAGGGGACAGTTTTTATGATTATAATTGTTGCATAATTACTGGCCTAAGGTTGCCTATTGTTAAATAAAAATGCTGAGATACTAATGTTTTATTGAACAGTACAAGGAGATAAAATTGTAATATCTTTTCCTGAGCAATCGAAGCTGCTCATTTGCAGCCTGGTGACAACCCTTAGTCGTCTTATGGAAGAGGTAGATGGGTTCTGCCTGGGCTAGAAGTCAAATGTAAAATATTTTCTTAGAACAAAAGAACTGGTAGGAGGGAAGGGAAATGGAAGCTGAGGAGCACATAGATGGGCTATCACAGCCTCTGTGTGTGACAGGGGCAGGGGCTGTCTTGGAGTGGGAAAGATAAATGCACAAGTGCTAGATGTGAAGATTAGCTCTCAGCCAGCTATTTATGGGCAAGAAGATGTCACAAGTGGCCTTTCCCACACAGGATGCCCCTTCCTGCAAGAAAAACTGAGGGGAAACTGAGGCTGAGGGATCAAGGGCTATCAGACCCGGGACATGGCCACCATCAAATGTCCCATCACGAACTAACGATATCCCTGTCTTCAGTCCTTTGAGTCACCGAGAAGACATCTGTGGAAGAACCCACCAAGATGGATCTTTATTATTTCTCAAATCTACTTCTTCCTCTTCACCCCACCAGCCCACCCTACCCCAGGAGCCATCATCAAAATTAATGGTCTTTCTGCATCCCGTGTCTGGCACCAGCAACCTATCTTCTGCAGTTTGCTGAGATTCCTGCATCCAGGCAGGGGATGATTCCTGCCTGAAGCCAACCAAATAAGAAAAATGCATTTGATTCAGGTCTGCTGCCTCACCAGAGAAGCATAAAGAAAGGGGGAAATACCACTCAATTTGGAAAAAAAGTAAACATCTGATCAATTTGGTCCAACCCCTAAAGTGTCCTATTCCTCAGAGGGGTGAGATGAAATAAATCACCGTTTTTACTGTCCATTGAAGTGTGTGCAAGTAGGACAATGAAGGTAGAGTGGAAAGAGTATGCCTGAATTCCAGAAAGTCTAAGAGGGAGACAGCAGCCTCTTCTCCAAGACACCCTTGGGATGTTCCCTGGGCTCTGCCCAGCAGTCTTCTAGATCTTGACCAAGAGTTTCACGGCAGCAGAAACTACAAACCAATGTTCCTCTTTCCAAGGGCATATGTGGTTCTTTCAGGGCAAACCTTAGTGTTGTGGAAAGAGCCCTAGGCTTTTAGGCAGGAAGCCTGAGTTTTGTTCCCAACTCAGCTACCCCTCAGCAACTCCCAAACAAGTCACTTCGACTCTCATCTTTGCAACAGAAATCATAACACTACTCTGTCTACCTTACACAATTCATGTGAAGTCTGAATGAACTTCAAAGAACCAAGGACTATGGAAACCAGAAAGAGCTCATCTGATTCAATTTCTTTCCAAATGCAGGAAATCTTTCCAGAGCATTCCAGACAGATGTTCATCTTCCCTCTGCACAAAGATAAATACTCTGGGCAGCTCAAAGAAACTCCTGCTTTTGCTTGATATCTCTGCCTCTGCCTTTTTGTGAGAGCTGAGGTCTGCCCAGCCCCAGTCCAGGCTGCCCTGGGCTGTACCTTGTCCACAGAGTGGCTCTGCAGAAATTTGATGACAGTGATTTGCTTGCCCTTGGTCTGATCTTCTCCAGGACAATCTCAAGTTCCTCGGCTATTCTTCATGTTTTTCATCCTTTATCATCTTCCTCCTCTGCTCTCTCCCTTTAGATAACTTACCCAGTCTACACCAGAAAGGAACACAATTCCATGAGCAATTGGGCCAGTCCACATAGCCTTCCTCAATCTAGTCACTATATTCCAATTAATGCAGCTTCGACCATGCAAGATTTTTAGCAGACACAGCAAACAGTTGACTCATACTGAGCCTGTGCTCAGCTAAATCCTCCAGACCTTTTTTCCACATTAGTGACTTTTGTTTGGAATATAAAAAGCCTCACCTTTTCTATATGTGTTTATTGTTTTGAAACTAAACATGTGATTTTATATTTCTGTTTTGTTCAACATGTTGGTTTGGATCTGTCTTTCCCAAACATGATAAATCTTTATAAATCCTGATTCTGTCACCTCATGCTTGAATTGGAAAGCTCTGCCTTACAGCTTTGTATCATCTGTAGATTTTTTTAAGCAAACCTTCAACTGTCTCTGGTGAAAAATAGTGAGTTGACAATATTGATCCATGGGGAATCTATTATATCAGAGCAAAGGAAGATAGTAAGGCCAAAAGAAATAAATTAATTAGGTTGGTAAGCTGGGGAAAAGTAAACAGGTCACTAAAATCTTGCAGGTCAAAATACTTTTAAAAGGAGAAATGCTCAATACTTGCTGCATTTGTACACCCGCAACAAAAGGACTCAAGATGGTAAGATCACAGATGGACTTGACCAGTAAGGTTAACAGTACATAAATCTAAGACATTCTTCCATCACTTACAGTTTCCCAGGCAGCAGGGTCCCAATCTATGATAATGATGTGACAAACCACGTGCAAATGAAGGATGGAATTAGGACAGTGCAACGCAGTCTAGTTCATTTTGTCTTAGAGAACTCAACTCCTAGCCAACAGGAGAACATGGAAGTCACAGGTTAAAATGAGTAAAAGAGTTAAATTGAGCTTGCGTCCTGCAAAACCCCCAGAATTCTTGCTTTCCACCATGTGTTGAGCTGCGACCTAGACTAAGAAATCAAGGCACTGCACATCAGCATCTTCTGCCCTTCAGCACGGTTGCCTGAAGACCCTTGACCAGACACTGATAATGTTGTCTCTTCTAAATAAGATATTTGGAGCTGTTACTTATGCCATTCTCTCTGAGATCAATATTTGCAGGGAAAATATAGACCTTCTCAGAGGAAAAGCCTAGGTAAAACCCAAAAGATTAGTTTCCTGACGCTTCTATAGCAAGTTACCACAAATCTGGTGTCCTAAACCAGAAGAAGTTTATTTTCTCTCAGTTCTGGCCGTCCAAAATCAGTTTCACTGAGTCGATATCAAGATGCTGGCTGGCCCACACTCCTCTCTCAGGAAGAATCTGTTTATTGCCTCTTCCAGCTTCTGGTGGCTTTTAGCATCCCTTGACTTGTGGCCACATTATTCCAGTCTACTAATGGTCATGTTGTCTTCTATTCTATACACCTCAAACCTCCCTCTACCTCTGTGTGTGGGGAGGAAGGGGGGCTACTAGGGATTAAACTTAGGGAAAAGGGAGTTTACCTCCAAGCTACACCCCCCAGCCCTTTTTATTTTGAAACAGGATCTCACTAAGTTGCTGAGGATTTCACTAAGTTGCTAAGGCTGGCCTGAAACCTGTGATCCCCATCTCAGTCTTCCACATACTGAGATTACAGGCATGCACCACCACACCCAGTTCCCCTGCCTCTTTATAAAGGTGCTCATGATTGGATTTAAGGTCCATCTAGATAATACAGGATAACAACCCCATGACAAGACCCTTAGCTTAAGCACATTTGTAAAATCCCCTTTCCTGTTAAGATATTATTTTTAAGTTCTAGGATTTGAGTCCTGTTATTTTTGGTTGGCTGGTTTTTGGCCTTCTATACCTAGATTCATTTCTTTAAAATGTTGATCATGACAAAATCGGCATCAGAATCCCACATGGTGCTATAATCCACCACCCTGAGATAGTCATTCCTTGGTCAACATCCTAGGAAAACTCATACAGCCAGCTTTTAACAGCTGATTGTGAAGTCACCCAAGGAATGTATAAAAGGCACAAAATCAGTCCAGGAATACATAAATTATTGTTGGTTCTCAAAGGATAAATGGCCCAAGGTCCACGCATGAAAAATAAAAATCTGAATTTCCCAAAGAGTGTTAGGGAAGACCTTCCTATAGGTCTGATGGGCTTGGGGGTCCCATCAACATAGAAACAAGGAGGCGAGAGTGCTCCAGGAGGGATTCCTCAAAGGCAGACTCCTCTATGGAGTCTGGTTTGCAGGGCACTTATAAAATGCCCTTGGGAGCACCACCAGTGAAAAGATGGGAAGAGAATGGGGAAAAAAAGATGTCTAGATGCCCTGCAGGGCCAGCAACAGCCTGGCTAAGCCCACAGTGAGCTATGGAGCTGGAATGTTCCCTCAGAGTTGTCCTGAGATGTCTAAGATGATCATGTCTTTCTATTCTCACATCAAATTAGTCCCTGGATGTGAGCCTCTCAGGGATAGCTGTGGCCTGAGCAAGGCAGCCCTGCAGCTGAGCTCACCCCTCAAGTGGCTAATCATGGCTCCCATTGTTTCAGGAGAATGCATTCTGAAACATCACTGAACACTGAGGCACCATAATGGGGCAAGATCTCCAGGTAGGAAAACCTTCTAGAATAGAATGGGAACAACTACAAAGTCTCATGGTGTGTTTTTGTTTTGCTTTAATTGAGGTTTTTTTTTTTTTAGTTAAGATATTTTAAAAGAATGTTGTCATCAAAATTCAATTTCCTTCAAAAAAATGTATTACCAGCTGGGCGTGGTGGCGTGGTGGCGCACGCTCGTAATCGCAGCACTTGGGAGGCTGAGACAGGAGGATCGCACAGGTTTGAAACCAGCCTCAGCTATTTAGTGAAGCTCTCAGCAACTTAGCAAGACCCTTTTTCCAAATAAAGTATAAAAAAAAATAGGTCTAGGAGTATAGCCCGGAGGTAGGAAAGCCCCTGGGTTCCACCCTCAGTACCATACACACACAAAAAAATTATTACCAGGAGTTAAAAAGAAAAATGTCCATTCTTACCATTTGTATTGAAATTATACTAAAGATTATAACAAGGAAAAGTAGGCAAGAAAATAGAATAAAAGGCATCCAATTTGTAAAGGAAAAAAGTAATACTATCTATTTGTACATGGCATAATACTGTGTGTAGAAATGCTTAATGAATCCACTAAAAATTATTAGAATTAATAATGAGTTCTCCAAGTTTGTGGGTACAAAATCAATATTAAAAGTCAATTTTATTTCTGTATATTTGCAATGAATGATCTGAAAATTAAATTAAGAAAATTATTTCCCTTACAATACCATTAAAAACAGAATTCTTTGGAGTAAATTTAATAAAAGAAGTCTTAAATGTATACTACACAAACTACAAAATGTTATTAAAAGAAATTAAAGACCTAAATAAATGAAAAAACATCCCATGCTCATGGATCAGAATACAATACTGGTAATCTGTTAATACCACCCCCAGGAATCTACAGGTTCAATGCAATCCCTAACAAAATTCTAAGGGCGTTTTTTTGGAGAAATGGAAAAGCTGATCCTCAAATTCATAAGGAATTGCAAACAGTGTTAAGTATTTAAAATAATTTTGAAAAAAAGCAAAGTTGGAGGACTCACAAATCCTAATTTTAAAATGTATTACAAAGCTACAGTGTTGTTTGGGACCACACTGTTTAAGTATGAAGATAGACAGATGTGTAGAACAGAATATACTACAGAAATAGAACAGACTACAGATATATACCTATACACCAGTGGGAAATTGAAACGTGTGCCAGAACTACTCAATGAGGAAAAAACTGACCAAGAAATGATGCTGACATAACTAGATGTTCACATGAAATAATGAGATACATGCTCTACGTCATACCACCTGCAAAGACTATGTCAAAAGGGATTGAGAATCTAAATGTAAAAGGTAAAACTTTAAAACTCTTAGAAGAAAGCGTAGATGTAATTCTTAGTGACCTAGATTAGCCAATTGTTTGTTAGACTTTACAAAAGCATAAGTAATAAGAAAAATAGATAAACTGGACTTTACTAAAACCAAAAGCTTTTGTTCTTTAAGAAGATATAATTCAAAGGAGGGGAAGCCCCAGTGGAGTGATGGAGGGGCATAAGGGGGGGGCGGCAGGCGAAGGTAGGGAGACTCAAGGAAGGAAACACTTGAGGGGACATGACCCACAGTCAGCGCCAACCTGAACGCTGTGCACGGGGAGGGGGAGGGAGTGGCGGGCCAGGGGAAGCGCCCCGACTGCTGTATACATGTATGTCTCCATCACTCTGAACTAGGAATAGTAATAATAAAGGATACAGTCAATAGAGTGAGCAAGCCACAGAATTAAAGAAAATAGTTCCTACTCCTATAACTGATAAGGGACTTGTCCCTAGAATAAATAAAGGACTATTACAGAGCTAGAGCTACAGCTCAGCTACACATTTGCATAGCAGTGGCAAAGGCCTGAGTTCAATCCCCAGCACAGAGAAAAAAATGGAAAAAAAAAAAACTGCCACCACTTCAGAATAAAAAGTCAAGCTGCATGAGGTGGCACAAGCCTGTAATCCTACTACTTGACAGGCTGAGACAGGAGGATCACAGGTCGGAGGCCAGTCTCAGCAACTTAAAGACATCCTCAGCAACTTATTGAGACCCTGTTTCAAAAAGGAAAGAGAGCCGGGCGTGGTGGCGCACGCTTGGACTCCCCGTGCTTGGGAGGCGGAGACAGGAGGATCGCACTGGTTCGAAGCCAGCCACGCTCGCTTAAAAGACCCTGTTTCCAAATAAAAATATAAAAACTAGGTCTGGGAGTATAGCCTGGAGGTAGAAGGGTTTCCAGGAACTCCAGTACCACCAAAAAAAAAAAGGAAAGAGAGAATTAAATCTTTAGTGGGACAAAAATAAAAATCTGAATAGACATTTCTTCAGAGAGAATATGTTGGAAGAAATACACAACTGCATCCACTTTGGAAAAATTCTAGCAGTTCCTCAGAATATTAAACATAAGGTTACCTACCATATGACCCAGAAATTCCACTCACACTCAAAAAATGAAAATATATGTCCATACAAAAACTGGTACATAAATATTCATATCAACATTTTTTTTTCTCTTTTTGCAGTACTGGGGATGGAACCCAGGGGCATTCTACCTCCAAGCATCACCTCCAGCCCTATTTTTAATTCTTTATTTTGAAACAGGGTCTCACTGAGTTGCAAAGGGCCTCACTAAGTAGTAGCTGAAGCTGTCCTGGAACTGCGATCCTCCTGTCTCAGCCTCCCAAATGCTGGATTACAAACGCGCACCGCCACACCCAGGTTCAGCATTATTTTTAATATCCAGAAAGTAGAAGCCGCCCAAGTATTCCTCAACTGATGATTGGGTGTGTAAAATACAAGCATTGTCTAGACAATGGGAAATTATTTGGCAATAAAAAGGAATTCAGTATTGATATATCTATCAACATAGATGGACCTTGAGAACAAGCCAGATACAGACAGATATATAGCTCTATCTGAAATGATTGCATTTATATGAAATGTTGAAAATGGGCAAATCCAAAGAGATAGAAAATAGATTAGTGGTTGCCTAGAGCTGTGGGAAGCAGGGGAGAACGGAGGAGTGACTGCTAATGAGTGTGATATTTATTTGGGGGTGACGAAAATGTTCTAAAATTGGCCATGATGATGGTTCACAACTCTGTAAATGTACTAGAGACTGTTGAATTGTACACTTTAAATGGGTGTGTTATATGGTATAAGAATTATATTTCAGTAAAGCTGTTTCGTGTGTGTGTGTGTGTGTGTGTGTGTGTGTGTGTGTATGTGTGTATGTAGGATTGAACACAGTTAAGTTCTAACTCTGAGCTACACACCCAGCCCTTTTCATTTTTTTTTTAATTTTGAGATTGTGTCTCATTAAGTTACCATGCAGTGGCCTCAAACCTGCAATCCTCCTGTCTCACCTCCCAAGTACTGGATTTATAGGCATAGGCTACCATGTCTGGCAATCTATTATATTTTAAAAATATAATCTATTAAGTATATTTAATAAACGGAATCAATTATTGTATAGAGAAGTGACCACTGAGATTGTTGAGCCATGGGTGGAATGTGCTCTATCATATACACAAGAAAAAAGTCCTTCTTGACAATTCCCTTTCCCTCCTCCTTCCTCTACAGCAAATCAAATAGTTCTCAAATCTTTTCTGTATTTCCACTGTCACAACTACTCAAACGGTACTCACCCCAACCCAGGCCCCTCTGAGGCCTCCTGAACACCCTCCAGTCTCCCCACTGCAGAGTAATCTTTGTAAAATGCAATTGGCACCATTTCGACACATTTCAATGACTTTCTGTGGCCCCAGGGATAAGCCCCACAGTTCTTCTAGGGATCTACAAACCCTCACTATCTAACCTCTGCCTGCGTCTACAGCCTCAACTGCACCTGCTCCCTCATCTCTCACCACACCTCAGCCACTGCCCTTCCCAACCCCAGGCCATGGCCCAGCTCCACCAGAGGCACTTCCCCTCTACCCCAACCACTGCTTGTCTTTCATTCTTGATTGGAAAAAAAAAATGCTCCTGAGGAAGCAATCCTTGGTTCCTTCTCTCCAGAAATGAGCACGTCACCACACGCTCTCACGCCAGTAAGTCTCCCTCCAGCACCGATCACATTTGCCCCTAAATGATTATTTGTGTAACATTGTCTCCCCTGCTGTCACATAAGCTCTGCGAGAACAGGGGTTACATCCATCTTGTTCATCGTTTTAATCCACAAAATCTAACATTGTGCGTCATGGGAAAAATGTAGAATATATATTTGTAAATGAATGAGTAGATAAATGAGGTGAAGGCATGATAGGCACTATATAAGGAGATCACACTGGGACTACTGAAAGAATATAGACAAGAAAACTCTTGAGACTGATGAATGGGAAGACAATTCCATTCAGTTCTGGTCTTCCTGCAAGAGAAAGGATATACAGGATCTTGGAGGCAGATGAAACCCTCAAAATCATCTTGTTCAGTACTGCATGTTCCCTCTTGTGTGTGGAAACTAAAAAACATTCAGCCTGAAAGTATAGTAGTGGTCACTAGAGACTGAGAAATGAGGAAGAGGGTGGAGAAAGGGAAGTTAGAGCCGGGTGTGGTGGCGCAGGCTTGTAATCCCAGCATTTGGGAGGCTGAAACAGGAGGATCGCAGTTCACAGACAGCCTCAGCTATTACTTAGTGAGGCCCTTTGCAACTCAATGAGACCCTGTCTCAAAATAAAGAATGAAAAATAGGGATGGGGGTGTAGTTCACAGGTAGAGTGCCCCTGGGTTCCATCCTCAGTGCCACAAAAAAGAAGGAAAGAAAAAGGGAGGTTGGATTTGATCTCTGCATGCTATAAGCCTGTATGGAAATATCACATTGAACCCCACTACTATACAATTAATACGTTAGTAAAAAATATTTTTAATGAAATGAAGTTATCTTATCCACATTCCTCCTTTCTTGAGCTGATCTCTAAAAGTCAGTTTGAAACATTAAATTGCACCCATTGCTTCAAAACAAGATTCCTGGGATAAAACTCCAAACGTCTTGGCATGATACACAAGACTAAATAATCTGGCCACAGCCTATGCTATCTACCATGATCATCACCACCACAGCAACTGACATGCTGTTTCTCACCTAAATCAAAAATTTTTAATTTCATGCCTTTGTGTAGTTTTCCCTCTTCCTGGGATGTTTTCCCCTGAGTTAAAAGAAGACCTTTAGACACATTAAAATTACTAGAGTTTACTAATTCACAAACCAGAGAGCACTCAGAGCAAGGAGAGGTTCCGAAAACTCCACCCAGCCAAGCAGCAGGCAGTGCTAACAGACACGAAAAGGAAGGGACGTACAGAAACAGTTTGCTTGGTCTTATTTTTAGCACAAGGTGATGAGTTGGCAGCCTAATATTGGTTGAAGTTTGGCTGCTGTGATTGGCTAAGGTTCAACTTTTGTTAGTAGAATATACTCTTAGGTTGCAGTTTGTTTACATACTAAGTCCAGTTGCCGTTCAGTATGTAGAGACTCAAGATACGGAGGCCACATTAGACCAAACTAAATTTGATTGAAAACCTGTATTATCACTCCCATGCCACCAAATCCAACAAATGTCTACCAAAACTTTACTTTCTCTATAATGCCTTCCTCAGTCTTTTAAATACAGTTGCCACTTTATCTGGACAATTACAGTGCTTTCTTTATGATTCTATAATTACCATATATCATGTGAAGAATAGGTTGTAGAGTTCTCATATGAGACAAAAATCATGCAGGACTGGTCAAAAAATCACCTTTGAAATATCCCTCAAGTAGGGCACAAAGTCATGGAATATTTCTCAGCCAGTTCAATAATATTATTTTGCTCCAGTTTAAGAACAGAAAATTGTGTGGGTACTAGATGAAATTACTGACTTGTGTTTAGGATTCATGCTATACAAAAAGTCTACACACATCTTTACTCTAATGATATTTAGCACAGAACACTCACGGCATGAAAGACTTCTGAGAACAAACTAAGAGGATGAAAATTTATACCTCTTGCTTATGCTCCCTCTGAGAATACTGGATGGGGATGCAGGCACACTCACGCTCTCGCACTCACAGACTATATCCAAGGAGAAATGACCCAGGTTCTGCCCAGGGTCCACTTCGTCTTGTCTCACAAGTCATAGTAAATTTATTAGAATTACTCCTAAAATTGAGAGTAAAGAAATTGAGTCTAAAGCATGATAGTTACAACCTAGATGTAACTTTGGGTTCCATATAACCCAAGCTCATAAGAATTTAAATTATAAAATAAACCTTAGACTGCAATGAGGTAGAAATTCATCAACAGAATGTCAACCTTTATTTTTACCAGGATATAGTAATATATATATATATATATATATATATATATATATATATATATAAATAATTCATAGTCCCAAACCAATCTTGATCGGAATCCCTTTCTCCATTGCAAATACCTCTATACCTAACCACTACCATAGAGTGTCTCTCAAGCAAAACTCCAAATCACTTTTTCCAGTGTCAATGTACTGGATGTTTCTCTTTCTCCAACTTTATGTTGCAGACTAACCTCATTTGATTACCATTCCCCTAACTCCTTCACTCTCTAGACTTTTTTACTGCAAAGATTGTCATGCAATGATTCACGTTCCAAATTTGATATGTACATGCCCATGCATGAACATGGGCTTGTGTCTCCCACCATGTTTTTAAGATATTTATTTGAATTAATTGCCAACTCCTTAAGAGAGTGCATGCTTAAAAACTGTGATTTTCAGTTCTCTTGAAAAAAAAAAACTCAGATGTGGAAATACTGGGCTGCCTTTCCTCCATGGTCCCCACCCTCCCCATCTGGCCCACTTCACTTGCTCCCACTTCTTGCGTGGAGCTTATAAACATTGAGTTGGTTTCTTTTGCTGTGCCTACAGCTCCAATTCTGCTTCTGAGATCTGAAACCCAGGCCCCTCTTTAGTTGTAAGGTGTGAGCAGCAAGCAAGAAACAAGTTAAATCAAGTCTCAATCATATAATCGCACACCCTGGTGAGAGAGGTGGAGACATGGTTTTCTACAAAGGAAAAGACAGTTTCTGACTTATCTCTGCACCCTTAGCATACACATTGTGTTTGGACAGATCAGACACTCGGGAAACCACGGTCCCATGAAGGACAAAGCAAAAGTGATGGGAATTTCTCTCATGTAATTGAAAATGTGCATTTTCAGTTTCATTTCATCTATTCCTTTCCTCCTTCCTTTCTGTAGACTCACCGTCTCCCCAGGCCCAAGCCAGGGCTGGGAGGTGGGTCAGGAAGTGGTTGAAGAGAAGTGACTGGAAGGAGGTCAGGGGCAACTTCCAGCCTGAGCCCCACGGCAGGGACCCCAGCCAAGTGCCGCTCCCCCACCCCCAGTCTGGCTCAGCAGCCAGATGGTATGCGTTTCCCATCCCCTCAGCCCAGGCAGGCTGTGAACAGGCACCGTCAAGTGTGGTCCTCGTCCACCCAGCCCTAGGGCCTGAAGCTGCCTTGTTCCAGCAAATGACAACTTTTTAATTTTGAGCCTTTGGTCCCCGGTGAGAGAGGTGGAGAAAGGGGTGAGGATGCATCTGGATCCTGCAAAAGCAGAGAGACCTTGGGCAGAGAGCAACCTTGAGAGGTCATCTGCCTTCTGCCTGGCCAGAATCTCTCCTTTGTCCAGGGCGCAAGCGGGCCCACCTCCTTCAAGAAGCCTTCCTGGTCTACTCCTGACCTCACTGTTCCCTCTGCCCTCCCAGCATGTCCAAACACCTGAAAGAAGCACTCAGTGGAAGCAGTCACTGGTTGAACTTGGAGCCAGACAAACGCATCCAAATGTTGGCTTTGATCCTCACAGTGGGTGAGTCACCTTGCAAAAGCCACTGCCTTTCTGAGCTGTAGTTTCATAAAATGGGAATAAATCCCTTTCCTGACTGCATATAGGATCGTTGAGAGGGTTTAATGAGGTCACAGAGCGGGGAAATCCTTTGTAAAGCTGACATAAAAGAAAAAGCGTTTACCATTCCACTTCTCTGTCTCAACCTTTCCTGCATTACAGTGAGTTCCTAAAAGTTGCCCCTCACTCCAGGACACTGGGAGCTCCTTGAAGGCAGATTCCTGCCTCCTAGCAACAAACCGCCAGCTCTCTCCTAGAAGGGGTTTGGTGAGAGTTATCTGGGTGACCAATGGGCCCTGGGGAGTGACTCGGGCTGGACACAAGTCCATAGGAACCTCAGAGACTAGTCTGTATCAGATGAAGGGACACTGATTTTCGGATGAGTGGCTGCTTCAGTTTTTTCTCTGTTCCACTTTTAGAGGGTAAGTGTTTGGGGCAAATGCTCAGGAAACACAGAAGCAATGAGTGAAGAAGCTGAGTGGGAGGACTGGAGGAAGGTGCGATGGGTCTGGGCTTAGGAGCCAGCATGGCAACCCTGGGCACTGCACTTGATGTGGGGAAAGGGCTTTCTAGGGCTCCAGGTGCAGACCAGCAGTGAAAGGGACTTTACTGTAGATGCAAAGCCCTGCCGCGTTGGAGGCCTTGTCCGGAAACCTCAGGAGGTGCTCACAAAGCAGATACAAGCAAAGGCCAAAGCAATTTTTAAAAATGCAGTCCCGGCATCTTGACAGGCCAGAATTGGAATCAATCATCCCAGGCTCCATGCCTCTATTTGTACAACTCAAGTTGCCCACTGCCTTGACCAGGAGCTAGTTTGAGGCTGGGCACTGATGGTTAAGTTGGCCTCGAGGAAGGCACTTGCCCACTTGGCCCAAGTGGTCAGGGAACATCTGAGCAGTATTTTCCAACCAGGCACCAATGGTCTCACCCTCCTCTTCCTTCGCAGCCTCAGGTCTTTGGAAAAGCAGGCAACAGGGAGCTCTGAAGCAGAGGTCACTACAGAAATAGGATTTCTGAACCAGGGCAAGAAAGAATGGAGTCAAGTCTGTTCTTTTGTTTTATGGCACTGGGAATTGAACCCAGGGGCATTCTACCTCTGAGCTATATCCCTAGACTGATTTTATTTCTTATTAGTCTCACTAGGTTGCTGAGAGCCTCACTAAGTTACTGAGGCTGTCCTTGAACTTGCAATTCTCTATTCTCAGCCTCTCAAGTACTAAGATTACAAGTATGGGCCACCATGCCCAACTATTAGGGTCAAGTGGTTTTGGTTTTGTTTTTGTTTTTTTGGTGGTACTGGGGTTCCTGGAAGCCCTTCTACCTCCGGGCTACACTCCCAGACCTATTTTTTATACTTTTTTATTTAGAAACAGGGTCTCTTAAGCCAGCTTCGAACCTGTGCGATCCTCCTGTCTCCGTCTCCCAAGCGCGGGGATTACAAGCGTGCGCCACCACGCCCGGCTAGGGTCAAGTTTTGAAAGCAAACTCACCAATGTTTATGCTGAGATGAGCAGATTCAGGTTCTAGAGTAGATAGCTTTCTACTGTTCCTTCTTTGGCACTTGCATTGGGCTTCCAGGTCCCAGCCTGTAACTGCTATGAGTGATAGCACACCAGGCCCTGGGCTATTAGGATAACTCCAGCGATTTAATAATTCTCCTGACACTGCCTCAAACAGCTTTGTTACTACTTCTCCACCTGCTGTCCAGTTTTGTCCTTGCAATAAGCAATGAGGAGGTCAGGGTTCAGATCATACTCATTGCACAGATGGGGAAACTGAGGCTCAGAGAGTGAAGGAATTGCTCACCACAATCCATGCCCAAGCTCTGGGGCTAAGCAGGCTCTTATTCTAACTGCTAAGAGGAACCTTGGCATACATCCCATAAAGAACAGGAGGTCAGACTTAGGTTCGAATCCCAGTTCAGTCATTTACTAGAATGCAAACCCTGAGGCAAATCACTGGCCATTCCTGAGCTTTATCTAAAAATGAGAATTGTAGTGTCTCTGTTACAGGGCTGGTTGTGGGCTAGGAATACACTTCGCTAGTAGACTGCTTACCTAGCATGATCAAAGCGCCAGGTTTGATCCCAAGAGCTGAAAAAAAAAGCAGGGTTGTTGTGAGCATTAATGAGAAGAATAATTATGAAGGTGTCCAGTACATTTTCTGCACATAGTATAGGCTCTCAGTCTTTGTTGCTTTTTGGTGGTAACTTGTTCACTCACAAAGCCAAGGTGAGATGACCAGTGGAATTTAGCACACACTTGACCTGCATGCACATCAAGGATGGATGATTTAGTGAGATCCTGTCTCAAAAAAACAAATAAAGAGGATGGGGAGTATGGCTCAATAGTAAAGCACTCCTGGATTCAATACCGGTACTGAGAGAGAGGAAAAATAAAGAAGAAAATCACACAAAATATAAGGCAGAGACGCAAAAATAATTTAAAGGGACTAAAATATAAACATGACTATAAGCCACAAGACAGGCAGCATTTTTGAAGACTGAACTTAACTTGAAGTAGACACTGGCACTTGGCTCGATTCTCACTGACCAGTAACAGGCAGCAGCAATTTGTCTGCAAAACCTCCCCAGCTCCATTGCAAAGAGTCATTCTTGCAAGGACCCTTACATAAGCCGGGTCACAAAGTGAGCTGTGATTTTGCAAAAGGCTGAACCATTGTTCAGGAATGTTTCTCATTACAGAGGTCACATGGGACTTGAGACGCCTGTCCCCAGGGCAAGCCGAGGGATGCAGCAAGCTCTTCTCCACCAAGCAGAGCGGGAACAAGCAGTCAGAACTCCTCCTCCAGGCTGCCCACCCCTGGACCCTGCCTGGACCACCCCTCTTACCTGTCACCGGGGCCCTGGGTCTCTACTCTTATGGCATTTGGGAGTCTCTGGGAGGGTCTGAAGCCCTCCCTGCCCCCCGCCCATCCTCCTCTCCCCTTCTCTTCCTTCTGAGCATCTTCCGCTTCACTAATGATGACATTTTCACCAAGTGGCAATGACAAGAGAAATTAGTTCAGAGCCTCTGGCAACTGAACATTGAGCATCTAGATTAAACTTTCAAAGGGAAAATATAATCTGAGCATGCAGGGAAATCGTTTGGTATTTGGGAAAGACTTCAGGGTGGAAGAGTCAGTACAAGCCACAGATCCTCAAGGGGGGCAAGCGAGAAGGACACAGAGAGTCGGAAGAAGCGGGCAGATCTGCATACTCAGAGGCAAAGCCTGGCCTCATATGTAAGGCAGAGGGTCCTCGTCTGCTCTTAGCTGCAACCGAACCTGTCAGGGTGTTCCACAGCTTAATGAGCCCATCAGGCTGGAGAGGCACTGACTGTAACATTTCAGCTAATTGGCCACAACATTTCTCTTCCATCACTTCCCTCTGGCTTCCCCGTACACCAACCCCTTTTCCCAATCACTAAAAGTTATTAAGAAAGCTTGGCATTAAGCCAGACATGACAGAGCTCTTCTCATGTACCCCAGCACTACTTTTGTCATTTTTAAAGTCAGCCTTTATGAAGGGTGGTCCCTGCGAGTGGCCAGCGGAGACGAGTGCCTGCGTGACCGAGCAAATGTTCACAGGAGGCAGCTACTGTCTCTCTTGGTTCTGCATACTTAAGACATGGGGCCAGGTTTCAGGTGCAGGAGTCAGTGTGGTTAGCGCCCTCAGAGCCACAGGACTGGTGCATGCTGCACAGTGGAGGTGTGTCTTTCCCATCAGCATCCCTTGGTCCTCTCAGGGCTGGGCAGTGCACAGCCCGCACAGCAGCCTGTCGGCTTCCACAGCTGACTCTGTTTTTGCACACCACTGCTCCTACAATGCCTAGCACAGTGTAAGGCACAGAACATAGTCGACCTTTGACATATTTATCATATTTCTGTACAAACATAGGAGCTAATGAGTTTAAGTCTGAATTTCAGTTGTTTTACTACAGTTGACTTTGTGTTTGTTTGTATTGGAGATGAATCTCCAAGCTATATCCCTAGCCCTCTTTTATTATTTATTTTGAAATAGGGTCTTGCTAAGTTGCTGAGGCTGACCTCAAACCTACAGTCCTCTTGTCTTGACCTCTCAGATTCTGAGATTATAGGCATGAGACACTGCATCCAGCTCAGAACTTTTTTGGGGTCTTCTTTTCCCCACCATGATCATCGGGCTTAGCTCCATATGGACATGAGAACAAAGAGTCCTGGATTCTCGGGCTGCCTCTGGCTCAAAGCTTCCCAGACTCTGGGCCTTGACTTCCTCATCTGTTAAAAAAAAAAAAAAAAAAAAAACAGACTATTGGCTCTTGACCTCTAAGGCCTTTTCCAGCACTGTCACTGAGAGGACAAGCCCTCCAGCTTGAGAGAGACCTGGCTTAGGACCTCAGTGAAGTATGAATGAAGAGCACTCTTCCTCTTCATCTCTTTCCCTTCTGTGATGACTTTGTTCTCAGCCTGGTTTCACTTCATGGCATTAAAATGTCAACTAGAGCCCAACTCCTGAGCAACCCCAGCAGAAAAGCTCCTGTCTTCATAGCAGTAAAAAACAAAACTCCAAAAGGCAGTCTCACTGAAAACATTGGTCACATGCTTATCCTAGGGGGAATCTGATGTTCTGATTGTCCAGCGAGGGCCACGTGTATCACAACTTTGTGGACTGAGAGTGAAAGAGCTCTTCAGAGGAAGCACTGGAGAGGAAAGAGTGCTGCCCTTCCTTAAAACGAGGAATGACTCCAAGAGATCCTGAGAGGGCAGAAGAAGCCAGGGGAAGTTCATCTAGAGAGAGTTCAGTGTTACGATTTAGATTTAGAATGTCCCCAAGAAAAACTCAGGTGTTAGGCAATGCAACTAGGCTCAGCAGTGAGGCATGGCAGGAAGAGGTGGACCAGGGTGTGTGGTTAGCACTGCATCCATTCCTGTTCCTTTACACTCTCACTCTCTCTGCTTCCCCTCGTCCATGGGCTCAGAGTGGCATTCCTGCACCATGCCCTGGAGCCGGCCAACCACAAGCAGAACTTCTGAAAACTCCAAAACTGTGAGCCCAAATAAACTTTTCCTTTTCTATGTCAGGCATTTCAATCACAGTGATGAAACAGCTGACTTAAATATTCTGGCTTATTAAAATAAATGAATAACTGGGCGTGGTGGTACACACTTGTAATCTCTGCTCTTAGGAGGCTGAGACAGGAGGATCACACAGGTTCAAAGCCAGCCTCAGCTACTGAATAAGGCTCTCAGTAACTTAGTGAGACCCTGTTTCCAAATAAAATATAAAACAGGTCTGGGATTATAGCCCGGAAGTAGAAAGCCTCTGGGTTCCACCCCCAGTACCACCAAACATAAATAAATAAATAAATGCCAAAAGGTGGTTTATTAAAACTATGAGATATTCTTGATCCATACTTTCAACAAACTATTATAGTGATAATATTCCCTAGAAATAAATAATATAGGGCAGTGATCTCTCTTCCTTGGTTCTTGCTGCTTCTGAGAGAAAGAATTTAAATGGAAATCATGAACAGGGGAATATAAGAGGTTTATTTAGGGAACTGGGGGCACAGTGTAAAAGAAGGCCATGATGAGGGGTTTTTTGTTCCAGAAAAAAGGTTCAGGTTCCAGAATAGAATTGGGATACGTTCAGGAGAGAGGGTACAGAAAGGATCAATTCCCCACAATGGAAAATGGCATGGAACAAAAACACTCCAGACAGAGGGGAGGAAGCAGGGCATTCCCAGGAGTAGAGTGGTGCGGATTCTTCCAGTGGTGAGCTTAGGTCAGTCTGAGAACCTTTCCCCCTAATGTGTGTTTTCAGGGAGGTCACTTTCTCTTCCCTCACCATTGAAAGGTTCCAGTCGCCCCTCCCCACAGGGGGCGGGGCCGGAAGCTAGGAGGTGGAGCCCGGTGATTCCGGGAGGGGACCAGGGCCTCCCGGTCAGGAAGAAGAGAGTTCAGAGAGGAGCCTGAGAGGGAGGGACGCGCTCTCTCCCCGACACCAGCCTCCGCGGCCACGCGGGGGCTGGAGGCCTATCTCCCAGGAATAAAGACATCCATAATATCTACTATGGATCTCTGCGTGTCTCTATGCGCCAGGAGGACTCGCCAAAACCTTTTAACCATAACAGCATCAGCATTGTCTTCACAATGTTGGGAACTTTTCCCATGGGGTGGAGGGGTCTAAGAGAGACCTTGCAGTTCTCCAACTACAGCTAGGCGGGAATCACATGCTTCCATTGATTCTCAGGTCTCTCAGGTCAATGCCAATCTAGCCACCAGTTCATTTCTAGCTAGATATCTAATATAATGATTTCACGTGAAGAAATTAATACATCGTAATGGTGCTAATTACAAAATAAGTACAGAATGAATTTAAACATTGTACAGAGCACTGTAAGCTATGTACTTCGTTAATGGAATCTGCATTTACAGGTGAGGGAAATGGCCATTCCCAATGTTGCTAGGGCCTCTGGACCATGAGGCCTCCAGGATCCCTGTTCTCATAGCTGGTGTAGATGTGCCTGGTTTTCATGACAATTTTCAGCCATTAACAGCCAACTATATTACAGAAGAGGTTGGTTTTTTTTAATAATCACATTAAGAAGCTCTACAAATTTACAGCAGTGCTAGTATGTGTAAATCTTATTAGTAGACAATATTAAAAGTTTAATTTCAAGGGCCTTTGGTAAAAGTGAGGCAAAAACCAAATGGCCTCCTTGTATCCACTCTCACACAAAATGGTAAAGTCCCATTAGGAACAATGTGGGCATGAGGGAAGACAGAGGGGCACCTTTGAAGTTCTTATTTTTTAACTAGTGTTCTAACCACAAATTTATGGTCCTTGCTTTTAACTAGTTTTGTTGTTGTTGTTTTGTTGTTGTTGCTGTTGTGCGTTTTGTTTTGTTTTATTTTGAAACAAAGTCAGAAGTTAGGGTAAGGAAAGATAAGAAAGTAGCCAAGCTCATTTTGCCTAAGAACAGTAGAGGACCCTGTGGGTTAGTGAGAGGCATCCTTGCAGCTAGTTGAAAGCCTCATGGTCTGCAGATGATGGAACAGGGAGAGCATAAAGCTACTCCAGGAGTAAGAGAAGGACAGCTTCAGCAACGCATTTTAAGATTTTAAATGGGGATATATTAGGAGATGGAAATTTCAACATCTTGAATTAATGGTGAAACCCTCCATTGTAACAGGTATCTTTTCTCTGAAGGTGATCCTGCCCCCAGCTGGGTGTGGCACCCATCTCAGGTCAGAGATGTTGAGAAGCTGTTCTAGTAGCCATTCTGTATTCGTAAAGAGTCCTTACCATTTTATGAGCTTGGGGGGGGGGGAGCTGGGTGGGGTGGCAAGGGAGGGAGGGGTAGACAGCCAGGAGGGTGGTTTGTCAAAGGTTTGGGGAATATAAACACAATTTTCCTCCCCTCACCTCTGTGTCCTTTGAATTTCTGGAGCCGCCTGCAGACACGGTGTTGCTGATTTTCTCTGACAAAGACTCATTCAACATACACTCCAATAAAAACATTAATGGTGAACTGAGGGGTAATTAGAGAGCCCGAGTTTAATTCTGCTGACATTATCCTGCTTCTATCTGAAGGGCTGAGAGTCCCATCCTCAAGTAAGCAATTACCCAGTGCCTGAGACCAGCACCTCTGCCTGGGAGGCGGCAGAGTCTTAGAATCAGGCGGCCTCAGGAGGAGGTGGGGGAGGGGAAGAAAGTGGGGGCAGGGTAAAGCCCAGCCCTGGCTGCCAGAGCCCAGGAGAAAAATCGGGGAGAGGTCACTAGGGGTTGTGGAAGGGGTTCGTACACACACAAAGGAGGTGAGAGCGCAGGAAGAGGAAGCGGAGAGAAGAGGAAAAAAAAAAAAAAACAGAAATGGGGGCAAGAGGAGAGATCTAAGAAGGAATGGAGACCGGGAGAAAGCGCTCACAAAAGACAACGGGTGGGGGGATGAAGGCGGAGAGAGAAAAAAAGCGAGGGGCCGGAGAGGACCGCGGCGACGGGGCTGGGCGGCGGTGGGGAGGGGGCAGCCCTCCAGGGGCCTCTCCTCGGCGTCGGGCCGGGCGACCCCACCCGAGGGCCCGAGGGCCTGGGCCCCGCGGCGGCGAAGCTTGGCGGAGGTGGAGTCCGGGAGCCTGGAGACCATCGACCGGCTCCCGGCTCCCGCGCCGGGCGTCCGCGGGGACGGCGGGCGGCGGCCCATTGATCGGAGGCGGGGGCCGCCATCGATCCCGCGCCCAGCGCCTCTGATTGATGACAGCGGCGCCTCCCGCCGGCCGCGTGCTCCCCACTGGGCCGGCGAGGCCCGGGTAAGTGGGAGCAATTGGGCCCGGAGACGCCGAGGCACAGCCGCCCCGCGCGGGTGCCGGGGCCCTGCTCGCCGCAATTAGGGCTGAGTGTCTAAATCGGCCAAGTTCGCCGCGGAGCATGTCCCGCGCCTTGTTTACCGCCGAGACGTGCTCGGCCAGCCCCGCAGCCCGCCCGCCCGCCTCCCACCCGGAGCCGGGGGAGGCGCGCAGGGGGCGCGCTGGGGGCTCGAGGGGCACGCAAAGAGGGCGCAGAAGGGGCGCTCGGGGGTCGAGGGGCTGGATAGGTGCACAGGATGCGCTCGAGGGGCGCGCAGAGTGAGCTCGGGGGCTCCAGGGACTCTGGGGGGCTCGGGGCTCCAGAGAGGCGTCCCTGCAGCCCTCCACTAGCGGCCGGAGGGCCTCGCTCGGGTGAGCCCTGTGCCTTCTCTGAGCCTGATTCTCTGTGATTCCGGGGCAGTCATCCTGCTAGCCCGTTGGTTGTTAGAGGATGGGTGGGACGCTGGAGAATGTAGCTTGGAAGCATCGGAACTGGGCCCTCCTGGCGGGCGGGGCCAGGTCCCTGAAGCGACCGCTCTGTGGCAGTGTCGACTACAACCTCCATAGTGAACAGGCTCCACGAATGTGTGTTAAATAAGGAACGGACAGTGTTTTGCTTACTTCGTAATTGAAGACACTGAGGTTCAAGAGGTTGAAGATGGTGCCCCAGATCCGCCGCTAATACAGCAGGAGCCGGGTTTGGACCCCGACTCTGGCTCCAGCACCTCTGGCTGTAGCTCCCTACAGACACTCTCAGAACCGTTTCTACACGCAACGCAAAGGGAAACTAAACCTAGCATCCTGGCTGGATGATGGTTATTTTATGAATATCAGTCTTCTGGCAGCAATGTCTTTTCTTTCATTCATGCAACGGCCATGGGAGCAGTGTATGTCACACGCGGTGCCTACACGGGTAATAAGCACCTTCTGTGGATGAAATGCAATTCCTGCCTGCACCAAGCATTCAGGTCAGGTGAGCAGGGCAGAGGGAGACAGGGAACAGTTATAGCCCAAGCCTTTGACAAAAGTTGACACAGAAGACCAGCAAAGTTCTGTAAAAGGAGCGAGAAAAAGGAGGTGCCGACTTCCTGTAGAGAGGGCTTTGGAGCCAAATTCTAGAACCATAGCAGGGCAAAGCTGAAAGAGACAATATACAGATGCTCGATCCTAAACTTAAGATGAGTTTAGCTTTGTAACCCTGGAGGGGTGGTTTCCACTCATCACAGATGTTTACCCATCAGACCTGCTGTTCCTGGAATCCAAGGTGACTAGAGGAGAGAATAGCTCAGAAACAGGTCAGGAAAGCAGTGTGGCAGATGGTGGTCGTTCCTTCAGGCTTAGGGTAACTAACGACTGGAGATTTTAAGGCACCAGTTGGTCTGCAACAGGACACTACGCAAGCTGGCGGTTGACAATCTCGATGATGATGCCCTGCAAATCCTGAGAATACCTCAGTTACTCTTGTCTTGGTACCTTCAGCCTTGAAGGGGAAAGATTACCTGCTTTACCTACAGCATAAGGTAGCAAGAGAGACAGATGCAAATGAAGGCAGGGACGCTAAGACTTATCCTGTTTTTAGTTACCCACTGGACATCTGCAGGCCCAAGTGAAGAGTCAGTACTTTCAGCAAAAGCAGTCTCTGAGTTCCAATTATAATGATTTTGTATTTAATGATACTCCGTTGTCCGGAGGTACCAAGTTATTTACCCATTTACCTACCAAAGAACATGTTTCCTTCCAAGTTTGGACAACTGTAAATAAAGCTACTTTAAACACTCTTATGCAGGTATTTGTGTGGCCTTGCGTCTTACTGCTTTCAATGAATCCAAGAAGAATGTTACTGGATCATATGGGGAAAGTACGTTTCATTGTGTAAGTAAGTATGTGTCACCGCCGAGGAGCAATCCAAAGAGGCTGTGCCATTCCACAACCCCACAGCAAGGAATGGGACTGACTTTGCTCCACACCCTCACATTTTGCTTTGTCTGTGTTCTGGATCTCTACCTTTATTAAAAGCATCCAGTAGTATTTTATTGTTTTAATTTGCATTACCCTAATGATATATAATGTAGGACATCTTAAATGTATTTGCTTTCTACCTACATATCCTTTATTAAGATTTAGGGATCATCTTAACAGGATTATTTGCTTTCTTGTTGATGAGTTTCAAGAGTTTTTGTATATTTGGAATAACAGTCCTTTATTATCAGATATATCTTGTGAAAATATTTTTTTGTAGCCGGGCGTGGTGGCGCACACTTGTAATCCCAGCGCTTGGGAGGCCGAGACAGGAGGATCGCACAGGTTCGAAGCCAGCCTCAGCTACTTAGTGAGGCTCTCAGCAATTTAGTAAGGTCCTGTTTCCAAATAAAATATAAAAAAATAGGTCTGAAAGTATAGCCCGGGGTTAGAAAAGCCCCTGGGTTCCACCCTCAGTACCACACACACACACAAAAAAAAAAAACCTTTCTGTAGCTGTGGCTTTTTAAAATGTGTGTTACTGGGAATTGAACCCAGGGGCATTCTACCTATGAGCTATACCCATTCCATCTATTTTATTTTTATTTTGAAACAGAGTCTCTCTAGGTTGCTCAGAATTTCACTAAGTTGCTGAGACTGGCCTTGCACTTAGAATCCTCCTGTCTCAGCCTCCCAAATACTGGGATTACAGGTATGTGCCACTGCATCTGGATTTGACAGCATATGTCACAGAGCAGAAATGTTTAATTTTAATGCAGACCTGCTTATCAGTTCTTTCTTTGATAGATCATGCCTTTGGAGTTGCATTTCAGGCATCATCACCAAACCCAAGGTCATATAAAGCTGCGTTACCTCATCTGAATTTTGTAGTTTTACATTTAAGTCTATGATCCATTTTGAGTTATTTTATGTGAACTTTCTAAGACCTGTGTTTATATTTTTTCTTTCTTCTTAGCACATGGATGTACAGTTGTTTGAGTACCACTATTGGAAAGATTAGGTTTCCTGCACTATGTTACCTTTGCTCCTTTAGCAATAGTCAACTGACAGTCTGTTCGTGGGTCTATTGATGGTATCTACAGTCTGTTCTATTGATCTGTTTGGCTGTTCTTTCACCAGTACCACATTGTTTGGATTGGTATAGTTTGAAGTCATAGAGTGTCAATCCTCTGACTTTTTTTTTATCTTTTTCAAAATTGAGTTTACAGCTGGGCATGGTGGCATACTCCTGTAATCCAGTACTTGGGAGGCTGAGATAGGAGGATCACAGGTTTGAGAACAGCCTCAGCAAGTAGTGAGGTTTTTTATCAACCTAACAAGATCCTGTTTCAAAAATAAAAATAAAATAGATCTGGGGATATAGATCAATTTAATTTCCAATCACACACACACACACACACACACACACACACACACACACATTGCTTTTCTGGATCTTTAACCTCTCCTTATAATTTTTAAATCAACCTGTCAATATACACAAAATCACTTTCTCTCATCTCGAACATCATTGCTGCCATTCATTTCACTAAATATAAGATATATAAGCATATACATATATATGCATACATAATTGACTACATAGCTGCTACTATTATTTTGAACAAATTTATTTATTGGGTCAGTTAAAAATAAGAAAATCAATTTGTAATTTTACTTGCTGACTTATACTTCCTTTCTTTATGTAGATCTCTGTTCCCTTCTTTCTAAAGAACTTAATTATTTCTTGCAAGACAGGTCTACTGGCCATAAGCTTCCTGAATAACTGTCTGATAAAAAGTTATTTCCCCTTTACTTTTGAAATATAATTATGCAAAGTACAGAATTATATGTTGGTGGGGTTGTTTTCCTAACACATCAATATTTTTATTGATGTATTACAATTGTATATAATAGTGTGATTCATTGTGACACTTGTCATGCCTAACACTAGGTATTTTTTCCCTTCTCTTTTTGCCTGCATGGCTTCTGAGAAGCAGGATATAACTCTTACCTTTACTTTTCTATAGGTACAATGGTTTTTCTTTTTCTGTCTTCTTTGAGAAGACACAGGAAGGGGCTCTGGTCCCAGTGTCTGCTTCAAAGCCACATCCCCAATAATCAAACTTCCTCCAACCAAGCCCACCTCTTAAAGTTTTCACCACCTCCCCATAATGCCATGAACTGGGGACAAAGTCTTGAACACATGGGAGATATTCGGGACCCAAACTAGAGCAAATAGACACCAGCTATGGATTAAAGCACTAAAACTTATTCATCCTACATAGCTAAAAATTTGTACTCTTTAACCAACATCTCATATTTCTCTCAATTCCTATGACCAGTAATCACTATTATACTCTCTGTTTCTATAAATTTGACCTTTTTAGATGCTCTATATAAGTGAGTTTATGCAGTATTCACCTTACTGTATCTGATTTATTTCACTTAGCAAAATGTTCTTCAGGATTATTTATGTTGTAAATGTAAATAGTAGGATTTTCTTTCTCTAAGAGACAGAATAATATTCCACTATATATAACCACATTTACTTATCTTTTCATTAGTCAATGAGATTTAGGATTTTTCATATCGACTATTCTGAGTAATGCTGCAAATGAACATGAGAAGACATATAATATCTTTGAAATATTGATTTTATTTCCTTTGTATATATACCCAGAATTGGGATTACTGTGTTATTTGCTAATTCCATTTCTATTTTTTGCAGTAGCATCATACAATATTCCATAATGGCTATACCAATTTATATTCCCAAAGATAGTGTACAAATTACCTTTTCTCCACATACACACTAACATTATTATCTCTTATCTTTTTTATAATAGCTGTTCGAATGACTAGTAATACTACTATTGCAAGGTTACACTGCTCTATAATTATGTATTTACCTTTACCCATGAGATGTGTATGTGCTTTCATGCTGCTGCGTCACATGTTTTCATTTCAGTTTGAAGAATTCCCTTAGTGTTTCTTATGAGGCAGATCTACCAGTGACAAAGCTCTTCAGTTTTTGTCTAGGAAAGATTTTATCTCCCCTTCATTTTTAAACTATAATTGTGCTGAACATAGGATTCCTGGTTGGCAGGTTTGTTTTTTTTTTTTTTTTTTTTTTTTTTTTTTTCATTCAGCACATTTACCACTCTTTCCTGTCCTAAGAAATCCACTGATATTCTTACCTTGTATTTGGTAATTATGATGGGCTTCAGTGGTGTAGTGTTTGGGATGAAACATATATGGGACTTTTGATCTTCGTGAATCTGGATAATGGTTTTCTTCCCAAGATTTGAAGAGTTTTCAGCCATTGTTTCTGTCCTTATCGCTCTCTTCTTAAATTTTCATAATGCATATATTATTTCACCAGATGGTACCCATCATTCTCATAAGTTTTCTTTACTCTTTTTCTTTTTTTTAATCCTGTCTGGATAATTTTATATAATCTATCTTTGAATTCACTTATTCTTTTTTTCTGCCTGACTGAGACTGCTGTTAAAACTCTCTGCTGTATTTTTTATTTTAGTTACTGTATTTTTCAGCATGAGAATTTTTTATCTTTTTTCTCTTTGTTGTTGAACTTCTAATTTTGTACATGCATTTTTATATCACTTTGTTGTTATTTGTATTCTCTTTTAACTCACTGAGCTTCTTCAAAGCAATGGTTTTAATTCTTTGTCCAGCAATTTGTAGACTTTAAATTTCTGGAGTCAGTTACTGAGGAGTCCCTGTGCTCTTTGGTGGTGTCAGGTTTCTCTGGTTTTTCATGTTTCCTGTAGCCTTGTCTTGTCTTCTTCCTTTTTCTTTCATCTTCCTTTGTCTTCTTTTTCCTTCCTTCCATTTTCCCACCTTCTCCTCCTCCTCTTCCTCCTTCATGCTTGTACTGGGGATTGAATCCAGGGCCTTTTGCATGCTAGACAAGTGTTCTACTACTGAGTTATACCTCCAGCCCCTTCTCACATTGAAAGAAGCAGACTCTGTTTCCAAACTTCACAGATTGGCCTAAGTAGAAAAAGCTCTTCTGTGAAAAGTTGCTAGCTGAGTGAGGTATATGTTGACTCCAGGTACAAATCCAGATCTGGGAATGTTCAGCAATGCCTATGCTAGGGTCTTCTGGTCCAGTGGGTAAATGGCACATGGATTGTGACAAGCAAACAGGGGCTACATCTGGTGAGTGGCAAGCACAGCTATTATAGGTGCCCCATCCCCAGGGCATGTGTGTGCATCTACAGTCAGGACATAATCTCAGTGGGCTTCCACATACTGTTATGACAAGACCATTCCCATGGCACACATGCAGTGATATTAGCAGGCACCAGGATAGGTGCATGGGTACAAATTTTGCAAAAGGTACAGATGTGCATGACCTCACTGGGGCCCTGTGGAGATCCAATCTTTATGAGCTTAGGGTGAGGGCAACACTTGTTGGCCCCACATCCAGGAAACACAGTAGCTCCAGTTCCAGATAACTCTGGTAACTGAGGTTCACATTAGTAAAGGCTAAAGAAGTTTCTGTAGTGGCAGTTAAGGCTGCTGAGATATTCAGTGGCAAAGGCTGCTGAGGTCCACACTTCCCTCTACCCCCACAAGGGACCGTCAGATGAGGAGATTCATTGTGGTACTGCACTGGACTGGGGGATAAAGCAACAGAGTGCTTCCAACCCATTCTATGTGGCTATCCCTAGTCTCTGAATTTCTGGCTATCATTGCAGTCCTCACACTGGACTTTGGAGTCCTTCCAGAGATAAGTTGATGATTTTATCATAACTAAATGATTTTATCTTTTTTTGTTTGAAGATGAGGGCCAGAATATCTTGCTCTTGGTAACATTACTCAAATCAGTTTGTTTTTAATCTGTTATATTCTGTAGTTTTAAAGTGACATGATTGTGTATAACTTTGGGGGCATTTTATCCTGCTTGATGTTCTTAGAGCATCCTGGAACTATGGTTTGGCATCTGACATTAATTTGAGACCAATTCTATTTAAATATTTTTTCTGCCCCTTTTTTCTTTCTTCTCTGTGTATTTCTCACCATGCATATTTATATCTTTTGTAGTTGTTGCACAATGATTGGGTATTCTGTTCTATTTTTGTGTGTGTGTGTGTGTGTGTGTGTGGTACTGGGGTTCCTGGAAGCCCTTCTACCTCCGGGCTACACTCCCAGACCTATTTTTACATTTTTATTTGGAAACAGGGTCTCCTAAGCCAGCGCGCGCGGCTGGCTTTGAACCTGCCTGATCCTCCTGTCTCTGCCTCCCAAGTGCGGGGATTACAAGCGTGCGCCACCACGCCCGGCTTTTGTTCTGTTTTAAACTTTCTTATAAATAGAGAATGGTCTCTGAAGAGCTCATAAATTGGTGTTTGGAGTTGATGTCACTGAGTGATGAGGTTTGTAATCTCAACATTGGATAAACCCATTATAAGGGATGTATCTGGGTGGTAGCCTGGACTGGTAGGCTGTGGCAGGAGAAGGTGGGTACCTGGGGCTGTGGCCTTGGTAATTATATATGGTTTCTCCTCCCCTGCTCTCACTTGCTTCCATCCTCAGTGATGTGAGAGCAAAAACTTGTGCTATCCTCCTCTCCACTTCACACTGCCATTCCCTGAGATGCACAGTCCTCAGCCTCACATGGACTGAACCCCAAAATCTCCAGAGAAAACTGAGCAAATAAACCTTCCTTTTTCTAAATTACATGGTCAGTCTTTTGGATTAGAGCAGCAAGAATACTAAGACAGTCTTTTTCTCTTTGCTTTCCAGATTGGGAATTTCTCGCTGAGATAAACTCTGTTCATAGTGTCTTTCCTCAGCCTTTTCCTAGTCCACTAAGCCCATTCATTCCCTTCATTCCTGCTAACAATGTTTTGGAATCTCTTTCCTTTTCATTCTTTCTTAGAATTTTCATCTCTGCTTACATTGCTCACTTCTTATATGTCTGTTTCATTTATAAAAGTTCTTAGCATATTAATCATGATTGTTTTAAATTACTGGTCTGATAACATCATTATCTAGTTCTGATACTTGATCCACCTCTTCAAACTGTGGGTGGAAGTCAGGCATTTACCTAGGTCAGTTAGGATTTTTTAAAATCTAGAAGATTAGGCTCAGGTTAAGTAGTTTCTCCAAAGAGGAAAACTTTTAAGAATATAATGCTTTGGTATATTTCAAATTGATCTCATTTTGCCTTCTTCCTACAAGAAACAGAATTTTTCTCCCAATACTCATGTTGAGAATTGGTAGAACTCTAAGAGATGATATTCACAAAAGTGTGGAGGTCCCCAGTGACCTAGTTCTCCCAGACTATTTCGCCCTCAGACGTGTGTACACTAAGCCTCTAGCAATTCATCATTTATAGTTCTGGTTTTCCTATCCTGGCACTGGATCCCACAGGGCTTTATGCCCTGATAAGTTGTGATCCTTCGTATTTTCCTGTTGGTCTCTTCAATACAGGGAAGCAATCTGCCTTTACTGCCATCCAGATCTAAGAAGAGCTCAGCAGCTCTTTTTCAGTTAGCTCAGTTTTTTACTTGTTAGGACAAAGTGGCAACTTCCAATCTTTCTACATGCCAGACCAATACCTGGAAGTCTCTTTTGGAAGGACTTAAAATGCCAAGGGTGTGCGTGTGGGTGGGTGTTTATGCATCACTTTGAATCCCACTATGATGTATAATTATAATGCACCAGTAAAAGTATAAAAATTAGAAATATGGATGTTGTGTGGTTAGAAAGTCTTTACCTAAGCCGGGCGTGGTGGCAAACACTTGTAATCCCAGGATTTAGGAGGCTGAGACTGAGGATCGTGGCTCACAGACAGCCTTGACTACTTAGTGAGGCCCTTTGCAACTCAATGAGACCCTGTTTCAAAATAAAGAATAAAGCCAGGCGTGGTAGCACACGCTTGTAATCCCAGCATTTGAGAGGCTGAGATCAGAGGATCACGGTTTGCGGACAGCCTCAGCTACTTAGTGAGGCACTCTGTAATTTAGTGAGACCCTGTTTCAAAATAAAGAATAAAAAATAGGGCAGAGGGTGTAGTTCGGAGGTCAAATGCTTCTGGGTTCCATCCCCACACCTGCAAAAAAAAAAAAAAAAAGAAAAAAAAAGAAGAAAAATGGGGCTGGGGAGTGTAGCTTGAAAATATAATGCCAAAATAAGAAAGTTTTTACCTAATAATTCATCGCATAATTATTCATCACATAATCATCACATAACTGTCCCTCTTCATGGAACAGTCTATACTTAACCATATTAGTATTTCAGACCTTAAACTATCCTTTAAGACATCAGAATGTGCCAGAAAACCAAAAGAAAACAGTGACTTCTGAGAGGAAGAGGCAGGCTGGTTCTATACACTGGCTGGGAGCTAGGACTCCGGAATGGCTGTAGCATTGTGACCCTGGGCAAGTTATCTCTTTGTGCATCAACTATTTCATCTGCAAAATCAGGATTAATAAAGCCCTAAAATCTTAGTGACAGGTTGGGTCCCGCTGTGGGGCACCTTAGAAAAGGAGGAGACTCTGCTGGGCTATATCGAGAGACAGGCAATATCGCGAGAGGGGCGGAGTTTCCATGCATAACCCACAAGAGGTAAACTTTAAAAGGAAGGGCATTTCCTTTCCAGCATCGGAGGAGCTCCGAGGTCTTCAGGAGCAGTCTAGCTCCTATCCAGGAAGACTGTATTAAGATTCTTTTTGGCGGACCGGTCTCTCTCGCCTTTTTTATTGCACCTAAAAAACTTAACACTTAGGATATGTTATCTCACACAGCAAAAAGGGACTTTGCATATGTGATTAAGGTTCTTGAGATAGGAAGATTGTCCTGGATTATCTGGGTGGATCTCATGTTATCAAAAAAGTTGTTATAAAATGGAGGCAAGTTCAGCATGGTGACATAGACCTGTAATCTCAGTACTTGGGAGGCTAAGACAGGAGGATCATAGGTTCAAGGCTAGCCTCAGCAACTTAATGAGATTCTCAGCAATCTAGCAAGACCCCATTTCAAAATTTTTAAGAAACTAGAAAAAATTAGGCTGGAGATATAGCTCAGAGATACAATGCCCCTGGGTTCAATACCCATACAAAAAATAAGAAGAAGGCAAGAGAGTTGCAATCAGGGAGAAGTGAGGACTGACATAGAGGGCAGAGAGGAGAGAAGATGCTCCTTGGCTGACGTTGAAGGTGGATGTGGAAGGGGAGGGAACAAAGGAAGCAGGAAGCCTCTAGAATTTGGAAAAGACAAAGAAACAAATTCTCCCATCAAGTCTCCCTGTGGGCCCATTTCACACTTCTCTAGAAATGTGAAGAAAAATGTGTGTGGTTTGTTTTAAGTCATTGGGTGAGTGGTATTTGTTTACAGCAGCCACAGGAAACTCGTATGCCACCCTTTAATTGGGGCCCCTGTTCCCTTCCAGAAAGCTCCAGAGGTAGACTGTTTCAGGATGCCATCAGGCTATCTACCTTGCAAAAGGTAGCATCTGGCTCCCAGAAAACCCAGTTCTTGGCCTCAACCTGCTTAAAGTGCAGCTCACAACCAGTGCAGCCCACTCCTGTCATGGCTGCCCAGGCAAAGCCTCTCCCCTTTAGGCTGCTCAGGCACGAGTCCAAGACCCAATCAGTAAGGAAAACCGCCTGGCTACCAAAGGCTGCCCTTGGAAGCTCCTCTCAGTTGGTCCCCCCCACCCACCCAAATAAGCAGGTGTCCGCTTTCCCATCACTGTGGCCAAAATACCTGACAAGAGCAACTCAGAAGAAGAAAAATTTGTTGTGGTTCATGCTTTCAAAAGTTCCAGTCCACAGAGCTGGTTCTGAAGCATAAATGGCGGTGGCAGAGAGTGTGGGGCAGGGTGCTGCTCTCACATCACGAGGGCCCACAGCAGAGCAAGAAGCGGAGAGGGCGAGGACATACATAGCCCCCAAGGTCACACATCAGGGACCCACCACCTCCATCCACACCCTGCCTACCTATGTCCCCATCCAATAAATCCACCCAAATTATTAACCCATCGATGGACTTACGCACTGATGAGGTTAGAGCCCTCAGGATTCAATTATCCCGCCTCTGAACATTCTTGCCTTCCCTACCCATGAGCTCTTCCAGGTGACATTCTCTAACTGAACCATAACAACAGGCAAGACCTGGCACCGATGCACCTTCTCTAAACACCCCTCCAGCTGTTCCCATGTTACCCCTATTCGTGGGTAGGTTCAGACAGTGGAGGCTGTGTTGGCCAAAACCTACTTCACCATCATGTCCCCGTCTTCCATGATGGCTCAGTTCTCCCGTTCTGACACTAGGAGCCCGGGACTTGCTGCTTGGACTCAGAGGCAAAAGAAAAAAAAAGCTGCCTGTGAGGGAAGAGCAAAGCACCGTGCAGACAGACAGACATGCACAAGTGCCCGCCAAGAGGAAAGCATGTGAGCCTTCCTATGAGTGATTTGCTGTGATCACCATCCCGAAGTACTCTCTCCCCTTTCAGTAGATGTGGAAATTAAGACTGAGAAAGTAGGTATTTTACTCAAAGTCACATAACAATGGCAGGGCTAGGGTTCAGATGAAGGCAGTCTATTCTCCACTCACAGTGCAATGCATGGGGAGGTGAAGTGCAGCTGAGAACTGTAGTGAAGAGACACTTTTTTGGGGGTAGGTTCTGAGGCTTGAACCCAGGGACAGTCTATGTCTGAGCCACATTCCAACCCTTTTTATTTTTTTGTCTTGAAACAGAGTTTCAGTAAGTTGCTGAGGCTGGCCTCAAACCTGTGATCCTCCTGTTCAGCCTCCTAAGTACCAGGATTCCAGGCATGTACCACCATGCCTAGCTATAAAGAAATATTTCTAAAAACTCTTTTCGCTTCTTGGCCCTCTCCTCCCTTCCTCTGCGAGGACTTCAGTAAAGTCCAGATTGCCTTCTCAGAGCCAACGCTGAGGCCCGCACCAGGGTTGGTGTGGGGTGAGAATGGAAAAGGCAGCCCCGCAGGCACGGCAGAGGAGGAAGAGGCTGCTGGTGCTCGCCTTTGTTGTACTTCCTCAACTCCACTTTCTCAGAGAGAAATGAGATTTTAGAAATGTTCTGCGCATCCTTTTAATGTGCTGTGTAAAGTACTCGATGACAAAAGTTCATTGTAGGAAATATGAGCAAACCAAAAGAGTAAAATAAAAACTGCCCTTTGTATCACAAGCCAGACATAATCACCTAATATTTTGATAAATGTACTCTTTCAGGCTTTCTCTGAATAAATACATTCTTTCTATGTTTTGTTTTAAAGTGGATTCAGAATAAAATTGTCAAAAAAACAAAAGTTCAAAGACAAAATATAATTTCAGAAAACAAAAATAAAATAAAAGTGGGATCACACTGTCACATAGCTTTTTTTTTTTTTTTCTTTTCTGTGGTACTGGGGATGAAACCCAGAGGCATTCTACCTCTGAGTTACACCCCAAGCCCTCTTTCTCATTCTTTCCTTTGAAAGAGGGTCTCACAAGCTGCAGAGGGCCTCGCTAAGTAGCTGAGGCTGGCCACGAATCTGCATCTTCCTGCTCCGGCCTCCCAAGCAGTGGGATTCCAAGCGAAGGCATGAGACACCATGCCTGGCTGTCTTTGTTTCTTTATCTCGGTGCTGTGCTGAGAATCAGACTATGAGAATCAAACTCAAGAGTTTTGAACATGCTGGGCAAGTGCTCTGCTTCGAAGCTACACTTGCAACCCCTGTCATGTGGTTGGTTGGTTGGTTGGTTGGTTGGTGGTACTGGGGGTGGGACCCAGGGGCTTTCTACCTCGGGGCTATACTCCCAGATCTATTTTGTATTTTTATTTGTACACAGGGTCTCACTAAGTTGCTGAGAGCCTCACTAAGTAGCTGAGGCTGGCTTCAAACCTGTGCAGTCCTCTGTCTCAGCCTCCCAAGTGCAGAATTACAAGCTTGCACCACCGCACCTGGCCCGCATATGGTACTTTTTGTTTTTTGATTTTTTGGGGTTTTTTTTGGTGGTGCTGGGGTTCCTGGAAGCCCTTCTACCTCAGGGCTACACTCCCAGACCTACTTTATACTTTCTTATTTTTGGAAACAGAGTCTCATAAGCCAGCATGCTGGCTTCGAACCTGCACGATCCTCCTGTCTCCGCCTCCCAAGCGGGAATTACAAGCGTGCGCCACCACGCCCGGCTCATATGGGTTTTTTAAATCTGTGTTTGCAACATTACAAGTATCAGTTCAGGCCAGTCAATACTCTCCAAATTTTTTTTTTTTTTTTTTTTTTTTTTTTTTTTTTTTTGCGGGTCTGGGAATAGAACCCAGGGGCATTTGACCTCCAAGCTACACCCCCTGCCCTATTGTTTATTCTTTATTTTGAAACAGGGTCTCACTGAGTTGCAGAGGGCCTCACTAACTAGCTGATATTGTCCCCCAACAGCAATCCTCCCATCTCAGCCTCCCAAATGCTGGGATTACAAGCATGTGCCACCACGCCCAGCGCACTCTCCAACATTTTAATACAGGGAAGAACCATACTATATTTAATGGAACTACTGTTATTAGTCTTGCGTTATTGTGCTTGTCAGCTTTTCATTGCTGTGACAACTTAGAGGAGGAAGGAGTGTTTCTGGTGCGCGGTTTCAGAGGCTGCAGTCTGTGGTCAGTTGACTCCATTGTCTGGCCTGACACAGGGTCTGAAAGAGGAAGGCCATGAAAGTTCATGGCAGCCTAGAAGCAGAAACAAAAAACAAGGGGCTGGAGACAAGGAACACCTTTCCCAGGCACACCCAAGTGACCCACTTCCTCCAAATAGGCCTCACTGCTATGATTTCCAACCCCTCCCAATAGTGCCATCCAACTAGAACCCCCCACCATTGATGAGACCAGAACTCTTCATAATCCAATCATTTCCCCAAAGCCTTGCCTTTCTGCAGTGGGCACCAAGCCTTCAACATGTGAGCCTTGGGGGCATTCAAGAGTCACATGATTGCAGTGATTTTTCTGTTTTTAACCCTCACAAGCAATGCTCCAGAGATTCATCAGGGCTAATGCTCACACATGTGCTGAACTGTTTCATCTGGCACATTCCTAAAGTCGAATTCTCAGAACCAAAGAACAAAGATACTTTTGAGGTTTCTGATACACATTTCTTTGGCTAATTCTTGATTCTCCTTGCTGATAGTTTTCTATATAAAAAGGTAAAGATTAAGCCAGGCATGGTGGCACACACTTGTAATCTCCTCACCCTCCCACCCCCGCTTGGAAGGCGGAGACAGGAGGATCCTGCAGGTCCGAAGCCAGCTGTGCTGGCTTAAGAGACCCTGTTTCCAAATAAAAAATATAAAATAGGTCTGGGAGTGTAGCCCGGAGGTAGAAGGTTTCCATCCCCAGTACCACCAAAAAAAAAAAAAAAGATTACAATGAGAACTGTTGAGGAATTCTAATTCTGAACAATGTAAGAAAGCACCAGTGAATGATTCAGACATACTGAAATCATCCTAACAACAGGGACAGCTTGGGAGAAAAGTCCTGCACCTGCTGGGCCAGGTGTCTATACTCCATCCAGAAAGGATCAGGAAAAGGGGCAGGAGGAGAGAGCACAGCCCTGGGGTAGAGATTGTGAGAAAGTGTGGATTTCATGTTTATTAAAAATAATAGTACTCTATTGCCTTACAAATAATCCCAATAAATAATGGAGAGGAATGATACCAACCACAGCATCAGTGGTGGCACTTGATGCCCTCGCCCACCCACTCAAGCAAATGCCATGAAGTCCCATTTGGACTTTCCCTCAAAACCCTTGGAGAGATCCAGCCCAAGCCCAGCCATAGGCTAAGGAAAGTCTGTGATGTTACTAACATCTCACACTCAGCCATCCCCAGGAAGAGCATCTGGACCATAGAGGAGCCTACCAAAAGTGCATCACCAAAACCAGGTACAGTGGCACATGCCTGTAATCCCGGTAGTTGGGAGGATGAGACAAGGATGATAGGTCCGAAGCCAGTCTCAGCAACCTAGTGAGCCCCTCAGCAATTTAGTGAGACTCTGTCTCAAAATAAAAAATAAAAAGTGCTAGGGGTGTAGCTCAGAAATAGAATGCCTCTGGATTCAATCCCTAATACAAAAAAAAAAAAAAGCACATATCCATGTGTGACATGGACAACCAGAGTGTCTTTCTCCTCCTTTGAGGACGGGAGATTAAGTATATGGAAGGCTTTGTGAATTTGAATTCTAGCTGTGTTACTTCATAACTCCACCACATTAGGCAAATTATTTAAGGTGTTTGTGCTTCAGTTTCCTTATCTGTGGAATGAGGTTAATACTGCCTAATGCTGTTACAAGCATAAAATATAAATATACGATGCACTAAATGTAGTGTCTGGCATAAGCACTGAAATGTTAGCTCTTACATGCAGTAAGGGTCCTCTACGCCCAGGCAGTAGGCCTCTGCTTTCTTGCTAATGCAGCACTGAGTGCTTCCTAACCCATGGGGTGGGCTAAGGAGAGCTCAAGTGAGCTGCTTCTCCTCCCTCTACTCCTCCAGCTAAACAGCAGGCAGAAAGTCGCTATGAAAAGGGCACACACAATGTAACAGAAGGGACATGTTACTAAGAACAAATAAAAAAGACTGGGAGAACCTTAAACAGTGTCACAAAGAGCTCTTCTCATGAATGAAACGTGTGTGTAAAGAGGGAACAGAAGATTTTGAAAACTGTTTGGAGCAGGACAAACCTGTCTGGAACACGCTGCTGAGGGCTAATGGTGCCACGCTGACACAGAGCAAGGGCACAGCGGAGAAGCTCCACCTTCGATTTGCAGAGCCAGGTGTGTCTCAGCATTGTCCCAGGGACAGCAACTACTCTTTGGAGGGAAATGAACCCTAAATAGCTGAGGAAAGTGTGAGTGAGCACCAACTTGGAGCAAAGACATCTCTGAGTCACAGACAGGAGACAGGAATCATGAAAGTTTGAGGAGCTAGGAAGGAAGAGACAGGGAAATGCCTGGTCTTTGAAATAAGTATAAACATGAACAATGCTAAAGCCAGGGGAACTGAATGACCAAAACAAAGGCATGGATATAGAAAGGGGGAAAAAAGCTGTGATTATTTGGGGCAAGCATGAATTCACTAGTGTGCCATTTGACCTGCACACCCCTCCTCTGCACCTCTGCAACCTGAGGGTATGAAATCGGGCTCAATCATTACTCACTGATGCCAGAGACAGAATAATGATCCCAAAAGATACCCACATCCGAAGCCTCAGGTCCTGTGAATGTGAGTGTTATACAGCAAGGAGGAATCCAGTTATGGGTGAATTAGAGTTGCTAATCAACCTTGAGATGACCTTTACATGGGCACTCAAGTTAATCACAAGATTAATCATAAGATAAAGACAGGAAGAGAGAGAAGATGTGATGATGAAGACAGATGGTGAAGGACCAAAGTGACTCCATGACAGGCTCCAGTTAAAGCTTTAACTAGAGTAAGCCTAAGTTTCTGTCTCCTTAAAAGTTAAGTTTCTTTGGAAGGCTGAGACAGGAGGATTGCACAGGTTCGAAGCCAGCTTCAGCTGGCTTAAAAGACCCTGTTTCCAAATAAAATATAAAATAGGTCTGGGAGTATAACCTGGAGGTAGAAGGCCCCTGGGTTCCATCCCCAGTACCACCAAAAAAAAAAAAAAAAAAAAAAAAAAAAAAGTTAATTTTCTGTTCTCCCAGAACTCATTGCCCCATTCTTTGGAAACATTGTTAACTGTGCTAATCTGATCTTCCCCTAGCAACAGCCAATTGGTGTTGAGTACATCTGGGTCTAGAATTCACAGATAACTAAGCAAGGTCATCCTGTGCTGAGCAAGAGACCCCCACCCATCTTGAACATCCTTGAGATGGGTGCTGTGGGCCAGACCAATTAGCTTAAAGGTCACCTTAGATGGCTGAAATTTCTCTTTGACAGCCCTTTCCTATGGCACAAAAGCTAAACCAATCTGGGGCCAAAAGCAGGTGCTTGGTTACAAAACAGCCAATGAATGTAATAGTGGGAAGGGCGGCCTTCTTAGGGGATAAAAGCTTTATTCTCCAGAGGCAAAGAGCTCTTCCTCTGTGATCACTGCATTGGTGTGCGCAGAGAGCCCAAGCTCGAGTTTGAATAAAACCCCTCCTGCTTTTGCATTGGAATTGGCTCCTGGTGGTCTTTGGCAAAAAAAGACTGGCACTTCAATGGTAGAATGAGGCACTTTGACAATGGAAGGCCATGAGCCACAGAATGCAGAAATCCTCTAGAAGCTAAAAAATCAAGAAGACAGAATCTCCCCAGGACCTCCAGAAGGAATGTCATTTCAGCCTGTAAGATCCATCTCTAGTGCTGACCTTCAGCACTAGAAGATATAAAGCACTGTTTTAAGCCACTAAGTTGTCTTCTTTTTTTGGTGGGAAGGGTTACTGAGGATTGAACCCAGAGGAATTCTACCTCTGAGCTACACTCCCAGCTCTTATTTATTTATTATTTACTCATTTGTTTTGAAACAGGGTCTCACTAAGTTGCTAATGTTGGCCTCAAATCTGCAATTCTCTTGTTTTAGCCTCCCAAGTACTAGGATTACAGGCAAACATCACTACAACAGGTTTACTAAGTTGTCTGATAGCAATAAGAGACTAATACATCTGGCCTCTGTATTATCTTATAATTACTTTCTAATCAACTGAAGGACTTTCTATCTTTACTTCTAGTAAGACTCTATCAGAAAATGGCTATGTTAACTCAGGTCCCATCGTCCCAAATTTGCTGCCAGAAAACAAAGAAGGTGATCCCCTCTGGATTCAAGTTTAAGATCTCCGATGAAAGTTCTCTTGTTGGTATGCTGGGCGATTTCCCAGGATTAGCAGTGTCTACAACTTTTTGTCTACAGGAATAAAACAGTTGCCAACAGAAGAAATGTATTGCTGCCTTTAGAAGAGAGGGGTCAGCCAGGCGTGGTGGCACACGCTTGTAATCCCAGCATTCGGGAGGCTGAGACAGGAGGATCGTGGTTCACGAACAGGCTCAGCTACTTAGTGTGGCCCTTTGCAACTCAGCAACACCCGGTTTCAAAATAAAGAATAAAAAAATAGGGCTAAGGTATAGCTCAGAGGTAGAATGTTCCTGCGTACCATCCCCAGGACCACAAAAAGAAGAAGGAGAAGGAGAAGAAGGAGAAGGAGAAGAGGAGGAGGAGGAGGAGGAGGAGGAGGAGGAGGAGGAGGAGGGGGAGGAAGAAAAAGAAGAAGAAGAAGAAGAAGAAGAAGAAGGAGGAGGAGGAGGAGGAGGAGGAGGAGGAGGAGGAGGAGGAGGAGGAGGAGGAGGAGGGGAGGTTCCAATACCTACTTGCTTCCCTAAGCACAAGTTTCCTGGAGAGCCTATTCTGCTCTGTCTGGCTCAGGATCCTACAGCAGATTCAACTCTCTGCAAAGCTGTTAGAGCTTTTGATAGATGGGCTCATATCTTTAGTAGGCTATGCCAATGGGGGAAGTTTCCTTTCAAATAAATGAGTAAACTTTCTGTCTTAGTGCAGTTATATGGCCAGAAGATTTCTTAACAGATGTGGTCAGGGATAAGTGTACTCTTAGCCAGTGCATCTGTTATGGTTTAGATATGAGTCTGTATTGATGTTCAGAGATAATATAAGGGAATCACGAGGGCTCTAATCTCATCAGTGGATAAATTCATTGATGGATTAGTGGATTATTTGGGTGTTGAGTAGTCAAGTAGAGTATAATTGCAGGAGGTAGGTCACTGGAGGTATGGCCTTGGGATACATAAGTCCCTTGCCCCCTCCACACTCTGCTTCCTACCACCATACCCAGAGTTCTGCACATGTGACTCAGCCTAACATGGACTACAACCTCTGAAATGTCCAGAACTGTGAGCAAATAAATATTTATTTCTCTACATTGTGGTCATCACATATTTTGGATCACAGTAATGAAAATGCTGACAAAATAGCATCATTTTACACTCTGAAATAAATTAACTAATTAAGGTCATCCCTTGACCCTGATAACCTGATAGTTGAAATTGCTGTAAATATGTTTTTGTTTTTGTTTTTGGTGGTACTGGGGTTCCTAGGAACCCTTCTACCTTCGGGCTACACTCCCAGACCTATTTTATGTTTTTATTTGGAAACAGGGTCTCTTAAGCCAGCAAGGCTGACTTTGAACCAGTGCAATCCTCCTGTCTCCACCTCCCAAGAACAGGGATTACAAGTGTGCACCACTATGCCTGGCTAAATATGTTTTAAAGGGAGGAGAAATAACCAGATGTGGTGTGTGGTAGTGCACACCTGTAATCCCAGAACTTGGAAGGCTGAGATAGGAGGAGGATCACAGGTGGGTTTTTTTTGTTTTGTTTTGGTTGTGTGTGTGTGTGTGTGTGTGTGTGTGTGTGTGTGTGGTACTGGGGTTCTTGGAAACCCTTCTACCCCTCTGGGCTACACTCCCAGACCTATTTCATAATTTTTGTTAAATTTGGAAACAGTGTCTCTTAAGCCAGCTGCTGGCTTTGAACCTGCACGATCCTCCTGTCTCCACCTTCCAAATGTGGGGATTACAAGCATGCGCCACCATGGCTGGCGAGGATCACAGGTTTGGAGCTGGCCTCTGCAACTTAGCAAGACCCTCAGAAACCAGTAAGACCCTGTTTCAAAATAAAAATAAATAAGTAAAAGCGCTGGGAGTATCTTGAAGGCAGCATGCCCCCGGGTTCAATCCCTGGTACAAAAAAAAGAAGGGCCTAAGGTTGCTGTCTGGTATAGAAATCCATAATAATTTATTTTACATTGTGTCCTGCGTTTTCATCTTACCCTTCTATAGAAGAACCGACTAACAGTCACTAAACTGAATGGTCACTAAGCTGGTCTCACAGATGTATCCTATCTCAGGAGACTCTTCTTCTAAAAAAGAAATGGCCTGTGTGTTAAGTCCCTTATATTTCTGGACATATATTCCTTGTCAGATAAAGAGTTCACATTTCTTCCACTTTGTAGGTTGTCTCTGCACTTGATTGTTTCCTTGGCAATGTAGAACCTTCTTAGTTTGGGATAATCCCATTTGTCAATATTTGTGTCCCTAGCCTATGTTTGTGAGGTCTTATCCAAAAATAATCATTAGCTATACCAAAGTCTTGAAGTGTTTTCTTTGTTTTCTTCTTGTAGTTTTATAGTTTGAGGTCTTAAATTTAAGTATGTGGTCTATTTTGTGGGGTTTTTTTATACATGGTGAGGGAGAGAGGAGGAGGGATAGAGAGAGGTTGTCTAATAGACACCAAAATACAGGTAAGTAAGAAGAATTAGTTTTAACATTCTATAGCACTGCAGGGTAACTCTATAAACTACATTCTATAAATTTTATTAAATATTTCAAAATAACAAGAAGAAAAGTTTGAAATTTCTCAACAGAGGAACTGATAGATATTTGAAGAAATAATAGTACATTATATCCATGCATCCAGTCGTACTACTATAAACCATATGTAATTATAAAAACTGTACATCAATTTTTAAATGACCCATTCATAGCTGCAGAGCTCAATGAAGGCTGCCTGGTGCTCCATGTGGCACCCCTCATGAGGCTGTAGGATAATCACCCCTCATGATACTGTCAATCAGCACAAGGATACCTGAGCCTCCCTGCCAGACACAGGGGGGATGGAGGCTAAAGCATGGCACCAAGCCTCAGAGCAGTTTCTTAATCACAGCCTCTAAGATAGTAATGTCAGAGGACACAGGGGTTAACAGCAACAAAAGACAAAAGGACAAAGTCAATCTCAGCATTGAGACACCATAAAAGGAAGATGAGGAGTCAGATATGACAAGAGACATGTCTAGGTTAGTCCTGGGGAACAGTGTAGACATGAGTGGTGGCTTTGGTGTGTTCTCAGGCACTCTTGCATGATTTTTTTAAAGGGGCCACATAAGTTGAGCATGGTGGCTCACACTTATAATCCCAAGACAAGAATCGCAGGGTGGCAGCCAGCCTCAGAAACTCAATGAGACCCTCTGCAACTTAATGAGACCCTGTTTCAAAATAGAAAACAAGGCTGGGGCTGTAGGTCAGAGATAGAATCCCTCTGCGTTCAATCCCCAGTACAAATAATAAATAAATAAATAAATAAATAAATAAATAAATAAATAATCCAATATTACAGAGATTTTCCACTGCACTACTTAATAGTTTGTCTCCTCCCCTTTGTTTCTTTTTTACTTCTCATACTCTATTCTTCCTTCCTCTCTCCCCTCATCTCTCTCTACTCTTCCTCTATTCCTTCCACAAGCATTTACTGAGCATCTCTTCATGCTTATGTTATAAGAGGAAGATTATGGTATCAAGAGCTTAGGTTTCTCCTTGAGAAGATTCCCAAGAGTGACAGTTATTTAAAATTCAATACCTGTACACAGCTTGTGAGCACACCATATTTTAGTGTCTGTCTGTGTTTAGTCAAATACTGAGAACATATGTCTCTCTGTAAATCTACTCCTAGGACTGCTAAAAGTTATTCAGAAAACACTCTTAAATGTGCCAGAATTCATCTTTCCTCTTTAGTGAAAAGGATTCACTCAGGAAAAGCTCAAAACTATGTCTCCAGACCTTCCCTACCTCAACACTCTCCCTCACCAACCTCTGACCCTGATAAAGGAGCCTGTACAGGTGAACATCACCAGAAAAGCAGACAGACTTTCTGCTGGCCAAGCTCACAGCACTCATTCATCTCCAACATTTAATGATGTTGCTTCCAAGGATGAAGTAAAAAGTACCATACGGCACTGCAGAAAAACAAAAGACACTAAAATTTAAGAGGGGAGTAAAACTTGTTTATGGACCTCACTAAACAAAAGTTGCTGAGTGCTGAGCCTGAAGCCCCACGCTGCTGCTGTTCTCTGAGACTTTTTGGTGGCATTAAGAGATTGCATATGATCTTTGGGGAGTCGAGTAGTTGCTTACTATTGTTGTTACATTCAAGTGTTTCATTTTAACCAAATTCTATTCTCAAGGAACATCAAAATGTAATGAGGTTTTAATCAACAACCCAAAAAATCATGACATAAAGACTGCTTACTTCACCAAGTGTTCTTCAAGCTTGAGGTATGAATTTCATAGAATGATACAGCCAGAATTTAATGGAACAATAAAGCTCAAGGTAGTTACCATTTTACCCACTTTGCAGATAAGAAAATCGAGACTCAGAGGTAATAAGGGACTTGTTCAGCGTCATGTTGTGATAAGTGGTGGTGCCAGGACTCAGAAGCAAGTCTGCATAACTTCAGAATCTGAGTTCTGTTTCCCTTACTGCTTTCCCAGCTTCACTGTTCTAGCTGAGCTTTCTGAAATGTTTCAGTGGAACATCATGGGGGGGGGGTGTCTAGAAACACTGAAGAGGAGTATTGTAGAGTGTGTCTCCTACGTTGTGGAACTTGACCTACTGGTCTTTTTCCAGCACAGATTCACAGAGCTACTACTGTTGCTCTACAAGAGATAAATTGTTTTGCTCTCAAGTGCAAACATCTACCCAATGACACAGTCTCTCATATGAATATCTAGTTTATCCAACTTGGATCAATGTTTTTTTTTAATAGTACTGGGAGTTGAACCCAGGGGCTTTTCTACCGCTGGGCTGTACTCCCAGACCTATTTTATACTTTATTTGGAAACAGGGTCTAACTAAGTTGCTGAGAGCCTTACTAAGTAGCTAAGGCTGGCTTCAATCCTCCTATCTCAGCCTCCCAAGTGCTGAAATTACAAGCATGTGCCACCATGCCCAGCTCAGCCCTACTTTTTATTTGTTATTTTGAAACAGTGTCTCACTGAGTTGCAAAGGGCATCATCACTAAGTAGCTGAGGCTGGCTGTGAACCACAGTCCTCCTGTCTCAGCCTCCCAAATGCTGGCATTAAAAGCATGCACCACCACACCCAGCTGGATCAATGCATTTTTCTAACCCGAATTTTACTATTGATCCTGTCTCAAATGTTTATTAATCTTTTATTCTTCACTTTGGAAATAAAAGATCAAATAGCCAGTATGAAAGTATTTTTCTGTCTTTCCTCCTACTTTAATGTAATTAATATTTGTCGAAAACCAACTGTTCCAAATAATCAAAAAGTGATTCACTCTTTTCACTTATTTATTTCATTCAACAATCTCATGGAGTATACATTAACATATTCTCAGAATAGCAAGTAAGTTTTATCTTGTGTACCAGTTTTTTGTTTACAATATTCATTGGGCAACAACCATGTTCTAGGTACTGCTCTAATCTCTGGGTTATCAATTTCTGTTTAACAACATCCTGCTCACCAAAAATTATCAGTGTGATGAAGAAAAACTACTTTAAACAAGACCTAAAAAATGGGAATATGTGCCCATGGATTGAAAGACAGTATTGTTTGGATGTCAGTTCTCTACAAATTGATCTATAGGCTTAATAAAAATCTTACGGACTTCCGGGAAGATGGCGACCGAGAAAAGCGGGGCTTAAGAGTCCCGCTAACAACCAATCTCCATTACCACAAAAAGAGCGCCTTTCATAGCCAGAAAACACCATCACCAGAAAAACAAAAAAACCACCAGGCTCCAGAGAGAAAGCGGACTGAGAACAGAGCTCAGGGCCACAGAGGAGACACACGCGCCCAAGGACGCGGCAGCAGCGCCATACTGCCGGCGGCAGCGGCGAACTCAGCGGACGGCTACAGCAAGCCAGGTGAGCCGATGCGGAACAGCCAGGCGGGATCTTTCGGCGCAGACAGCATTTAAAGCTCCCAGTGGCTGAGCTCAGCACACGCTGCAGGGATTCAGAGTGGAAATCAAAACCAGAGAAGAAAAAATACGCCAGCCTCATGGCCGAGGGCGTGGCAGAGGCGCCATATTGCCACCGGCGGCGGCAGCAGCAGTGAATTCACCGAGTCCAGTACAGCGACATCTACGTACTCAAGAACAGTGAGTCAAATTGCGGGCCACAGAGGAGAAATCCCAGTATTGTGCCTCCTGGGACTTGACCCAGTGAGGGAGTGGTGGTGGCAGAGATATCACACCATAGGAGAGCGTGCAACCTGGCACCCCCCATAGTTTAAAGCAGCCTCTATCGACTCCCTGGGTCAGAGACTCTGTGATACAACCCAGTAAAGGAGTAGTAGGGTCTGAGATAATACAGACTCGAGATCCAGAGCACCTTAAGTGAAGCCATAGTGACCCAAGGGAAGAACCCAGAGAAGGCACAAACCTCCGAAATCATGGGAAAGAGGAATAACACTGAAGTAATGAATGTGCACAACCCCACAACATCAGAACCTGATAAAACAGAAAATCAGAGATTTCTAGAAGATCAAATCAGGAAAATAACTGTAGAAATAATAGAGGTGCTTCGAAAAGAACTCAGAGAGAGTCAAAAAGAGATAAAGGGTGCAATTAATGAAGTAAAGGCCTCAATTCAAAGCACAAACAACCGATTAGACCACATGGAGAACAGAATCTCGCTCTTAGAAGATGAGCAATCCAAAAATGAATGCATAGTTTCTAATCTAGAAAAAGATATCCAACAGCAGGAATCTGACATTGAAGAAATATGGGCCCATCTTAAGAGAGCTAACCTAAGAATAATTGGAATAGAGGAGGGAAAAGAAAGTGATACCAAAGAGATCAACAATCTCTTCAAGGAAGTAATAGCAGAAAATTTTCCAAATATAGAGCAAGAGGTTCATACACAGATCCAGGAAACTTATAGAACTCCCTTTAGACAGGATTGAAGAAGAGGATCCCCACGCCATATAATTGTCAAAATGACCAATGTGGAAGCCAAGCAGAGAATCTTAAAGGCAACAAAAGCAAAGGGCCAAGTGACATTCAGAGGCAAACCAATTAGAATCACTCCAGACTTCCCAAACCAAGTCATGAGAGCCAGAAGGGCTTGGAGTAACATATTCCAAACTCTGAAAAAAAACAACTTCCAGCCAAAAATTTCCTATCCAGCAAAACTTTCTATCAAATTAGATGGAGAAATAAGAAGCTTCCATGACAAACAGAAACTGAAGGAATTTATGTCTTCAAAACCAGCGCTAGAGAAAATACTCAGAGATTAACTACAAAGAAGAAATAGGTAACACTCACCAGAACCAGAGAAACAAGAGTTTCCATCCAACAGACAACTAAGATTGGTTATCTGTGGAGATTCATTATTTATGTTAGTCTTTTACCTATCTCTAAATTGTATTGTTTGCCTTTATTGTTGTTAATTTTTAGGATTTCTAGTTGGAATATTAATATACCTTCAGATATAGCATTTGGAAATATTTTATCCAATTCTATTAGTAACTTTTAACTCTGTTTACACTGTCTTTGGATATACAATATTTTCTTTTATTTTTTAGGGAGTTTGTATATTCTTCTGTTGCCTGTGCCATTGAAATCATATCCAAGAAATCACTGCCAATTTCAATGTTGTGAGCTTTTATGACCCAGATTTTCTCCTAAAAGTTTATAGTCTTAAGATTTATATTTAGGTCTTTTATCTAGTTTGAGTTAATACTTGTATGTGGGATTAGGTAAGGGTCCAATTTTATTCTTTTCCATGTAATTATTATTTTTCAACAATATTTAGTTAAAAGATTATTATTTCCACCACCAAATGTTCGTGGAAACCTTGTCAAAAATAACTTGACAATATAGGGAAGAAGTTAGCTCTAGGCTTGTATTTAACTCCAATGGTCTATATATCTGCCTTTAGAACAGTACTACACTGTTTCAATTATTGTAGCTTTATATGGTTTGAAATCAGAAAATATACATCTTCTAGCTTTGTTTTTGCTTTGAGATTGTTTTGGGTATCTAGAGTTTATATTCCATATCAGGATAGATTTTTTTCTGAAAAATAAATATATGATAGTTTCACCTAAAAAAAAGAAAAAAATATTCTCTGGTAAGAAAGAAAGCAAAAAGAAATATTGAAATGTTATCTTTAAGTCATCAAAAGCTTGGTATCAGAAAAATGAAACTGTTATGTGAGATTATCATTTTTAATTTTGGATAAATTGCTATAATACTAGATGTCAACCACTAAGCCAAGCATGGGAAGGAGGGATGGGGAGAGAATGGGGTGGGGATCGGGTGGGGGCTGACTGGGCGATGTGTGCATGTATGTCTACAAAAGTTTGTATCCCACTATGATGTATGAATACAGTGCACCAATAAAATAAAATTAAAAAAAAAATCTTACCATATTTTTATAGAAAATGACAGACTAATTATAAAATTTACGTAGAAATTCAAAGAACCTAATAAGACCAAAATAATCTTAAGAAAGAAGAAAAATGTTGGAGGATTCACACTACCTCATTTTAAGATTTTTTATACAGCTGCATTAATCAAGACAATATGGTATTATGACAAGGATAGATATATACATGTCTCAATGGAATATTACAGAAGTAGATTATAATTCTATGGTTAGTTAACAAAGATGTTAAAATAATTCAGTGGAGAAAGGGTGGTCTCAACAAATGGTGTTGAAATTATCCAAGAAAAAAAGACAAAATTCCCACTTCACATCCTGTACCATATTTGAAAAACTCAAAATGGATCATATATCCAAATATGATGCAAACAACTTCAAAACTTTTAAAATAAAATATGGGAGATTATTTTCAATCTTGGTTTAAGGAAAAATTCATAGATATAACACCATAATCCATAAACAAGTTGATAAATTGAACTTCAACAAAATTAAAATCTCTCTCTTCAAAAGATACTGATATTAAAATGAAGAGACAAGCCATAGACAAGGAGAAAACATTTGCAAAAAGATAAAGGGCTCCTATTCAGAATATAAAAAGGACATTTACAAGTAAATAATCCAGGTTTATTAACATAGCAAAGGACTTGGACAACTACTTTAAAATGCTGGCTAAAATAGAGATAAAAGGAAACTCTTACATATACTTGATGGGAATATATATCATACAGCCACTATGAAGGAAAGTATGAAAGGTTATCAAAAAACTAGAAACACATCTACCATGTGATCCAGATATCTCACTTCTGGGTATAGAGTCAAGGGAAATAAATCAGTGTATCAATCAACTACCTGCATGCTATGTTTATTGTGATATTATTCACAATAGCTAAGATATGCCATCAGCCTACAACAAACAGATGATAAAGAAAATGTTATCTATATACATATATACAAATATACACAAAATGAATAAATAAATAAATAAATAAGAATGAAATCCTATAATTTGCAGCAAAACAAACTCTTCCATTTGTTTCTGGAGGATATTATATTATGTGAAATAAACCAGACAAAGAAAGACAAGTATCATGTGTTCTCTCTCATATGTGGAAGCTAAAAAGAAGTTGACATGAAAGTAGAATAGTGATTATTAAAGACAGAAAATTGAGAGTGGTGTACAAAAGAGTGGTTGGATTTGGTCATTGTAGCTATATGCATGTTTGGAAATATCACACTGAACTCCATTAATATGTACAATTAATAAGTGTTAATAAAAATGCTTTAAATAACATCAATATCACACCAGCACATTAAAATATATGCAACATTATCTATCATCAGGAAATGCAAATCAAAACCACAATGCGGTAGCACTACACATCCTCTAGAAGAATTATTAGTGTTTGTGTGGGTGTGTTTGTGTGGTACTGGGGATGAAACCAAGAAGCATTCTACCTCCCCAACAAGCTATACCCCCAGACATATTTTTTGATTCTTTGTTTTGAAACAGGGCCTCACTAAGTTGCAGGGGCCTCAAAAATTGCTGAGGCTGGCTGCAAACCTGTGATCCTTCTGTCTCAGACTGCCAACTACTAGGATTACAAGCGTGTGCCACCATGCCTGGCAAAAATTACTTTTTAAAACTAAGACATATAGAATATAAAAAATGGTGGTTGCGGTACGCAGCACATCTCATTACCTGAAACAAAGTTCAACTACTGATAAGGCAGCATCTTAATAAACAAAATAAATATAGCTCACGACCCAAAACAGTTCCAGGAACTATGGCGGAAGGAATCCAGTAACTCTGAACTGTGAGATCCACTGCAAAAAAAGCCCTAGCACACAAAGGACCTGCTGCAGATGCAGCCAGCTGCCAGCATGAGTCTGTGCAAGTCCCATCTACATGCTGTGATGACAGGCCATGGCCCCAAAGCACTAGTCCCGGTGCAGCAGCCCCAAGAAATTCAGGAAAAAATTAAAAACCTAGAGCTTGAAAGCAGCCATTGAGCTCCAACATTTTATGCAGTGTGCGGCACCTGAGCAGCACCATTTGCGCACCAGAGACGGCACCCACAGCGGCACAGCAAGACCTTGAGAGACCCAGAACAGAACCAGAAAAGTGCACCCAGAAAAGCTGTGGGACCCAGCAGTGCAGGGAGTCCTCCAGAGACTTGGAATGAGACCAGGTAACAGTGTGCACACAAAGAAGCCACGGGACTCGATGTGAGCCCAGTGTGCCACAGGACATGGTGGAAACTGTGTGCACTCAGTGTGTGCCTCGGGACTCAGCCCCCTAGTCCAGTTAGACCCTCTAGAGACACAGAAAAGATGCTCAAGGTGTGATATCTGCACATGGCCACAGAGGGAGCTCCAAGACTACTTTGGACACCCTCCGCCCCTGCGTCTAGGGAAGCACAAACCTTAATTCCAGGTGGAGAGTGCAGAGGTGAGGACTACAGGCTGGAAATACACAGAACCTGGGACTTGCACAGACTCATTAACAGTAACTCCTGAACCCCTGACCTAAAAGCAAAGCTGTCAAAGGTGAAAGAGGGGCCCAAACACTCAGAGAATGGGTTCATAATCTGACTATAGGGTACAGAGCAAATAAGAGACCATGGAATATACTCCAGAAGCTACCACAGTGATCAGACATTCAGATATTATATGGGCCTACCCCATATTCATAAATTAGTAGTACTGGTTTTTTTTTTGGGGGGGGAGGTTGGAAGTTTTTTTCCTTTTATTTAGGTTTTTTGTTTGTTTTACTTTGTTGTCTCACATGGTTGCTAGTTCTTTTTATTTTATTTTATTTTATTTGGCCCTTTTTTATCTCTTTCTTGCCTTTTTTCCTCTTTTGGTTTTTTTTTGTCGTGTGTGTGTGTGTGTGTGTGTGTGTGTGTGTGTGTGTGTGTGTGTGATACTGGGGTTCCTGTAAACCCTTCTACTTCTGGGCTATACTCCCAGACTTATACTTTTTTAAATTTGGAAACAGGGTCTCTTAAGCCAGCATGGCTGGCTTCAAACCTGCGAGATCCTCCTGTCTCCACCTCCCAAGCACAGGGATTACAAGCATGCACCACCACACCCAGCTTTTGTCTTTGATGTATAATAGTTAGCTTTTGTGTCTTGTTTTTTTACTTTATTCGTGTTTATTTGCTCCTTCCCCCATTCAAAACTTTTTTTCCCTTACTGTATCTCCTTGTTTAATACTCAAGGTATTTCATATCTCCATACTTAAATATTCTACTAACTACAAGAGTCCTACTATCTAACTTTCTCCCCTTCTCAAACAGATACTACCTTATTATACTTAAATTCTTACTCAACATAATCATATCCTCTCCCTTACCTGACTTCTGCACCCATCACCCCAGCTCCTCCCCCATCACCCAACCCTCACCATTGGAGAAAGTACTGCTTACTTGCTGACACCTCTAATTCCTACTACTAAGACTGAATTAGACATAATTACCACAAAAGATGCCAAAATATCAGAAAAACAAGCATGAGAACCTTAAAAATAAAAGAATTAAGAATAGTGAAGAAATAATGCAAATCATAAATACTGACCTACAAGAAATGCAAGAAGGAGAATTCCAAATCCTGATCTACAATATGATGAAAGTCCTCAAAGCATCTGTATAGGAAATGAACGAGGAAATGGAGACACTGAAAAAGAATCAGAAAGAGGTCTGGAATGAAATGAAAGAGTCAATAAATGAAATGAAGACAGCAATAGAAAGAAATTCTGGAAGAGTAGATGAAATGGAAAATAGAATAGCATTGTTAGAAGATAACTCATTCAAAACTGAAAGCATAGTCAACACCATACAGAAGTCATTACAGCAACAAAACCTAAACATCCAACAACTATGGGACAATATGAAACGTCCTAACTTACAAATAAAAGGCACTGAAGGAAGATTGATGGAAGATGGTGGCAGTGGCGACCCCGGCTGCCGAACAGAATAAGCATTTCTTGGGGAAGCCCTGAAGCACTCAACACTCAAGAAAAGAGATCTTCAGAGAAACTTCCCAGAAGGGCTCAGAGAAGGGACCACTCCAGCCGCGCACGCTGGGGACTCTTATCAACACACCTCCTAAGAAAAATGCCCCAGGGATGGTGGAGGGAACTGTACAGCGCCGGGTGGGGAGCCGAGCTGAGGTACCTGGACTTTAGCGCACAGATGGGGTCACGCTCCACCCTACTGTGCCGGGCCGCGGCGCACCCAGATCAATAGCGCTGCACAATGAGGCTATGACCTCCGATCATGGAAGGGAGATAAAAATAAATACTTGATCTCACAACCTCCTCAAACCACACATACTGTCTTCTCTTATTAAAAAAATTATATATATATTTTATCAGAGAGGGGCCAAGATGGCAGTGGTGGTAGCCAGAACTCAAGAGATATAGACAAACACTATCCAATTCACTTGTAACATTTGGAAATAAAAACCCCACAAAGGGGGACTGGCCCTGCCACTAATGATTAAGAATTCTAGACATCTTATCATGTAAGGAAGGAACCCAGAGGAAAACAAAGGATAAGTGGGCAGTGACGAAACTGCGCAGGAAGGGCGGCAGAACTGCGCAGGCAGAGCACCAGACCAGCAGGCGGTGACAGCAGAGTGGTGCAGATGGGATAGCAGAGTTGTGCAGGTGGAGCGAAGGGCAGAGCAGCAGTGGGCTGCGCCAGCAGAGTAGAATAGCAGCGGGAAAGCGCAGAGGCACAGGTACTAGTGCCAGCAGCAGAGGTGGAGGCTATTATTTTGGAGAGACAGAGACCAGATTCAACCCACCTTGATCCTCTGAAAAAATTGCCCCAAAGGTAGAAACTGGTGGGGCAGACAGATCCAGTTCAGTCCACCTTGAGCTTTTGAGGGAATCCCCCCCAAAGTAGACTGACTGCACCTGCCACACATGATTGAGAAGCCTGGAGATTACACTAAGTGGCAAAAGGGTATGGGAGGTATCAGAGGGAGCACCGCACAGCCAGGGTTGGACTACATGCTGCGTGTTCTGGGAATCATCAGCCCTCATGACCACCATGCTCCTCTGCCCAGAGTGGGAGGCCAGAGTCCAGGTGGAACGGAGAGAAGCTATGGACCTCTGCCTCTGGATGGAAGACAAAACTTATTGACACTAGGTATTAGGGGTCCCAGCTTTTGAAAAAGACATGTACTGCTTTTTTATAGTAAAAAAAAAAAAAAAAAAAAAAAAAAGGAAGAACACTGGGCGTGGTGGTGCACCCTTGTAATCCCCAGGCTTGCGAGCTGGAGACAGGAGGATCGCACTGGTTCGAGGCCAGCCTTGCTGGCTTAAGAGACCCTGTTTCCAAATATATATATATATATGAGATAGGTCTCCGGGAATGTAGTTTGGAGATAGAAGTGTCTCCAGAAACCTCAATACCACCAAAAAAACATAAAAAGAAAAAGAAAAAAGAGAACATCTGTAGACAACCTGCCCATAGTGACAGAGACCAGAGCCCAGTGCACAGCAAGGCCGGTGCTGGATACTCTGAGGCCAGGATAGGAATCTGCCGGGCTACTAGGCCAATGCCAAGGCCAGGGAGGCCCGGTTTGGAGCCTGCCGTGAGGCAAGTCTGGGGCCTGGGCCTCCATTCGAGGCCAGGAACAGAGACCGCCAAGGGGTGAGGCCAATGCCAGGGCCAATGAGACCGGGATCAGAGCCTACCATGAGGCAAAGCTGGTGCTTAGGCCTCTGAGGCCAGGATCAGAGCCTGCCGAGGGGTTAGGCCAGTGCCAGGGCCAGAAAAGCCGGGATGGGAGCCTGCCATGAGGCAAGGCTGGGGCAGGGGCCTTCAAGGCCGGAATCAGAGACTGCTGAGAGGTTAGGCTAGTACCAGGGCCAGCAAGGCCAGGACCAGGGCCTGCCATGAGGCAAGGCCGGTGCTGGGGCCTCCAAGACCAGGATCAGAGCCTGCCAAGAAGTAAGACTGATCCCAGAGCCAGCGATGCCAGGATCGGAGCAAGCCGTATGGCAAGGCCCATGCTGGGGCCTCTGAGGCTGGGACTGGAGCCTGCCAAGGGGTAAGGCTGGTGCTGGGGCCAGTGAGGCCAGGATCAGGGCATGCCATGAGGCAATGCTGGTACTAGGGCCTCCGAGGCCAGGATCAGAGCCTGCCAAGGGGTGAGGCTGATCCCAGAGCCAGCAATGCCAGGATCGGAGCAAGCCGTATGGCAAGGCCGGTGCTGGAGCCTCTGAGGCCGGGATTGGAGCCTGCTGAGGGGTGAGGCTGGTGCCAGGGCCAGTGAGACCAGGATCAGGGCATGCCATGAGGCAAGGCTGGTACTAGGGCCTTCGAGGCTGGGATCAGAGCCTGCTGTGAGGCAAAGGTGGAGCTGGGACCTCTGCGGCCAGGATCGGAGCCTCCCAAAGGGTGAGGCCAGTGCTGGGGCCAGTGAGACCAGAGTTGGGGCCTACTGTGAGGCAAGGCTGGTGCTGGGGTCTCCGAAGCTGGGATTGGAGCCTGCCAAGGGGTGATTCTGGAGCCAGGGCTAGCGTGGCTGGGATTGGAGCCTTCCGTGAGGCAAGGCTGGTGCTGGGGACTCCAAGGCCAGGATTGGAGCCTGTCAAGGGGTGAGGCCGGTGCTAGGGCCAGCAAGGCCAGGATCAGAGCCTGCCATGAGGCAAAGCCAGTGCTGGGGCCTTCAAGGCTGGGATAAGAGCCTGCCAAGGGGTTAGGCCATTGCTGGGGCCAGCAAGTCTGGGGCTGGAGCCTGCTATGAGGCAAGACCAGTGCTGTGGCCTCCAAGGCCAGGATCGGAGCTTGCTGAAGGGTGAGTCTGGAGCCAGGGCTAGTGTGGCCAGGATTGGAGCCAGCCATAAGGCAAGGCCGGTGCTAGGGCCTCCGAGACCAGGAATGGAGCCTGCCAAGGGGTGAGGCCGGTGCCAGGGCCACCAAGGCTGGTATCAGAACCTGCTGTGAGGCAAAGCCAGTTCTGGGGCCTCCAAGGCTGGAATCGGAACCTGCGAGGAGTTAGGCCATTTCCAGAGCCAGCAAGACACGGGCTGGAGCCTTCCATGAGGCAAGGCCAGTTCTGGGGCCTCCGAGGCCAGGATCAGAGCCTGCCAAGGGGTAAGGCTGGTACTGGGGTCAGAAAGTCCTGGAACAGAGCCTGCCATGAGACAAGGCCAGTGCTGGCGCCTCTGAGGCCAGGATTGGAGAAAGATATAGCATGCCAATGAAGACCAAAAACAGGCAGGGTAGCAATTCTGATATCCAACAAAAAGACTTTAATCTAAAACATATAGTAAGAGACAAAAACAGGGCACTTCCTTTTATTAAACAGAACAACCCAACAAAGAGATACAATGATAGTAAATGTTTATACTCCAAATGTGGGTAAAGTCACATTTGTAAAAACAAACCCTCCTGGACATTAGATCTCAAATAGACCCAAATACAATGATATTGGGAGACTTCAACACCCCTCTCATGCCACTGAATTGATCTTCAAGGCAAAAGATAAGACTCTTCAGAAGTAAAGAAAACTATAAACCAAATAAACCTAATAGACATATACAAAATATTTCAACCAGGAACAGAATACACATTTTTCTCGGCAGTCCATGGAACCTTCTCCAAAATAGATCACATCCTGGACCACAAAGCAAGCACCAGCAAAGTCAAAATATCTAATATAATTCCCTGCATCTTTTCAGACCATAATAGAATGAAAGTAGAAATCAACAACAGGAAACTCAAAAGAAACTATTTAAATACACGGAGATTGAATGACACACTATTAAATGATGAGTGGGTATGATCAGAAATTATGGGAGAAATAAAGAAATTTCTGGAAATAAATGAAAATAGATAAACAACTACCAAAATCTATGAGACACTTTGAAGGCAGTGTTAAGAGGAAAATTTATAGCACTGAGTGCCAACATAAGAAGAACAGAGAATCAACAAGTAAACAACCTAATGACACTACTTAAGGACCCAGAAAGACTATAACAGTCTAATCCTAAAGCCAGCAGAAATTATTAAAAATCAGAGCAGAAATAAATGAAATAGAGAATAGAAAAAACAATTCAAAGAATCAATAAAATAAAATCTGATCCTTTGAAAAGATTAATAGGATTGACAAACCCCTGGCCAACCTAACCAAAAGATAGAGGGAATCAATTCAAATTATTAAAATCAGAAATAAAAAAAGGAGACATCACCACAGACAGTGGGGAAATTCAAAGGATTATCAAAAACTATCTTGAAAATGTATACTCTAGAAGATGGCGACCGAGAAAAGCGGGGCTTAAGAGTCCCGCTAACAAACAATCTCCATTACCACAAAAAGAGCGCCTTTCATAGCCAGAAAACACCATCACCAGAAAAACAAAAAAAACCACCAGGCTCCAGAGAGAAAGCGGACTGAGAACAGAGCTCAGGGCCACAGAGGAGACACATGAGCCCGAGGACGCGGCAGCAGCGTCATACTGCCGGCGGCAGCGGCGAACTCAACGGACGGCTACAGCAAGCCAGGTGAGCCGCTGCGGAACAGCCAGGCGGGATCTTTCGGCGCAGACAGCATTTAAAGCTCCCAGTGGCTGAGCTCAGCACACGCTGCAGGGATTCAGAGTGGAAATCAAAACCAGAGAAGAAAAAATACGCCAGCCTCATGGCCGAGGGCGTGGCAGAGGTGCCATATTGACACCGGCGGCGGCAGCAGCAGTGAATTCACCGAGTCCAGTACAGCGACATCTGCGTACTCAAGAACAGTGAGTCAAATTGCGGGCCACAGAGGAGAAATCCCAGTATTGGGCCTCCCCCAGGAGGCCTTGACCCAGTGAGGGAGTGGTGGTGGCAGAGATATCACACCATAGGAGAACGTGCAACCTGGCACCCCCCATAGTTTAAAGCAGCCTCTATCGACTCCCTGGGTCGGAGACTCTGTGATACAACCCAGTAAAGGAGTAGTGGGGTCTGAGATAATACAGACTCGAGATCCAGAGCACCTTAAGTGAAGCCATAGTGACCCAAGGGAAGAACCCAGAGAAGGCACAAACCTCCGAAATCATGGGAAAGAGGAATAACACTGGAGTAATGAATGTGCACAAGCCCACAACATCAGAACCTGATAAAACAGAAAATCAGAGATTTCTAGAAGATCAAATCAGGAAAATAACTGTAGAAATAATAGAGGTGCTTCGAAAAGAACTCAGAGAGAGCCAAAAAGAGATAAAGGATGCAATTAATGAAGTAAAGGCCTCAATTCAAAGCACAAACAACCGATTAGACCACATGGAGAACAGAATCTCGCTCTTAGAAGATGAGCAATCCAAAAATGAACGCATAGTTTCTAATCTAGAAAAAAATATCCAACAGCAGGAATCTGACATTGAAGAAATATGGGCCCATTTTAAGAGAGCTAACCTAAGAATAATTGGAATAGAGGAGGGAAAAGAAAGTGATACCAAAGGGATCAACAATCTCTTCAAGGAAGTAATAGCAGAAAATTTTCCAAATATAGAGCAAGAGGTTGATACACAGATCCAGGAAACTTATAGAACTCCCTTTAGACAGGATCGGAGAAGAGGATCCCCACGCCACATAATTGTCAAAGTGACCAATGTGGAAGCCAAGCAGAGAATCTTAAAGGCAACAAAAACAAAGGGCCAACTGACATTCAGAGGCAAACCAATTAGAATCACTCCAGACTTCCCAAACCAAGTCATGAGAGCCAGAAGGGCTTGGAGTAACATATTCCAAACTCTGAAAGAAAACAACTTCCAGCCAAAAATTTCCTACCCAGCAAAACTTTCTATCAAATTAGATGGAGAAATAAGAAGCTTCCATGACAAACAGAAACTGAAGGAATTTATGTCTTCAAAACCAGCGCTAGAGAAAATACTCAAAGAGATTAACTACAAAGAAGAAATAGGTAACACTCACCAGAACCAGAGAAACAAGAGTTTCCATCCAACAGACAACTAAGATTGGTTATCTGTGGAGATTCATTATTTATGTTAGTCTTTTACCTATCTCTAAGTTGTATTGTTTGCCTTTATTGTTGTTAATTTTTAGGATTTCTAGTTGGAATATTAATATACCTTCAGATATAGCATTTGGAAATATTTTATCCAATTCTATTAGTAACTTTTAACTCTGTTTACACTGTCTTTGGATATACAATATTTTCTTTTATTTTTTAGGGAGTTTGTATATTCTTCTGTTGCCTGTGCCATTGAAATCATATCCAAGAAATCACTGCCAATTTCAATGTTGTGAGCTTTTATGACCCAGATTTTCTTCTAAAAGTTTATAGTCTTAAGATTTATATTTAGGTCTTTTATCTAGTTTGAGTTAATACTTGTATGTGGGATTAGGTAAAGGTCCAATTTTATTCTTTTCCATGTAATTATTATTTTTCAACAATATTTAGTTAAAAGATTATTATTTCCACCACCAAATGTTCGTGGAAACCTTGTCAAAAATAACTTGACAATATAGGGAAGAATTTAGCTCTAGGCTTGTATTGAACTCCAATGGTCTATATATCTGCCTTTAGAACAGTACTACACTGTTTCAATTATTGTAGCTTTATATGGTTTGAAATCAGAAAATATATATCTGCTAGCTTTGTTCTTTTTCAAGATCGTTTTGGGTATCTAGAATTCATATTCCATATTAGGATAGATTTTTTTCTGAAAAATAAATATATAAATATATGATAGTTTCACCTAAAAAAACAGAAAAAAATATGCTCTAGTAAGAAAGAAAGCAAAAAGAAATATTGAAATGTTATCTTTAAATCATCCAACGCTTGGTATCAGACAAATGAAACTGTTATGTGAGATTATCATTTTTAATTTTGGATAAATTGCTATAATACTAGATGTCAACCACTAAGCCAAGCATGGGAAGGAGGGATGGGGAGAGAATGGGGTGGGGATCGGGTGGGGGCTGACTGGGCGATGTGTGCATGTATGTCTACAAAAGTTTGTATCCCACTATGATGTATGAATACAGTGCACCAATAAAATAAAATTAAAAATATATATATATATAAAAAAATAAATAAAAAGTAGCTGATGGCTCAAATAGACAATGAAAAAAAAAAAAAGAAAATGTATACTCTAACAGATTGGAAAACATTGGAAGAAATTGATAGATTCCTAAGCACACATAACCTACCTAAATTGAACCAAGAGGACATAGCAAGTTTAAACCAACCAATAGCAAGCAAAGAAATGGAAACAGCAATAAAAAATCTGCCATCAAAGAAAATCCCAGGCCCTGATGGGTTTCTAGCTGAATTCTACAAAACCTTCAGTGAAGAGCTAATACCAATACTTTACAAATTGCTCCGCAAAACTTAAAAGAGATGGAATTTTTCCAAATACCCTCTTTGAGGCCAGTATCACATTAATCCCCAAACCAAATAAAGATAACTCAGGAAAAGAAAATTACAAACCAATATCCTTGAGAAACATAGAGGCAAACATTTTAAACAAAATACTACTTATACGCATTCAAAACCATATCAAGAGAATTGTACATCACGACCAAGTTGGTTTCATGCCAAAAAAGCAAGGCTGGTTCAACATATGCAAATTAATACACATTATTCACCACATAAATAGAACTGAGAACAAAAACAACATGATCATATCAACAGATGCTGAAAAAGCATTGAAAAAAAAACCCATTTATGTTAAAAAAAAAACACTGCAGAAAACTGGAATAGAAGGAATGTATTTAAACATCATTAAGGCAATATACAATAAACTCAAATCCAACATCATATTGAATGGGGAAAAACTGCAAGAATTCCCTCTAACACCAGGAACAAGACAAGGATGCCCACTATCATTACTCTTTTTCAATATAGTCCTCGAGATTCTTGCCACAGCAATAAATCAAGAGAAGAAAATAAAGGGAATTCAAATAGGAAGAGAGAAATTAAAACTATCCTTATTTGCAGATGACATGATCCTTTGTCTAGAAGACCCAAAGAACTCAACCAAAAGACTACTGGAGCTGATTAACCAATTCAGCAAAGTTGCAGTATACAAAATCAACCTAAAGAAATCACTTGCTTTTCTATATGCCAACAATGAATCCATAATGAAAGAAATAAAGAAAACAATTTCATTCACTATAACCTCAAAATGAATAAAATACCTAAGGAATAAACCTAACCAAAGATGTAAAAGACTTCTACAATGAAAACTATAAAACATTAAAGAAATAAAATTAAGAAGACCTTAAAAGATGGAAAGATCCTCCTTGCTCATGGATAGGCAGAATACATATCATCAAAATGTCCATTCTGCCAAAAGTAATCTATAGATTCAATGCAATTCCTATTAAAATATCAGCAACATTCTTCATAGACCTAGAAAAATCAGTCATGAATATTATATGGAGAAAGAAAGACCCAGAATATCTAAAGCAATTCTATGCAATAAGAACCATGCAGAAGGCATCACAATCCCAGACTTCAAAATATACTATAGAGCAATAGTAATAAAAACAGCATAGTATTGGCACAACAACAGGCATACTGACCAGTGGAACAGAATAGAAGATACAGAAACAAACTCACACACCTATAATTAATTAATCTTTGACATAGGGGCCAAAATCATAGGCTGAAGAAAAGACAGCTTTTTCAACAAATGGTCCTGGTAGAACTGGCTATCCATTTGTAGAAAGATGGAACTAAATCCTTACCTCTCGCCATGCACAGGAATCAACTCAAGATGGATCAAAGACTTAGAAATTAGACCAGAGACTGTAAAGTTATTAGAGGAGGGCATAGGCTCAACGCTCCAACATATAGGCACAGGCAGTTACTTTCTCAATAAGACCTCCAAAGTGCAGGAAATTAAAACAAGAATTAACAAGTGGGATGGCATAAAACTAAAATGTTTCTTCTCATCAAAGGAAACCACCAAGAACATAAGGAGAAAGCCTACAGAATGGGAGAAGATCTTTACCAGCCACCACTCTGATAGGGGGCTAATTTCCAAAATATACAAAGAGCTCAAAAGACTCTACACTAGCAAAACAAATAACCCAATCAAGAAATGGGCAACTGAACTGAATAAACACTTCACAAAAGAAGAGATACAAATGGCCAATAGATACATGAAAAGATGTTCAACATCATTAGCTATCAGGGAGATGCAATTCAAAACTACACTGAGATTCCATCTAACCCCAGAGTGGCAAACATAAAGAAATCAAATAGCAACAAATGCTGGCAAGGATGTGGGGAAAGAGGAATTATTTTACACTGCTGGTGGGAGTGCAAACTAGTTCAGCCACTATGGAGATCAGTGTGGAGATTCCTTAGAAAACTGAATATAGATCCACCATATGATCTGGCTATACAACTCCTGTATATTTTTCAAAGGGGTTGAAATCAGAGAACTACACTAACATATGCATACTCATGTTCATAGCAGCACAATTTGTAATAGCCAAAATATCGAACCAACCTAGGTATCCATCAAGGGATGAATGGATTGCAAAATTATGGGAAATTCACACATGGAATTCTATTCACCTATAAAAAAGAACTAAAGCATGTCATTTGCAAGAAGATGGAAAGATCTGGAGAACATTATGTTAAGTAAGATCAGCCAGGCACAGAAAGAGAAGAGACAAGTTTTCTCTAATATGCCCAAACTAGGGTGTACTGGGGATACCAGAGGGACTCCAGACAATGGAGAAGAAACCTCATCAAAGCTAGAATGGAAGGATAGGAGAGGAAGAAGGCTGAGGTTGATCAATGAAGGAGCTACATCCAAATATGTGTATGAATATGCATGGTTAACCTGGACACTCATTGTTGGGAGGGGGGAAAGAGGAATAGGGAGCAGAAGGCACCAAGCACAGTCTAAATGTATATAATTTTCAATATGTTTTACATATAAATAAAAAGTTGAGAAAAATAAAATAAAATAAAATAAAATAAAATAAAATAAAATAGAGTCTCACTAAGTTGTAGAGGGCCTCACTAAGTAGCTGAGGCTGGTCATGAGCCTGTGATTCTTCTGTCTCAGCTTCCCAAGTAGTGGGATTACAGGCATGTGCCACTATGCTAGGCTTAAACAACACACTTCTAAATAAAACATGAGTAAAAATAAGTCTACAAATAAATTTTGAAATTTTTTTAACTAAACAAAAATGAAAATATGACTTGCCAGAAACTGTGGCATGCCATGAAAGTAATGCTGAAAAGGAAAGTTGAAGCATGGAATATATCTAGGAGAAAAGAAGAAAGACCTAAAATCAAGAATCTAAGTTTCAAACTAAGTAAACTAGAAAATCAAGAGCAAATTAAACCAAATATAAGCATAAAAAACTAAATAATAAAAATCGGGAGCCAGGTGTGGTGGCACATAATTGTAATCCCAGTACTTGGGAGGCTGAGAAAGGGCTGCAAGTTTGTGGCCAACCTTAGTTACTTGGTGAGGCTCTCTGCAACTTAGTGAAAGCCTGTTTCAAAATGAAAAATAGGGCTGAGGGTATAATTTGGGGGTAGAATATCCCTGGTCTCAATCTCCAGCCACAAAAAATTTGGGGAATAAATCAGTAAATTTGAAAATCAAGAGAGGAAAGCAATAAAACTGAAAACTTTTTCTCTTTAAAGATAATAAAACTGCAAAGCCTTACTTCAGAATAACTTTTTAAAAAGTGGGGCAAGGTAAAAACAGAAATTACTAATATCAGAAATCAAAAATGACATCACTATAGATGCCATGGGTATTAAAAGGATAATAAGGAGCCAGGCATGTTGACATATGCCTGTAATCCCAGGATTTGAGAGGCTGAGACTGGAGGATCGTAGGTCTTAGGGAATCCTGGACAAGTAATGAGACTCTCATCAATGTAATGAGACTCTGTTTCAAAATGAAAATAAAAATAAAATAGGGTTAGGGATGTATCTTGGAAGTAGAATGCCTCTGGTTTCAATCCTCAATACCACAATTTTAAAAAAAAGAATATTCTGAACAACTTTATGCCTACAAATTTGAAAACCTAGGTGAAATAGACCACCTTATTCAAAGATACTATATGCCTAAACTCATATAATAAGAAATAGACTGTTTGAATATGCCTGTATCTATCACAGAGATTGAAAAAAAATTTAATGATTGTCTAAACAGAAAATGCTAAGCATAGATAGGACCATTGATAAATTCTACAAAACACTAAGGGAGCAATTGTACCAATTGTCTATTATACCAATTTCTCTATAGCTCAGAAAACAGAAGCAGAGAATATACTTCCTAATTTTTATGAGGCCATTATCACCCTAATAAATCAAATACCTCACCAAAAAAGAGAACTAGAAACATATATCTTTCATAAGTAAGCATACATGTAAAAATTCTCAACAAAACATTAATAAGTCAAATTTAAAATTACATATGGTAGTGTAACCCTGCAATCTGAACTACTTGGGAGGATGAAGTAGGAGGATCAAAGCCAGCCTGGGCAATATAGTGAAATTTTATGTCAAAAAATATTGCATAATGTACAAAAACAATTATACATTAAAATCAAGTGGATTTTATTTTGGGTGTGCAAGGCTGGTTCAACATTTAAAAATTAAGAGAGATTAAAGATAGAGGAAATAGAAAAAGAAAGCATATTTTGGTTGCTCCAACACTCACAACTCAACCACCAGGAAGACTGTTTCTTGGCACAAGAAGCAAAGGAGTCAGAGCTCAGCAGAAGAAAGGCAGTCTAAAATGGTGAAATTACTTGTAGCATGAAAAGAGCTCCACATGTCTCATCTGGTGAGTGGAAAGCAGAGGTGACACCAGGGCTGATGGCTTCAGACACACCAGTTCTCAGAGACACACTCCAGCAAAAAAGAAGCAAATGCTTTTCAAGTCAAAGATTGTAGAAAACATCATCCAAAGCAATCACATTTTTCTCTCCACAGTCAAACTCTCCTCCTCAGACTACCCACCCAAACTTCCCAGGGAAATCCTGCGGCTATAGCTGAACTTGGACCAAGTGGCTACATCTCATCTCTTCAAGATCATTGTGTTTTGCAGAGCATTGTTGTGGCTGCAGCTGAACTCATCCCTTTCTGCAGAGATACGAATAATATTAATTAATACCTTCAGGGGCTTTTGTGTCAATAAACAGACCCAAGAAGAGTGTGAGATGGCAAATCATACCTGCATAGGAGGGGGTCAGGGGTACAGTTGGGCACAACAGAAATATGAATTAGCAAAAAGTTCCTAGGGATATTTGGGTGGGTGTGACCTAGGGTCAGAAGTTCACTACGCCCCTGCAGGGTCTCCAGCAATCACCACAGGAACACCAAGAGTGATGTCTGTGGGTTGAGATGACTCATCCAACCATGCTGTAGGCTCAGAACATTATAAACTCATGCCCAGAAATGTTTGGGTGCCACAAGCACCAAGGATAGAAGCCAAGAAAGTCTCACATAATCGTAGCTACCCAGAGTGGCAGTGATGTCCCTGGGGCTAAATAACTGAGACACCCAAGCTCCAAGTTCACAATGGCCCAATCTTTCCCTCCTAGAGCTTGAGTCCTGAAGTCAGGGAGGCCAATGACCAATAGGGGTTCAGATAATCCCAGCAATAGACTGAGATTTTAACATTCCACCAGCAGAATTTGTGCTTGGTGTGCATGAATGCCAGCAAATGACAGGGCTCTACACAATAACAGCCAGGAGATCAGTGGTGGCATCCCTGGGCTATCAAATCTTAGCCAGCCATGTCACAAGCTCAGAATATAGTAATCACTGGCCCTGCTAAGTTTATTCCCAGTGACTACAGAAGCCAGGTGTCAGTGTTCTGCAGGATTTTATGAGTTTATGATTATAAGCAGAACAGCTGTGGTATCTGTAGGGGATTAAACACCAACAGGCAACTGCAGGTTCTCTGAACAGAACATCATAGCCTCTGACCCTACCGAGCTTGGACCTAGAGAGCACAATGTACTGCAGCCAGAGACTCCTGTTTGTCTTTGCTGACTGAGAACTATATCTTTTTTTTTTTTTGCCCATTTTAATTGAGTTTTTGGAGCCAGGTGTGGTGGCGCACACTTGTAATCCCAGCATTTGAGAGGCTGAGACAGGAGGATCACGATTTGCAGATAGCCTCAGCTACTACTTAGTGAGGCCCTTGCAAATCAGTGAAACCTTGTTTCAAAATAAAGAATAAAAAATAGGACTGGGGGTGTATCTCAGAGGTTGAATGCCCCTGGGTTCCATCCCCAGTACCACAAAAATATAAAATAAAATAAAAATTAATTGAGTTTTGTCTTTTTATTATTAACTTATAATAGATACCATTTTTTGTACTGGGAATTGAGCCCAGAGGCATTACACCTTCAAGCCACACTCCCAGCCCCTTTTACTTTTTAACTTTGAAACACGATCTCACTAAGGTACCATGCACTGGCCTTAAACCTGCAGTACTCCTGTCTCAACCTCCCAAATATTAGAACCACAGGAGTTCACCACCATGCCTGGCTATAAAAGATATCATTTTTTAAAATTTTTATTTATTTATTTATTTTTATCTTTTTTTATTGGTGCAATGTATTCATACATCATAATGGTAAAAAGAAAATACTTTTGTAGACATACATGCACACATCACCCAGTTAGCCCCTACTCGATCCCCACTGCGTTCCCTCCCCATCCCTCCTTCCCATGCTTTGCTTAGTGGCTGACATCTAGTTTTATAGCAATTTATCTAATATTAACGATGATAATCTCACATAACAGTTTCATTTGTCTGATACCAAGATTTTGATGACTTAAAGATAACATTTCAATATTTCTTTTTGCTTTCTTTCTTACCAGAGAATATTTTTATTTTTTTTTATTTTTTTAGGTGAAACTGTCATACATTTATTTATTTATTTTTTTAGAAAAAATCTATCCTGATATGGAATGTGGACACTAGATACCCAAAACAATCTTGAAGAAGAACAAAGCTAGAAGATGTATATTTTTTGATTTCAAACCAAATAAAGCTACAAAAATTGAAACAGTGTAGTACTATTCTAAAGACAGATATATAAACCATTGGAGTTAAATAAATGCCTAGAGATAAATTCTTTCATATATTGTCAAGTTATTTTTGACAAGGTTTCCATGAACATTTGGTGGAGGAAATACCAATATCTTAACTAAATATTATTGAAAAATAATAATTACATGAAAAAGAATAAAACTGGACCCTTACCTAACACATATACAAATATTAACTCAAAATAGATAAAAGACCTAAATATAAATCTTAAGATTATAAACTTTTAGAAGAAAATCTGGGTCATAAAACCTCACAACATTGAAATTGGCAGTGATTTCTTGGATATGATTTCAATGGCACAGGCAACAAAAGGGTAAATAAACTCCCTAAAAAAAAAAAAATTTGTATATCCAAAGACAATGTAAACAGAGTTAAAAGTTACTGATAGAATGGGATAAAATATTTCCAAATGCTATATCTGAAGGTATATTAATATTCCAAATAGAAATCCTAAAAATTAGCAACAATAAAAGCAAACAATACAATTTAGAGATAGGTAAAAGACTAACATAAATAATGAATCTCCACAGATAACCAATCTTAGTTGTCTGTTGGATGGAAACTCTTGTTTCTCTGGTTCTGGTGTGTGTTACCTATTTCTTCTTTGTAGTTAATCTCTTTGAGTATTTTCTCTAGCGCTGGTTTTGAAGACAAATTCCTTCAGTTTCTGTTTGTCATGGAAGCTTCTTATTTCCCCATTTAATTTGATAGGAAGTTTTGCTAGGTAGGAAATTTGGGGCTGGAAGTTATTTTCTTTCAGAGTTTTAAATATGTTACTCTAATCCCTTCTGGCTTTCCTGACTTGGTTTGGGAAGTCTGGAGTGATTCTAATTGGTTTGTCACTTGGCCTTTTGTTTTTGTTGCCTTTAAGATTCTCTGCTTGGCTTCCACATTGGTCATTTTGACAATTATGTGGCGTGGGGATCCTCTTCTCCGATCCTGTCTAAAGGGAGTTCTATAAGTTTCCTGGACCTGTGTATCGACCTCTTGCTCTATGTTTGGAAAATTTTCTGCTATTACTTCCTTGAAAAGATTGTTGATCCCTTTGGTTTCACCTTCTTTTCCCTCCTCTATTCCAATTATTCTTAGGTTAGCTCTCTTAAAATGGGCCCATATTTCTTCAATGTCAGATTCCTGCTGTCGGATTTTTTTTTCTAAATTAGATAAATCCAACTAGTAGAATCTTCAAGATCACCACAGACCATCCAATCTTAGTAAATAGGGAGAAGTCAGACCAGATCATTTTTTAAATGATCATCTTCTAGGAGTGAGATTCTATTCTCCATGTGGTCTAATCGGTTGTTTGTACTTTGAATTGAGGCCTTTACTTCATTAATTGCATCCTTTATCTCTCTTTGGCTCTCTCTGAATTCTTTTTGAAACACCTCTATTATTTCTACAGTTATTTTCCTGATTTGATCTTCTAGAAATCTCTGAATTTCTGTTTTATTAGGTTCTGATATTGTGGGGTTGTGGGCATTCATTGCTCCATTGTTATTCCTCTTTCCCATGATTTCAGAAGTTTGTGCCTTCTCTGGGTTCTTCCCTAGGTCACTACGACTTCACTTAAGGTGCTCTGGATCACAAGTCTGTGGTATCTCGGTCCCCACTACTCCTTTACTGGGTTGTATCGCAAAGTCTCAGACCCTGGGAGTCAATCGAGGCTGCTTTAGACCATGGGGGGTGCCAGGTTGGGTGTTCTCCTATGGTGTGATAACTCTGCCACCGCCACTCCCCCACTGGGTCAAGTCCCTGGGAGTGCAGTACTGGGATTTCTCCTTTAGGGGCCACAAGTTGACTCACTGTTGTTGAGTGCGCAGATGGAGCTGTCATGGACTTGGACTCGGTGAATTCGCTGCTGCTGCCACCGGTGGCAATATGACGCCGCTGCTATGCCCTCAGCCATGAGGCTGGCGTATTTCTTTTCTGTTTTTGAGCTCCGCTCTGAGTCCCTGTAGGGTATGCTGAGCCCAGCCTCTGGGAGCTTTAGATGCTCCCTGCGCCGAGAAATCTGCCAAATTCCTCCTGGCTGATCCGCAGCATCTCACCTCGGCTCGCTGTCCACCGCTCCTCTCTGGAGCCTGGTGGGCTGTTGAGTGCGTTGGTCTGGTGCTGTCTGGTGAGCTCGCCACTGCCGCCGGCAGTAAGGCGCTGCTGCCGCGTCCTCGGGCATGAGGCCAGCGTATCTCCTCTCTGGTTCTGAGCTCTGTTCAAGAACTATATCTTGATAAAAAAAAATAAGATAAAAGGCTCTGAAGGACAAACTCCAAAATTTGATTATGGACTACAGGGAAGATGGAGACCAAGGAAATCAGAATATATCAGTCCTGCTGACACCTGATCTCCATTGCCTTAAAGACAGCATTTTTACAAATGCAAGAAAACAACATAACTTTAAAAAGAACAAGATAAGTAAAAGGCAGCAGGAAAAAAATACTAGACCAATCAGAGAGCAGAAAAGAATTCCACCCGTCATCAGTGGCTACAGTGGTGGGCACCACAGTGGTGCCATCTTACCTCATTGCACCCAATTCCAGAGATGAAAAGGAAAACAACCAACAACTTTAAACAAAGTAATAGGTTACAGACCATTGGAAATGTAAGCCATCAGTCCCTAATGAGCAAACACTGGCTACAACTTGCAGCAGTGGTGGCCAAGCTCACCATACCCTCTAGAGATACAGATTGGCACTCAACAACACTATAAGTGAATGCACCACCCCCATGGGAGAACACCCAGAGTGGCACCCCCAGGAACTCGCACAGCCATGATAAACTCCCTGGGTCTGAGACTTTGCGATTCAACCTGGAGCAAGTGGGTATAGAGTCTGCTGTTGGAAATAACAGAGGCTCGGAGAGACTCAGACTCTGCATTGGTGGAAAGTGTGGAGAGAAATCTATGCATAACACTAAATCCAACTAGTAGAATATCCAAGATCACCACAGACCATCCAATCATAGTAAATAGGGAGAAGTCAGACCAGATCAGCCCTAGCTGTGGAGAACGGACTCTTTGGTCCCAAAGGCATTGGCCACCTATGCAGGCAGGGAGAGACTCAGGTTCCATATCTGTGGAAAGTGTGGAGGGTGACCTACACTTAACACTAGATCAAGCCCCATTGATACTTGCCATCTGCATATACTGAGAAAGACTCAGAGAACCAGCCTTGCAGCAGTAAAGGTGCTGGTAGCACTCAGTGTCTGCACAGAGAGAGAGTGAAGAGGCCCAGTCTACTGAATATTTATATATTTGTAGGGTTGCATTATTTTGTTTTTGTTTTGTTTGTTTTTACATGTGTATATATGCTTGTTTGTTTGTTCTCTTCCCAATCCATCTCCAAAGCTTCTTCCCTTGTACATCCCTACTCTCTTCTCTCCATCCCTTTCTTTTTTCTCTCTCTTCTCTTCTTTGTCTTTTATTAAATCTACTTCATATTACTATACTCTACATTGGTTACTGGAACACTAATACATATTCACTATCTCTGGTCTCTAATATATAATATCTTAACATACTCATACTCTCATTCTATTCAATCCTATTTGTGGCTTTACCCTATTCTTTCATTTATGAATTCACTTCCCTCCTCACTTAGCCTTCACTGTCGAATAAAAGACAACTTGTCCTTGAATATGCCAGCTTATACCTAGAGACTGAGAGAAATCTATCAAAAGCAACAGATACAAATTTCTGAAATCATGAGAAGGAGGAATAACAAGGAAGCAAGGATCTCCCACAACACCACAATAACAGAACCTGACAACAAAATTTCAGGGCTCACCAGAAGGACAAATCAGGAATGTAACAATAGAAATCATACTGGACTTCTGAAAAGAATTTAGAGAGAGTCTGAAAGAAATAAAGGATGTGATCATTGACGCGAAGGCATCAATTCAAAATATAAACAATAATTAGACCACATGGAGAATAGAATCTCACTCTTAAAATATATCATTAAAAATAATGCATAGTATTTTATTTATTTATTTATTTATTTATTTATTTATTTATTTATTTATTTTGTGGTCTGGGGATGAAGCCCAGGGGCATTTGACCTCCAAGCTACATCCTCTGCCCTATTTTTTTATTCTTTATTTTGAAACAGGGTCTCACTAAGTTGCAGAGGGCCTAAGTAGCTGAGTCTGTCCATGAACCACAATCCTCCAGTCTCAGCCTCCCAAATTCTGGGATTACAAGCATGCACCACCACCCCTGGCTTAGTATATAATTTAGAAAAAAAGCATTTGACAGCATGGATTAGACATTGAAGAGATATGGGCTAATCTTAAAAGAAATAACTGAAGAATAATAGACATAAAAGAGAAAATAGAAGGTGAAAGCAAAGGGATCAACAATCTTTTCAAAGAAGTAATATCAGAAAATGTTCCAAACAGAACAAGAGGTTGATATTCAGGTACAAGAAACTTATAGAACCCCATTTAGACAAGATCAGACAAAAGATTCACCATGCCACATAATAGTCAAACTGACCTACGTAGAATCCAAGGAGAGAATCATAAAGTCAACAAAAAAACAAGTGACATTTAGAGGCAAACCAATTAGAATTATTCCAGGTATCCCAAACCAGGTTATAAATCCAGGAGGGCCTAGAGCAACATATTCCAAACTCTAAAAGAAAAAAACTTGCAGCCAAAAATTTTCTACCCACCAAAACTATTTCTCAAATTAGATGGGCAAATAAAAAGTCTTTCATGACAACAGAAGCTAAAAGAATTTATGTCTTTTATGTCTTTCAAACCAGCACTAGAGAAAGTATTCAAAGAGATTAACTGCCAAGAAGAAATAAGCAATACATGTCAGAACCAGAGAAACAAGAATTTTCATCAAGCAAACAACTACCTCAAACAGAAGTTAAAACTCAAAATGTTAGGAATTAAAACTTATCTCTCAATAATCACTCTGAACATAAATGGCCTCAACTCCCCAATAAAAAGACATTATAAGGTGCCAAATGTGTTAAAAACCAAAATCCATCTATCTGTGGCCTGCAAGAATATAGCTTACAAATAAAGATAGTAACAAACTAATTGTAAAGGGCTGGAACAAGGTAATCCATACCAATAGAACTTGAATACAAGCAGAAGTAGCGACTATGATAGCAGACAAGTTAGACTTCAAGCCCAAGGTTATCAGAAGAGACAAAATAGGTCATTTTTTACCTGTAAAGGGGACAATCCAGCAAAAGGAAATAATGATACTCAAAATTTATGCCTCAAACATAGATGCAGCTATTTTCATAAAACAAAATCTTTGTGATATTAAATCAAACATAAATTCCAATACAATAGACGGGAGATGTCAACACTCCTCTCACGCAATTAGACCAATCTTTTAGACAAAAGATCAGTAAAGATTCCTCAGACCTAACGAACACAATCAACCAAATGTTATTATGTAAAATTCTGTAAAAAACTCTTCTGTTAACATTTTTCTCAGCCAATCACAGAACCTTCTCCAAAACAGATCACATCCTGGGCCACAAAGTGAGCACAAGCAAATTCAAAAAATATGACACACTTTCCTGTGTCTTTTCAGACCATAATAGAATAAAACTAAAAATAAACTATAAAACTTGCGGGAAGATGGCGACCGTAAAAGCAGTATTTACGAGTCCTGCTAACACTCGATCTCTATTGCCACAAAATCAGTGCTTTTCATAGCGAGAAAACACTATCAGCAGAGAAATAAAAAAATGTAAACACAGGGGCAGAGAAAAGGACTAGAAGAACAACCAGAGGCCAGAAAAGAAACCAGCCCGAATTGCGGAGCCAAACCAGCACCATCATGCCTCACAGAACTAGGCTCCAGAGAGGAAAGGTAAACAAGGAGCTGAAGTGAGCAGCTGCAGATCAATTCAGTAGTTCTTTCAGTGCAAAGAACGTCTAAAACTCCAAGTGGCCAAGCTCATCACGCCTTCCAGAGACTCAGAACAAGGCTCAAAACCAGAAAAGAAATACGCCAGCCTCATGGCCAAGGGCATAGCAGCAGTGCCATATTGCCAGCAGCAACAGCAAGTTCACTGCGCCCCGCCACAGCTCCCGATCTGCATGCACAATAACCATGAGTGTAATTGCAGCCCCTAAAGGAGAAATCCCTGTACTGCATCCCAGGGACTTGAGTAGCTTTGATAATCTCCTTGGGTCAGATGTTTTGCAGTCCAACCCAGTGAAGGAGTAGTGGTGGCAGAGATACCACACCCTAGTCGCAGCTCCCCATGGGAAAATTCCCAGCCCAGCAGCCCCACGGTCTTGCACAGCCTCAATTAACTTCCTGGGTATGAGACTTTGAGATACAACCCAGTAAAGGAGTAGTGGCAGCTGAGATTACAACAGACTCCAGATACAGAGCACCTTAAGTGAAGTCGTAGTGACCCAGAGAAGGCACAAAATTCTGAAATCATGGGAAAGAGGAACAACAATAGAGCAACGAATGCCCACAACCCCATATTATCAGAACTTGATAACACGGAAATTCAGAGATCTCCAGAAGATCAAATCAGGAATATAACTGTAGAAATAATACAGGACTTTCTAAAAGAATTTATAGAGAGTCTAAAAGAAATAAAAGAAGCAATCATTGAGGTAAAGGCCTCAATTCAAAGTATAAACAATCGATTAGCCCACATGGAGAATAGAATCTCGCTCCTAGAAGATGATCACTCCAAAAACGAACACATAATTTATAACTTAGAAAAAAATCAGACAGCAGGAATCAGACATTGAAGAAATATGGGCCCATTTTAAGAGAGCTAACATAAGAATAATTGGAATAGAGGAGGGAAAAGATGGTGAAACCAAAGGGATCAATAATCTCTTCAAAGAAATAATAGAAGAAAATTTTCCAAACATAGAGCAAGAGGTCAATACATAGGTCTAGGAAACTTACAGAACTCCCTTTAGACAGGATCAGAGAAGAGGATCCCCATGCCACGTAATTGTCAAAATGACCAATGTGGAAGCCAAGCAGAGAATCTTAAAGGCAACGAGAAAAGCGGGGCTTAAGAGCCCCGCTAAAAACCAATCTCCATTACCACAAAATCAGCGCCTTTCATAGCCAGAAAACACCATCACCAGAGAAACAAAAAAATCACCAGGCTCCAGAGAGAAAGCGGACTGAGAACAGAGCTCAGAGCCACAGAGGAGATAACCGGTCTCACGCCCGAGGACGCGGCAGCAGCGCCATACTGCTGGCAGCAGCAGCAAATTCACCGGACGGCTACAGCAAGCAGAGGTGAGCCGCTGCGGAACAGCCAGGCGGGATTTCTCGCTGCAGGTAAAATCTAAAGCTCCCAGTGGCTGAGATCAGCACACGCCGCAGGGATTCAGAGTGGAAATCAAAACCAAGAAGAAATACGCCAGCCTCACGGCCGAGGGCGTAGCAGCGGCACCATATTGCCACCGGCAGCAGTAGCATAGAATTCACCGAATCAAGTACAGCTACATCTGCGAACTCAAGAAGAGTGAGTCAAATTGCGGGCCACAGAGGAGAAATCCAAGTACTGTATTCCCTGGGACTTGACCCAGTGGGGGAGTGGCAGTGGCAGAGATATCACATCATAGGAGAACACCCAACCTGGCACCCCCCATGGTCTAAAGCAGCCTCTATCGACTCCCTGGGTCGGAGACTCTGTGATACAACCCAGTAAAGGAGTAGTGGGGTCTGAGATACTACAGACTCGAGATCCAGAGCACCTTAAGTGAAGTCATAGTGACCCAAGGGAAGAACCCAGAGAAGGCACAAACTTCCGAAATCATGGGAAAGAGGAATAACACTGGAGCAATGAATGCCCACAACCCCACAACATCAGAACCCGATAAAACAGAAAATCAGAGAATTCTAGAAGATCAAATCAGGAAAATAACTGTAGAAATAATAGAGGTGCTTCGAAAAGAACTCAGAGAGAGCCAAAAAGAGATAAAGGATGCAATTAATGAAGTAAAGGCCTCAATTCAAAGCACAAACAACCAACCGATTAGACCACATGGAGAACAGAATCTCGATCTTAGAAGATGATCATTCCAAAAATGAACGCATAGTTTCTAATCTAGAAAAAAATATCCAACAGCAGGAATCTGACATTGAAGAAATATGGGCCCATTTTAAGAGAGCTAACCTAAGAATAATTGGAATAGAGGAGGGAAAAGAAAGTGATACCAAAGGGATCAACAATCTCTTCAAGGAAGTAATAGCAGAAAATTTTCCAAACATAGAGCAAGAGGTTGATACACAGGTCCAGGAAACTTATAGAACTCCCTTTAGACAGGATCGGAGAAGAGGATCCCCACGCCACATAATTGTCAAAATGGCCAATGTGGAAGCCAAGCAGAGAATCTTAAAGGCAACAAAAACAAAGGGCCAAGTGACATTTAGAGGCAAGCCAATTAGAATCACTCCAGACTTCCCAAACCAAGTCATGAAAGCCAGAAGGGCTTAGAGTAACATATTCCCAATTTTGAAAGAAAACAACTTCCAGCCAAAAATTTCCTACCCAGCAAAACTTTCTATCAAATTAGATGGAGAAATAAGAAGCTTCCATGACAAACAGAAACTGAAGGAATTTTTGTCTTCAAAACCAGCACTAGAGAAAATACTCAAAGAGATTAACTACAAAGAAGAAATAGGTAACACACACCAGAACCAGAGAAACAAGATTTTCCATCCAACAGTCAACTAAGATTGGTTATCTGTGGAGATTCATTACTTATGTTAGTCTTTTACCTATCTCTAAAGGGTATTGTTTGCCTTTATTGTTGTTCATTTTTAGGCTTTCTAGTTGGAATATTAATATACCTTCAGATATAGCATTTGGAAATATTTTATCCCATTCTATTAGTAACTCTGTTTACATTGTCTTTGGATATACATTATTTTTTTTATTTTTTTAGGGAGTTTGCATACTCTTCTGTTGCCTGTGCCATTGAAATCATAACCAAGAAATCACTGCCAATTTCAATGTTGTGAGGTTTTATGACCCAGATTTTCTCCTAAAAGTTTATAGTCTTAAGATTTATATTTAGGTCTTTTATCTATTTTGAGTTAATATTTGTATATGGGATTAGGTAAAGGTCCAACTTTATTCTTTTCCATGTAATTATTATGTTTCAACAATATTTAGTTAAAATATTATTATTTCTACCACCAAATGTTCATGGAAACCTTGTCAAAAATAACTTGACAATATAGGGAAGAAGTTAGCTCTAGGCTTTTATTTAACTCCACTGGTTTATATATCTGCCTTTAGAATAGTACTACACTGTTTCAATTATTGTAGCTTTATATGGTTTGAAATCAGAAAATATATATCTTCTAGCTTTGTTCTTTTTCAAGATCGTTTTGGGTATCTAGAGTCCATATTCCATATTAGGATAGAGTTTTTTTCTGAAAAATAAATATATAAATATATGATAGTTTCACCTAAAAAAAATAGAAAAAAAATATTCTCTGGTAAGAAAGAAAGTAAAAAGAAATATTGAAATGTTATCTTTAAGTCATCAAAAGCTTGGTATCAGACAAATGAAACTGTTACGTGAGATTATCATTTTTAATTTTGGATAAATTGCTATAATACTAGATGTCAACCACTAAGCCAAGCATGGGATGGAGGGATGGGGAGAGTATGGGGTGGGGATCGGGTGGGGCTGACTGGGCGATGTGTGCATGTATGTCTACAAAAGTTCGTATCCCACTATAATGTATGAATACAGTGCACCAATAAAAAAAATAAAAAATAAAAATAAATAAAAAAAAACAAAAGGCCAAGTGACATTCAGAGGCAAACCAATTAGAATCACTCCAGACTTCCCAAACCAAGTCAGGAAAGCCAGAAGGGCTTGGAGTCACATATTTCAAACTCTGAAAGAAAACAACTTCCAGCCAAACATTTCCTACCCAGCAAAACTTTCTATCAAATTAGATGGGGAATTAAGAAGCTTCCATGACAAACAGAAACTGAAGGAATTTATGTCTTCAAAACCAGCACTAGAGAAAATACTCAAAGAGATTAACTACAAAGAAGAAATAGGTAATACACGCCAGAACCAAAGAAACAAGATTTCCCATCCAGCCGACAACTAAGCAAAGAAGAATAAGCAGTATTTCAAACAGAAATAAAATCTTGACATGTCAGGATTTAAAAATTATCTCTCAATAATCACACTGAAAGAAAGTAACAAACTCAAGGTAAAGGGCTAGAGCAAAATAATTCATGTTAAGCAGCCATCCTAACAAATGTGAAGTAGTATTTCACTATAGTTTTTATTTGTATTTCCTTAATGATTAGTTATATTATGATAATGATGAGTGATATTCATGTGTATATTGGTTATATAAAAATCTTTGGAGAGTATTTATTTTAGTCTTTTACTTATTTCTAAATTGTATTGTTTGCTTTTATTGTTGCTAATTTTTAGGATTTCTATTTGGAATATTAATATACCTTCAGATATACCATTTGGAAATATTTTATCCCATTCTATCAGTAACTTTTAACTCTGTTTACATTGTCTTTGAATGTACAATTTTTTTTATTTTTTAGGAAGTTTGTTTATTCTTTTGTTGCCTGTGCCTCTGAAATCATATCCAAGAAATCTTTGCCAATTTCAATGTTGTGAAGTTTTATGACCCAGGTTTTCTTCTAAAACTTTATAGTCTTAAGATTTACATTTAGGGCTTTTATCTATTTTGAGTTAATATTTGTATATGGTGTTAGGTAAGGGTCCAGTTTTATTATTTTTCATGTAATTATTATTTTTCAACAATATTTAGTGAAAAGATTATTATTTCCTTCACCAAATGTTCTTGGAAACCTTGTCAAAAATAACTTGACCATATATGGAAGAATTTATTTTTAGGCTTTTTATTTTACTCCACTGGTTTATATATCTGCCTTTATAGCAGTACTACACTGTTTTAATTATTGTAGCTTTATAAGGTTTGAAATAAGAAAATGTACATCTTCTAGCTTTGTTCTTTTTCAAGATTGTTTTGGGTATTTAGAGTTCATATTTCATGTTAGGATAGATTTTTTCTGAAAAAAATGTATGATAGTTTCACCTTAAAAAAAAAGAGAAAAAATATCCTCTGGTAAGAAAGAAAGCAAAAAAGCAAAAAGAAATATTGAATTATTATCTCTAAGTGATCAAAAGTTTGATATCAAACAAATGAATCTGTTATGTGAGATTATCACTGTTAATTTTAGATAAATTTATTTATATTTTTTATTTATTTTAATTGGTGCACTGTATTCATACATCATAGTGGGATACATACTTTTGTAGACATACATGCACACATTTCCCTGTCAGCCCCCACCCGATCCCCACCCCATTCTCTCCCTATCCCCCCCTCCCATGCTTGGCTTAGTGATTGACATCTAGTATTATAGCAAATTATCAAAAATTAAAATGATAGTCTCACATAACAGTTTCATTTGTCTGATACCAAGCTTTTCATGACTTAAAGATAACATTTCAATATTTCTTTTTGCTTTCTTTCTTATCAGGGAATCTATTTTTTTTTTAGGTGAAACTATCATATATTTATATATTTATTTTTCAGAAAAAAAAAATTTTCCTAATATGGAATATGGACTCTAGGTACCCACAACGATCTTGAAAAAGAACAAAGCTAGAAGATATATATTTTCTGATTTCAAACCATATAAAGCTACAATAATTGAAACAGTGTAGTACTATTCTAAAGGCAGATATATAAACCATTGGAGTTAAATAAAAGCCTAGAGCTAAATTCTTCCCTATATTGTCAAGTTATTTTTGACAAGGTTTCCACGAACATTTGGTGGTAGAAATAATAATCTTTTAACTAAATATTGTTGAAAAATAATAATTACATGGAAAAGAATAAAATTGGACCCTTACCTAATCCCATATACAAATATTAACTCAAAATAGATAAAAGACCTAAATATAAATCTTAAGACTATAAACTTTTAGGAGAAAATCTGGGTCATAAAACCTCACAACATTGAAATTGGCAGTGATTTTTTGGTTATGACTTCAATGGCACAGGCAACAGAAGAGTATACAAACTCCCTAAAAAATAAAAAAACATATTGTATATCCAAAGACAATGTAAACAGAATTAACAGTTACTAATAGAATGGGATAAAATATTTCCAAATGCTATATCTGAAGGTATATTAATATTCCAACTAGAAAGCCTAAAAATGAACAACAATAAAGGCAAACAATACCCTTTAGAGATAGGTAAAAGACTAACATAAGTAATGAATCTCCACAGATAACCAATCTTAGTTGTCTGTTGGATGGAAAATCTTGTTTCTCTAGTTCTGATGTGTGTTACCTATTTCTTCTTTGTAGTTAATCTCTTTGAGTATTTTCTCTAGTGCTGGTTTTGAAGACATAAATTCCTTCAGTTTCTGTTTGTCATGGAAGCTTCTTATTTTTCCATCTAATTTGATAGAAAGTTTTGCTGGGTAGAAAATTTTTGGCTGGAAGTTGTTTTCTTTCAGAGTTTGGAATATGTTACTCCAAGCCCTTCTGGCTCTCATGACTTGGTTTGGGAAGTCTGGAGTGATTCTAATTGGTTTGCCTCTGAATGTCACTTGGCCATTTGCTTTTGTTGCCTTTAAGATTCTCTGCTTGGCTTCCACATTGGTCATTTTGACAATTATGTGGCGTGGGGATCCTCTTCTCCGATCCTGTCTAAAGGGAGTTCTATAAGTTTCCTGGACCTGTGTATCAACCTCTTGCTCTATATTTGGAAAATTTTCTGCTATTACTTCCTTGAAGAGATTGTTGATCCCTTTGGTTTCACTTTCTTTCCCCTCCTCTATTCCAATTATTCTTAGGTTAGCTCTCTTAAAATGGGCCCATATTTCTTCAATATCAGATTCCTGCTGTCGGATATTTTTTCCTAGATTAGAAACTATGCGTTCATTTTTGGAATGATCATCCTCTAAGAGCGAGATTCTGTTCTCCATGTGTTCTAATCGGTTGTTTGTGCTTTGAATTGAGGCCTTTACTTCATTAATTGCATCCTTTATCTCTTTTTGGCTCTCTCTGAGTTCTTTTCGAAGCACCTCTATTATTTCTACAGTTATTTTCCTGATTTGATCTTCTAGAAATCTCTGATTTTCTGTTTTATCAGGTTCTGATGTTGTGGGCTTGTGCACATTCATTACTCCAGTGTTATTCCTCTTTCCCATGATTTCGGAAGTTTGTGCCTTCTCTGGGTTCTTCCCTTGGGTCACTATGACTTCACTTAAGGTGTTCTGGATCTCGAGTCAGTAGTATCTCAGACCCCACTACTCCTTTACTGGGTTGTATCACAGAATCTCCGACCCAGAGAGTCCATAGAGGCTGCTTTAGACTGTGGGGGGTGCCAGGTTGCACTTTCTCCTATGGTGTGATATCACTGCCACCACCCCTCTCCCACTGGGTCAAGTCCCAGTGAGTACAGTACTGGGATTTCTCCGCTGTGGCCCGCAATTTGACTCACTGTTCTTAAGTACGCAGGTGTAGCTGTACTGAATTCGGTGAATTCGGTGCTGCTGCTGCCGGTGGCAATATGGCGCCGCTGCTACGCCCTCGGCTGTTGGGCTGGCGTTTTTTTTTTCTTGGTTTTGATTTCCACTCTGAATCTCTGCAGCGTGTGCTGAGCTCAGGCACTGGGAGCTTTAGATGTCCACTGCGCCGAGAAATCCTGCCTGGCTGTTGTTCCGCAGTGGCTCCCCTCGGCTTGCTGTGGCCGTCCGTGAATTCGCTGGTGCCGCCAGCAGTATGGCGCTGCTGCTGCGTCTGCCGCATCCTCGGGCATGAGGATCTCCTCTGTGGCTCTGTTCTCAGTCCGCTTTCTCTCTGGAGCCTGGTGATTTTTTTTGTTTTTCTGGTGATGTTGTTTTCTGGCTTTGAAAAGCGCTGATTTTGTGGTAATGGAGATTTGTTGTTAGCTGGGCTCTTAAGCCCCGCTTTTCTCGGTCGCTATCTTCCCGGAAGTCCAATTTTGGATAAATTTAGATGTCAACCACTAAGCCAAGCATGGGAAGGAGGGATGGGGATGGAATGGTGTGGGGATTGGGTATGCGCTAACTGGGTAATGTGTGCATGTATGTCTACACAAGTTTTTTATCCCATTATGATGTATGAATACAGTGAACCAATAAATTTAAAAAAAATTTTTTTAAAGCATCACAATTCCTGAATTCAAATTAAACTACAGAACTATAGTAATAAACAGCATGGAATTTTCACAAAACCATTCACATAGACCAACAGAACAGAATAAAAGATACAGAAACAAACCCATACTTTCATAACCAATTATTTATAACAAAAGTACCAGACACATATGTTGGAAAAATATGTTGGAGAAAAGAGAGCCTTTTCAACAAATGGTGTTGGGAAAACTGGTTTTCCATTTGTAGATAAGCAGAATTAAATCTCTACCTCTCACCCTGCACAAGAGTCAACTCGATATGTATCAAAGAACTTGAAATTATACCAGAAACTTTCAAGTTACTGAAGGAGGGCATAGGTCCAACAATGGAACACATAGGCAAGATAGAAACTTCCTTAATAAGACTCCACCCAAAGCTCAGAAAATTAAAACAATAATTAATATATAGGATGGCCTTAAACTAAAAAGGTTTTGCTCATCAAAGAAAACCATCAAGAGTCTAAAGAGAGAGCGTATAGAATGAGAAAAGATTGTTGCCTGCTATTCCTCTGATAGAGAACTAATATCTAGAATGTACAAAGAACTTAAAAGACTTAGCACTAGAAAAACAAATAACCCAATCAAGAAAATCAAAACTACACTGAGATTCTTTCTAACCCAAATCATCAAGAAGTCATACAACAATAAATTCTTACAAGGATGTGAGAAAATAGGAGCTCTTCTACACTGTTGGTAAGATTGCAAATTAGTACAGCCACTATGTAGATCAGTATAGAGAATCCTCAGAAAATTGGGAATGAATCCACCATATGATCCAGCTATACCACTTCTGGGAATCTTTCCAAAGGGACATAAATCAGAGTATTATAGTACATGCACGTCCATGTTTATAGCAGCACACTTCACAATAGCCAAATTATAGAACCAACCTAGGTGTCCATCAATTGATTAATGAGTTACAAAATTATGGGATACACAAACAATGGAGTTCTACTCAGCAACAAATAATAACAAGATAATATTATTTGCAGAAAAATTGATGGACCTGGAGAACACTGAGAGATTATCCAGTCACAGAAAGTGAAGGGCCATATGTTTTTTCTTATATGTGGAAACTAGGGAGTAATCAAGATACCACAGGGACTTCAGGTAATGGAGGAGAAACTCCAGTGGAGCCAGAAAGGTGGTTTAGGGGAAGGGGAAGGGACAGGGAGGATCAAGGAAGAAATCACTTTCACTGACATTACATACATATGTGAGAACACCAATGTTAATCTCAATACCCTCTATTGGGAAGGGAGAGAAGAGGGAGCTGAGGAAAATCCCGCCAACCACTATGTGCATGTATATCAATATCACTATGAACTCCATTATGATATAAGACTATAATGTACCAGTAAAAGTATAAATAAAAGTATACAAATATAAGCCAGGCATGGTGGTGCATGCTTGTAATCCCAGTACTTGTTAGGCTGAGACAGGAGAATCACAGTCTCAGATACTTAGTGAAGCCTTCTGTGATTTAGTGAGACCTTGTTTTAAAATAAAGAATAAAATATAGGGCTGGGGGATAGCTTAGAGGTAGAATGCCCCTGGGTTAATGTTATTTTCCATCACATTGACAGGCTACAAAAGAAGAAAATCACATTACTTAAAGCTTTCTTATGAAGATCAGAAATAATACACAGACATCCCCCTCCCAAAATCTTTACAACATTATAATAGAAGTCCTAGCTAATGCAATAAGAAAAGAAAAAAAAGTTACACTAATTACAAAAGAAATAAACTATCATTATTAGCAGGTGGCATGCTTATATATGCAAAAATTCCAAAGGAATCAATTTTTAAACCCTGGAGCTAAAAAGTGATTATAACAAGGTTGCAAGATATCAGATTAATACACAAAAATCAACTGCCTTTCCATAAGCTAGCAATAAACAAAAGGAATTTGAAAACTAAAACCATTTATGTTAGTACCACAAAAAATTAAATACCTAGGCATAAATTTAATAAAATATATGCAGGGCCCAAATGAGAAAAAAACATAAAAATCTGGTAAAAGAAACTAAAAAAGGTCTGAGTATGTGACTCAGTATTAGAGCATTTGCCTAGCATGTGCATGGCTCTGGGTTCAATCCCCAGTACTGCTAAAAAAAAGAAAAAAAAAGTGATTCATATACCAAAAAAAAAAAAATGGATAGATATTCCATGTTCATAGAAAAAAGACTCAAAATTGTCAAAATATCAGTTCTTACCAACTTGATGCATATATTCAAGGTAATCTCATTCAAGTTTCAGAAAGTTTTTTATGGATAGCAACATACTGACTTTAAAACTTATATGGAGAAGCAAAAGATCCAGAATAGCCAACGTAATATTAAAGGACAGGAACAAAGCTGGAGAACTGACGCTACTAAACTTCAAGACTTACTATAAGCTAAAATAATCAAAGCAACACAATATTGGCAAAATAACAGAAAATAGACTAATGGATCAGAAAAGAGATCCCAGAGATAGACTCCCATAAATATTGTCAACTGATCTTTGACAAAGGAGTAGAGGCAATACAATGGAGACTAATTCTTTCTGATGAATGGTGTTAGAACAACTAGATGTACATATGCAAAAACAAGTAAATATAGACATAAATCATATATCCTTTACATTAATTAAATCAAATGATTCACAACTAAATATAAAATAGAAACTATAGAACTCCTAAAGATAACACAAGAGAAGTTCAGATAAACATCACCATCAATGGCAATGAATTTTTATTGACACAAAAATATAATTCATCAAAGAAAGAATTGATAAGCTCAACTTTGCTTAAACAAAAACTCTGCCCTATAAAAGACACTGTCAAGAAAATTAAAAAACAGCCACAAACTGCAAGAAAATATTTGCAAAAGACACATCTAAAAAATAAAGGAGTATAATCAAAAACAAATGTTCCTTAACTTGTGATGGTGTTGCATCCTGATAAACTCATCTTAAGCTTAAAATAGAAGTCAAAAATGCATTCAGTACACCTAACCAACTAAAGATTATAGTTTAAAAATACAGTATACTGCAGAGTACTGGTTGTCAGCCCTTGTAATTCTATGACTAGCTGAGAGCTACAGCTCACTGTTGTTACCCAGCACCACTAAAACATATTACTAGTTCAGGAAAGATCATAACTCAAAGTTTAGTTTCCACAGAATGAAAATTGCTATCTCTCAGGAAAAGATCAAATTTCAGAGCATAGTTCTTACTGAATGCAAATTGCTTCCTCACCTTCATAAAATCAAAAAAACATAAGTCAAACCTTTGTAAGTCAAACTGTGCTACGTTGAGGACCATCTGTTTGTAAAGAAGTCTTAAAACTCATACTACCTTACTTAAAAACGTACCAAAGAACTTAAAAGCCACCTCATCAGAGAAGATAGGCAAATAAAAAATGAGCAGATGAAGGGGATATACCACATCAAATGTCATAGAAAAATAAAAAAAAACCAAGAAGATAACACTACATACCTTTAAGAATGGCTAAAATCCAGAACAATGGCCCCAAGAATGCTGCTGAGGCTGCAGAGAAACATGAATTCTCATTTATTGTTAGAGGAATTGCAGCCACACTGAAAGAGACTTTGGCAGCTTCCTAATGCTGTGCTATGAATGTTTGTGTCTCCTTCAAAATTCTTGTGTTGAAATCTTTACTTCACAAAGGTGATGATAAAGGGGTCTTATTAAGTTCTGAGAATGGAACCCTCATTGATGAAATTAGTATCCTAATAATGCAGACAAAGAGAAACTTCTCACCTCTTCTACCATAGAGAGCATAGCAAAATGACACATCTATCAGTCATGAGGTGGATCCTTACCAGACACTGAGTCTGCCTTTTCCTTTATCTTGGAATTACCAGCCTAGAATTGTGAGAAAGAAAATTTTCTCATTTTTAAACTTCCTAGTCTAACCCATTTTGTTCAGAAAGCCTTAATGTACTAAGATACCTACAAAACTAAGTGTATTGTTATCTTATGACCCAACAACCACCTACTTTGGTATTTATCCAAAGGAATCAAAATTTTGCATCCCCAGAATAACCTGCATAAGAATGCTTACATAGCTTTATACATAATTACCAGAACTTAAATAACCAAGAAGAGCTAGGCATGGTGGTCCATGCTTGTAATCTCAGTACTTGGGAAGCTGAGATAGGAGGATCATATTTAGTGAGATCCTGTTTCAAAATAGAAAATTAAAATAGGGTTGGAGTGTAACTCAAAAGTAGAATGTCCCTGGATTCAATCCGCACTAAAAAGAAAGAAGGAAGATTAGAGAGAAAGAAAAAGAAAGAGGGGGAGGGAAGGAGAAGCCAAGATATTCTTTAGTAATAGAGTGTGTAAGTAAACTGGTATCTCCAGAAATGAAGTATAATTGAAGTATGATTCAGCACTAAAAAAGATGAGCCATCATCCTGAAAAGACATAGGAAAACTCAAATGTGCTTTACTAAGTTAAAGAAGCTAATATGAAAAGGCTACATACTGTATGATTCCAACTACATTTTCCACTAAAGACAATCAAAACAGTCCATGGTTGCCAGGGATTGTGAGGACAGGGGGCTGGAGAGATGGCCAGGTAGACTCCAGAAGATGTTTTTTTTTTGATACTTTATTGGTGCGTTGTAGTCACAGGTCGTAATGTGGTTAACAATGATAGTGACATACATGCACACAAACACTTGGGGAACTTTAGAGCACTGAAACAACTGTTATACTCTGAATACATGTACATTTAAATTTGTCTAAATGCACAGAATATACAACATCAAGAGTAATCTCTGACGCAAGAATTTAACTGTGGATGCTAATGACATGGCAATGTAGGTTACCAACTGTATGCTCTGTTAAATTCTTAAACCTGACAGCAGGAGGTACTAGCAAGAAGGAGAAACAACTGGACCTCTCCTGCATTACAGTGGGATGCAAGAGGGTAGAATCATTTTGAAAAGTTTCAGTTTCTCATAAAGTTAAACATACTAGTACCATATGATTCTGCAGTACTCACTCCTAGATACTTATCCTAAAGAACAAAAACTATGTTCACACAAATACCTGTGCATACGTGTTTATACCTAGATTTATTCATAACCACAACTCAAAAGTTCATCAACTGGTAATTTGGTTCAAAAATATAAAAGCAGCGCGGGCGTGGTGGCGCACGCTTGTAATCCCCGCGCTTGGGAGGCGGAGACAGGAGGATCGCGCAGGTTCGAAGCCAGCCCGCTGGCTTAAGAGACCCTGTTTCCAAATAAAAAAGTATAAAAATAGGGAGTGTAGCCCGGAGGTAAAAGGGTTTCCAGGAATCCAGTACCACCAAATATATATGCAGATATGGTACATATATACAGTACAATAAAAGAAATAAATTTTAAAAACCCAGGAATAAAAGGTAGCAAACTAGCCAGGCGTGGTGGCACACCCTTTTAATCCCCTGCTTGGGAGGTGGAGACAGGAGGATCCCACAGGTTCGAAGCCAGCCACCCTGGCTTAGAGACCCTGTTTCCAAAGAAAAAAGTATAAAATAGGTCTGGGAGTGTAGCCCAGAGATAGAAGGATTTCCGGGAACCCCAGTACCACTAAAATAAAAATAAAATAAATAAAAAAGGTAGCAAACGACAAATACATGCAAATATGTAATTTAAAATCAAATATCAAATATTATAAACTGTATTTTTTTTTTTTTTAGCAGTACTGGGGATGGAACCCAGGGGCATTCTACCTCCGAGGTACAAACCCAGCCCTATTTTTTTTTTTTTTGGTGCACTGTATTCATACATCATAGTGGGATACAAACTTTTGTAGACATACATGCACACATCACCCAGTCAGCCCCCACCCGATCCCACCCCATTCTCTCCCCACCCCTCCTTCCCATGCTTGGCTTAGTGGTTGACATCTAGTATTATAGCAATTTATCTAAAATTAAAAATGATAATCTCACATAACAGTTTCATTTGTCTGATACCAAGCTTTTGATGACTTAAAGATAACATTTCAATATTTCTTTTTGCTTTCTTTCTTACCAGAGAATTTTTTTCTATTTTTTTAGGTGAAAGTATCATATATTTATATATTTATTTTTCAGAAAAAAATCTATCCTAATATGGAATATGGATTCTAGATACCCAAAACAATCTTGAAAAAGAACAAAGCTAGAAGATATATATTTTCTGATTTCAAACCATATAAAGCTACAATAATTGAAACAGTATAGTACTGTTCTAAAGGCAGATATATAAACCAGTGGAGTAAAATAAAAAGCCTAGAAATAAATTCTTCCCTATAATATCAAGTTATTTTTGACAAGGTTTCCATGAAGATTTGGTGGTGGAAATAATAATCTTTTAACTAAATATTGTTGAAACATAATAATTACATGGAAAAGAATAAAATTGGACCCTTACCTAATCCCACATACAAGTATTAACTCAAAATAGATAGAAGACCTAAATATAAATCTTAAGACTATAAACTTTTAGAAGAAAATCTGGGTCATAAAACCTCACAACATTGAAATTGGCAGTGATTTCTTGGATATGATTTCAATGGCACAGGCAACAGAAGAGTATACAAACTCCCTAAAAAATAAAAAAAAAATATATTGTATATCCAAAGACAATGTAAACAGAGTTAACAGTTACTAATAGAATGGGATAAAATATTTCCAAATGCTAGATCTGAAGGTATATTAATATTCCAACTAGAAATCCTAAAAATTAACAACAATAAAGGCAAACAATACAATTTGGAGATAGGTAAAAGACTAACATAAATAATGAATCTCCACAAATAACCAATCTTAGTTGTCTGTTGGATGGAAAATCTTGTTTCTCTGGTTCTGGTGTGTGTTGCCTATTTCTTCTTTGTAGTTAATCTCTTTGAGTATTTTCTCTAGCGCTGGTTTTGAAGACATAAATTCCTTCAGTTTCTGTTTGTCATGGAAGCTTCTTATTTCCCCATCTAATTTGATAGAAAGTTTTGCTGGGTAGGAAATTTTTGGCTGGAAGTTGTTTTCCTTCAGTTTGGAATATGTTACTCCAATCCCTTCTGGCTCTCATGACTTGGTTTGGGAAGTCTGGAGTGATTCTAATTGGCTTGCCTCTAAATGTCACTTGGCCCTTTGTTTTTGTTGCCTTTAAGATTCTCTGCTTGGCTTCCACATTGGTCATTTTGACAATTATGTGGCGTGGGGATCCTCTTCTCAGATCCTGTCTAAAGGGAGTTCTATAAGTTTCCTGGACCTGTGTATCAACCTCTTGCTCTATGTTTGGAAAATTTTCTGCTATTACTTCCTTGAAGAGATTGTTGATCCCTTTGGTATCACTTTCTTTTCCCTCCTCTATTCCAATTATTCTTAGGTTTAGCTCTCTTTAAATGGGCCCATATTTCTTCAATGTCAGATTCCTGCTGTTGGATATTTTTTTCTAGATTAGAAACTATGCATTCATTTTTGGAATGATCATCTTCTAAGAGTGAGATTCTGTTCTCCATGTGGTCTAATCAGTTGGTTGTTTGTGCTTTGAATTGAGGCCTTTACTTCATTAATTGCATCCTTTATCTCTTTTTGGCTCTCTCTGAGTTTTTTTCGAAGCACCTCTATTATTTCTACAGTTATTTTCCTGATTTGATCTTCTAGAATTCTCTGATTTTCTGTTTTATCGGGTTCTGATGTTGTGGGGTTGTGGGCATTCATTGCTCCAGTGTTATTCCTCTTTCCCATGATTTCGGAAGTTTGTGCCTTCTCTGGGTTCTACCCTTGGGTCACTATGACTTCACTTAAGGTGCTCTGGATCTCAAGTCTGTAGTATCTCAGACCCCATTACTCCTTTACTGGGTTGTATCACAGAGTCTCCGACCCAGGGAGTCGATAGAGGCTGCTTTAGACTATGGGGGGTGCCAGGTTGGGCATTCTCCTATGGTGTGATATCTCTGCCACTGCCACTCCCCCACTGGGTCAAGTCCCAGGGAATACAGTTCTGGGATTTCTCCTCTGTGGCCCGCAATTTGACTCACTGTTCTTGAGTTCGCAGATGTAGCTGTACTGGACTCAGTGAATTCGCTGCTGCTGCCACCGGTGGCAATATGGCGCCGAGAGGCTGGCTTATTTCTTCTTGGTTTTGAGTTCTACTCTGAGTCCCTGCAGCGTGTGCTGAGCTCAGCCACTGGGAGCTTTAGATGTTCCCTGCGCTGAAAAATCCCGCCTGGCTGTTCCACAGCGGCTCACCTCTGCTTGCTGTAGCCATCCGGTGAACTTGCCGCTGCCGCCGGCAGTATGGCGCTGCTGCCATGTCCTCGGGCGTGAGGCCGGTGTATCTCTTCTGTGGCTCTGAGCTCTGTTCTCAGTCCGCTTTCTCTCTGGAGCCTGGTGATTTTTTTGTTTCTCTGGTGATGGTGTTTTCTGGCTATGAAAGGCGCTGATTTTGTGGTAATGGAGATTGGTTGTTAGCGGGGCTCTTAAGCCCCGCTTTCTCGGTCGCCATCTTCCCGGAAGTCCCCAGCCCTATTTTTTATTCTTTATTTTGAAACAGGGTCTCACTAAGCCTAAAAGGGCCTCACTAATTAGCTGAGGCTATCTGAAACCTGTGATCCTCCTGTCTCAGCCTCCCAAATGCTGGGATTACGAGCCACCATGCCTGGCACTCTTATGCCTTTGATATGGCCAGCATTCCCCCTGAATATGTATCTTTACTTTGCTTGAGTTAAAACCTCTACCTTTATCTCTGTAGTATTTTGAGATTCTTTTCACCATTGAAGCCAAGGATCCACAGAAATTATCTTGTTGCCATGACTTATGGAATGTTTCTGAAACTCTTTTTTTTTTTTTTTTGTACTGGGAATGGAATCCAGGGGCATTCTACCTAGAGCTCCACCCCAGCCCTATTTTTTATTCTTTATGTTGAAACAGGGTCTCACTGAGTTGCAAAGGGCCTCACTAAGTAGCCAAGGCTGTCCATGAACTGTAATCCTCCTGTCTCAGCCTCCCAAATGCTGGGATTACAAGTGTGCGCCACCACACCTGGCTCAAAACCACTTTATGCTTCTATTTCCTTATCTTTAAAATATCCACTGATTGCTGGTGTGGTGATTCATACCTGTAATGCTAGTATATGGGAGGCTGAGACAGGAGGACTGCAGATTCCAGGCCAACCTCAGCAACTTAGCAAGACCCTGTTTCAAAATTTAAAAATAAGGTGGGGGGAGTAGCTTGGGGATGTCGCTTGGAAGTAGAATACCCCTGGGTATCATTCTGTCCCCCTATCTTTTTTTGGTAACTTCTGAGTTCAGAACTGAGAAATAAAGGCAGAGACACAGAGGCTGGGAATATAGGTCAGTAATGAAGCACTTGCTTAGCATGAATAAGGCCCTTGGTTCGATCCCCAGCTCTGCACAAATAAAAAGCAGATAGGTAGGCATCAAGATGTCATCTTGTTGGGGTGATGGATCCATTCTTCAACTCATGAACCCAAGATCAGTGGAGTTCTTGGCTAACGCGATGGAAAAGAATTTCAGCATGTGCCAGTCAAAAATTCAGAGATATGGAGGTTTATTTAAGAAAGAAGGAAATACACATTCAAGGGAGAACGCAGGCCATCTCAAGAGGGAGAGAACTTTTGGGGAATGCGGGGCTTTTTCTTATAAGAGACTTTTGTGAGAGGTGGCTAGAGAAGGCAGGTGAGGATGCTCTCAGCCCAGTAGTTTCTGGTTTTCTGGTCCTCGTTAGGGTCCTCAGGCTGATGGAGGTCTTTATTATCTGATTAACAGATAAGCTGGAGAGTGTCCTAAACTATAGGTTTCTCAACATACTGTATCTGTCTTGTTAGTAATACACAGGGAAATTATATTTTCTTTCAGTTAACTTTAGGATCTATAGATTTCTTAGAAATTTGGGAGAGAGCTGGGCATGGTGGCACATGCTTGTAATCCCAGCACTTGGGAGGCTGAGACAGGAGGATCACACAGGTTCGAAGACAGCCTCAGATACTTAGTGAGGCTCTCAGTAACTTAGTGAGACCCTGTTTTCAAATAAAATATTAAATAGGTCTGGGATTGTAGCCTGGGAGTAGAAAGCCCCTGGGTTCCATTCCTAATACCCCCGCACCCACAAAAAAGAAAGAAATTTGGGAGAGATAGTCCTGGGAAAGAGTACCAGTTTCTTATATTAAAGTTATATTTTACTCTTTCTCTCTTTCTTTCATTTTTTTTTGTTTCTTTGTTTGTTTTTGTTTTGTTTTGTTTTTTTGTTTTGTTTTTTGGTGGTTTTTTTTTTTTTTTTTTTGTACTGGGGATGGAGCCCAGGGGCATTCTACCTCTGAGCTACACCCCCCAGCCCTATTTTTTATTTTTTATTTTGAAACAGGATCTCACTGAGTTGTAAAGGGCCTTGCAGAGTAACCAAGGCTATCCTCAAACCTTGATCCTCTTATCTCAGCCGCCCAAATGCTGGGATTACAAGTATGTGTCACCATGCCTGGCTTACAAACTTTATTATTCTTCTTGAATATCTGGGGAGAGGGGAACTATAGAGTGAGAAATAAGATGAGTGGTGTGAGGATAAGGATAGGAGATTGACTATAAAGGGTTACAGGAGAAATCTGAAGAGTGCTGGTGATGGTTATACAGCACTAGTCTAGCATTAGTCTAGCTTGGAGGTACAGTGCCCCGGGGTTCCATCCTCAGCAATACTGCAACAACAAAAAAAATCTACATTTTCTAATTGTCTCTGGTACCTAAGAAATAATTTACTTTTATATATTTATCTTGGAGCTATAAAATTCTCAACTTTCCTATTACTGGTAATTATTTTAATCTAGATGCCATTGGACTTTTTATGTGGATCATGTAAGAATATAATTACTTTCTTTTGATTTCTTATGCTTTTATTTTTCTTATTACAAAACAAAGTTGTCTGTGAATTTAATAGAAATGGTTCTGAAATATTTACTATTAATTATAGCTTCAAGAGTTTTTATAATATAGTATCAGTTCTAGGATGTTTTCTTAAGTTCTTAGTTTGATTCAAATTTGTGTTACAAATACATATATTAGTCACAGTGGGATGCCATAACAAAAAAAAAAAAGCATGGACCAGGCAACTTAAGCAACAGAGGTTTATTTTTCCACAATTCTGAAGACCGGAAGTCCCAGATCAAGGTATCAGATGATTCAGTTCCTGGCGGAGGCTTGCCAGGCTGTGGATGGTTGCCTTCTGTCTGTATATTCGTATAGCAAATAGGGACAGGAATAGGGATAGAGAAAGAGAGATACTCTCCTTAGAAAGCCTGTAAGCTCTCCTTATACTCCTATCATGACACTTCTACCCTTATGGTCTAATCTAACCCCAATTACCTTCCAAAGGTTCCATCTTCACATCACATTGGAGTTTAGGACTTCAACATGTTAATTTTAGGGGAACATAATTTAGTCTGTAGCAATGAATATTTTTTATTACATGCCTTTTCTCTGCTTATTGAAGTTATCATGAGCTTTTTCTCTTATACTCTGTGAATGTACTAAATTAAGTTAAAGATTTTCTAATATAAAATAGTCCTTACTTATCCTTAGTCTATTATGATGTATTATTTTACTTATGACTTGATTTAAATTGCTTTGCTAATATTTTATGTTTTAAATAAACATAAAAACATAATTTGAAGTTACTGTTTACAGTTATTTTAAGAATATAATTGCTTTACTCTGTTCAGGTATGTGTCAGAATTATAGTAGAACTTAGAAAGCTATAGGTAAGACAATTTGTACAGAATTGTAATCAAATACTCCTTAAAACTTGACAGAACTCACCTAGAGTCCAATAACCTAGGATTAGCAAAACTTTGACTAAGTAGATTCTATATTAGTTTTTTGTATTACTAGATGTTATAAGTTTATTTATATTTTCTTTTTTAATTTGAATTCATTCTCGTGTGTGTGTGTGTGTGTGTGTGTGTGTGTGTGTGTGTGTGTGTGTGTGTTACTGGGGTTCCTGGAAGCCCTTCTACCTCCGGGCTACACTCCCAGATCTATTTTTACATTTTTATTTGGAAACAGGGTCTCAAGCCAGCGTGCGCGGCTGGCTTCGAACCTGCGCGATCCTCCTGTCTCCGCCTCCCAAGCACGGGGAGCGTGCACCACCACGCCCGGCCTAATTTGAATTCATTCTTAAAAATATTTTCATGTTGGATACATTTTTTGATTCATAAAGTTTCTCATGGTATTCTCTTATGATGTATTCATTTCTACTGGGTCAACAGGTTTTCCCTCTTCCAGGACTAATGCTTTTTAATTTTTCTTTTCTTATCTTGATCAAATTTACCAGAGATTTGTCTGTTTCCCAGATATTAAGCTATCAGTTTTATTTCATCCTCTTTCAAATTTGTTCTTGGGTCTACTGATTTTCTTCCACTTAATGGACTTGCTCTGTGTTCTCTATAGTTTCTTTTTTTGGAATAAGTTTCACCCAATATTTTTCTTACCTACCTAATCCTTATAAAATAAATAAAAAATAATTTAATAGACCCTATGTACCTACAATGTAGGTAAAGAAATAAGGTGCTATAGAGACAATTCTATTCCCCTTCTTTCCCTTCTTATTCAGAAGTAAATACTATCCTGTCTTTAGAGTCATAATGTAAATGTGTGCTTTTAGTGCTTATACATTTTTGCTATAACTAGCACATAGAATTATTGTGCATGTTTAAAGTTTATTATCAGTAGTTTACATTGGCAAGATGGTAGGATTATTTAGCACTATCCCTTGTAGAAACATCAATTTGACGAATCATTCGCGAACAAAAATACCTGCATAAAATCTAAAGGATCTAGAAATTTTAAAAGGTTGCACTGAGGAGGATAGAAAAGACAGTTTCACCTTACCCACATTGCCCCCCAAGCCTGGATAGAACAGCATTGAAAGAAATACCCTCCCCCTTCTCATGGGGTAAAGAGAGTGAAGTGAGCACCACAGACCCCACAGACCCCAACATCAGGCCATCCCCAGAGCCTCGGGCTCCAGTCCAGTCCCTATAGATCCTGGCATCAGTCTTGTCCCACTTAACACCAGCACCTCTCTGGCCCCTATGGACTCAGGTTTCATGCTCGCCCCTGTGCCAGTTTGCCCCCCACAAACCCAGACTTCAAGCTTACTCCCTGTCTTAGTCTATCTGTCACTATGAAAAAATACCTGAGATAAACAATTTAAAATGAAGAAAGATAGCTGGGCGTGGTGGCTCACGCCTGTATCCCTGTACCTATGAGGCTGAGACAGGAGGAACACAGGTTTGAGGAGGGCCTCAGCAAATAGTGAGACTCTCATCAACCTAGCGAGACCCTGTTTCCAAATAAGAAATAAAATTGGGCTGGGGGTATAGATCGAAGATAGAATGCCTCTGGGTTCAACCCCCAATATCACACACATACATAAAAAGACTACTTGGGCTTATGGATTTAGAGGTTTCAATTCATGTTTACTTGGACCGATTGCTCTGGGACTGTGGTGAGGCAGAATGTCAGGATGGAAGCACATGGAAGAGGAAAACAGCTCACTTCATGATGGCCAGGAAGCAAAAAGAAAGAAAGGGGCTGAAGTGCCAGCAGCCTTTCCAGTGGTACATCCCTCAGTGACATACCTTCCTTCTGGTAAAGGAAGATTCCATCAACTGGGAACCAAGCTTTCAACACAAGAGCCTTTGGAGAATATTTAATAGCCAAACTACAGCACTTCCCCTGAATATGGGACCCAGGCCCACCTCCACAGTCCTAGACTGTGGTCCAACGCTCAGACACAAGCTCCAGACTAGGCTCTATAGAGCCAGATACCAAATTATCCCTTGCAGACCCTCACTGACCTATTGATCCTGGCACTAGGTTGCCTACACAAGGACTCCAGACATTTGACATTACCCAAGGAATAAAAAGAAAAAAAAGTGGAAAAAAAAAGTCTGTGGCATTTAGAGGACATCATCAAGCAAACCAAGTTCACATTTTGGAGTCCCCAAGGAGCAGAAAAATAGAAGAAAGTTTATTTAACAAATAACTAAAGAAAACTTCCAAAATCTAGAGAAACAAATAGACAACCATATCCATGAACACCAAAAAATTTCAAATATTAACTATACAGATGTATTCAACAAGACACATTATAGGCAAATTCTCAAAACATCAAAGAAAAAATGTTTCAAAGCAATAAGGGAAAAATGATTTGTCACAGACAAGAGACTCTTCATGAGACTCTCTGTAGATTTCTCAGCAGAAACCTCACAATCTAGGATAGAGTAAGATAAAATACTCAAATTTCTTTAAGAAAGAAATAGCCAACCAAGAAAATGACACCTCAAGAAGCACTCCTTCACAAATGAAGAAGAAATGCTTTCTTTGACAAACAAAACTGTGGGGTTCATCATCAGCAGACCTGCCATATAGAAAATGCTAAAGGGAGCTTTTCAAGTTGAAACAACAACAAAAAATACTAACCAACAACATGAAAACACTAAAATAAACCAAATGCAGTGGTGAGTGCCTATAATCTCAGTACTTGGAGGCTGTGATATGAAGATCACAAATTAAGGCCAATATGTGGTAACTTATATTCTATTTCTAAATTAAAAATAAAAAAGTACTGGGGGTAGAGCTCAGTGGTAGAATGTCTTTGGGTTCAATTCCCAGTAACATACAAAATAAAAAAGAAAACCATTAAAATTTGAAACTCACTATAGCCAGGCATGGTGGTGCACACATGTAATTCTAGCATTTGGGAGGCTGAGATAGGAGGATTGTAGTTTGAGGCCAGCTTCGGCTACCTAGTGAGGCCCTCTGCAACTCAGTGACACCCTGTTTCAAAATAAAGAATAAAAAATAGGACTGGGGGTACAGCTAGAAGGTAGAATGCCCCTGGGTTGCATCCCTAGTACCACAAACTATATATATATATTCACTGTAAAGAAAGACCCAGAGGTATTCTTCCTTTCCACAGTGAAGATTTATGAAGCCTCAATATCTGCCTTATAAAAAAATAACTAAAAGTATATTACACAATGTGATATTTTTACAACACCATTCTTTTTTATTTTTTAAAATCAGGTCTTGCTATGTTGACCAGGCTGGTCTTGAACTCAAAGGTTCAAGTGATCCTCCTGCTTTCAACTCCTGAATAGCCAAGACTAGGGGCATGCACCACCAAGCTCAGCTGAAAATTCTGCACACAAAAAAATTGCTTGGCAACTCTTAGTAATTTGAAGAATTTAACAAAATGTTATATATTCTAATATTAATCATCTTGACACAAGTAATCTGGAATATTCACATTTCTCTCTCTCTCTCTCTCTCTCTCTCTCTCTCTCTCTCTCTCTCTCTCTCTGTACTGGGGATTGAAGTTAGGGGAATTCTACCTCTAAGCTACAACCTGAGCCCTTTTTATTTTTGTTTTGAAACAGGATTTTGGCTGGGTATGGTGGTGCACGCTTGTAATCCCAGCATTCAGGAGGTTGAGACTGGAGGATCACAGTTCGCGGACAGCCTCAGCTACTTAGTGAGGCCCTTTGCTACTTAGTGAGACCCTGTCTCAGAATAAAGAATAAAAAATAGGGCAGGAGATGTAGCTCGGAGGTATAATGCCCCTGGGTTCCATTCCCAGACCCCCCCCAAAAAAAGCAAACAAAAAAAAAAAACAGGATTTTGCTAGGTTGCTGAGTCTCGCTATTTACTGAGGCTGTCCTTGAACCTATGACCCTCCTGTCTTAGTTCCCAAGTACTGGATTACAGGCATATGCCATCATACCTGGCAACTTTTTCTTCTTATCTTGGTATCTTAGGCAATAATATGTGCAACTCAAAGTTAGAGTGTATGCTACTAAAATACTACTATGAATCTAAAACTGCCCTAAAAACTCAAGTCTATATATTTTAAAAAGTAAAAATTAAGCCAGGTTTGGTGGCATATACTTATAATCCCAGTTACTTGTAAGGCTGAGACAGGAGGATCACATGTTTGCAGCCTCAGCAACCTAGCAAATCCCTCCAACACTTAGCAAGACCCTGTTTCAAAATAAAAAAATAAGGCTGCAGGTGTAGCTCAGAGATAGAATGTTCCTGGGTTCAATCCCTAGTGCCAAAAAAGGGTAAAATTAAAATTACTAAAAATAGAATCACACTATACATATCTTTCTAAAACTTGCTTTTGTAAACTATGAAGTGGCTGAGATTTAACTGAATAAACTCATTTGTAGTTTGTTCATTTAACTGCTATATAGTATTGATTTACTCATTTATATTTTAATATACTAAATGTATGTGTCTATTGTTCATGAATAAATAATTCTGGTATGCACATTATTGTAAATTTTTTGTGTCTGGTTTGAGTTGTAGTGGAATTGTTGAGTCCTAAAGAATTTTGGTAGATATTACCAAGTTGTTCTCCTAGATGGTAGCATCAATTCACCCCACACCCCACCCCACCAATTGCATTGTGAAAGTTTCCATCAAAGTTCTAGTCTATATTTGAATTTTTCTGATGGCAAAAGAAAAAAAATTATTTTCATTTGAAATAGAATGTATAATAAAAAATGCTCAGGACCTGGGGCAGTAAGGTGGACACCAGGGAGCCCATGTGGGCTCTGTGTCTGACCCCCTTTGCCCCATCCATTTGCAGAGGAAGAGTCTGTAAGACAGTGATTTTAGAAGGGAGGAGAAGTACATGCTGTGCTGGTGCTTTTTCTGAGATGGGTTATCCTTCAGGTGCAGAACACCACCTCTTATCAGATGGCATCAGAACCACACTTGGCAGAGCTCTTGGAAATTATACAGCACAATTCCATCATACACATGGAAGCTGAGACTCAGATACAGAAGGGTACAAACTCTAGGGCCCACACCAGATTAAAAAGCTGGACTGGGTCTAAAACACCTGGGCAAACTAAGCAGGGGACTAAGCCACAGGCCTGGAGGGGCACGGTAGATCATTAGACACATAAATGACTAGAGAGAAATGGTGGTGGTTTTCAGGTAGCAGCCACCGCTCAGCAGTCAATGACCTCAGTGAAAGGTGTCTTTTTAAAGGCCAAAAATGGGATGGTGGTCATGAACTTCAGTTACTTTTTTTTTTTTTTTTTTTTTTTTTTTTAGCACCAAGAGCTCTCCTTCCAGCTCAGCTTCTTGGAGCCTCTCAAAAGTGATGTTGCTTGATGGTCCCCGTGCCTGTGTGAGGGTTGGAGAGAAGCCAGCAGTGCTGGCGTCAGCCTTGTCCCCTGCCCTTCCGCCCGTCTCCCTCCCCAACTTCAGAAGGACCCAGAGAGGACACACCATGGGGAAGGGGAAGGCCAGGGTGGTGTCTTGTTTCTGGGCAGTGAGCTGACTCCTCCCAGTAGCAGGGAAGACTTTAGAATCGTTTTTCTTCAGGCTGAGAGGTTATGAGCAGCTCTTTGTTCCCGAAGTCCCACCACGCTGTCATTGTGGGATGCCATGTTGGTTAGAACAACAGTGTACTCCAGGATGGCAAAGACGGTATACACTCTAGCCTCACAATACATGTTGTGCCATAAGTAGACGGCCAGCGCCGAGAAGAAGGAGACGAAGTTGATGATGAAGCGCCGCTGTTTCCAGCTGTAGGACTTGGGATCCTTCTGACTTACTGTGTGCGTCTTGGTCAGCCGCCAGAGCGTGCAGGTGAGGAGCATGTGACTGAGGCCGCGATAAACACAATGAACGCATTTCCTGGATGGTGAAGAACTCAGAGGAGGAGACATAGGTGTGCACTAGCAGCGCGAAGTTCTCCACGACGTTGAGGCTAAAGTTGATGCGGCAGAGCTGGCGGTAGCCGGGACACGGTGAGGCACAGCTGAGGCAGTGGTTCCAATAGGCAAAGGCGGTCATGAAGCCGGGCGCAGAGTGCAGGCCAATGCAGAAGTGCCATATGTAGCGCTGGGGTACCTCTCCGCCGATGGCCGAGCTCACTGATGGCAGGTAACTGGGCACTCAAAGTCACAGGCTAATAACTGGCGGAGCTGGCATTCGAAACTAGTCTATGGGGTTCCAAGGCTCCCCCATGCCTCCATCCACTGTGCCTGTGGAGGAATCCTGACCCGGAGGCCCCAAGCACTGTCGGCGAGGAGGCCCCACCGGCGCAGGCCTGAGGCCGCAAAGCCGAACGGAGCCGGGCGGGCTAGGGGGCTGGCAGTGGGGGCCCAGCCCGAACCGGAAGACGCAGGGCCTATATTTGAAATTTTAAGGAAGGTTTCACATTTTTGACAATCTGATTATGTGAAGTGCTTACTTATTTTCCATCTTTCTTATTCCAATATATATTTATTTTGTGTGTATGGTGCTGGGGATTGAACTCAGGAGCATTCCTACCTCCAAGCGACACCCTCAGCCTGATTTTTTACTCTTTTTTTTTTTAGCTTTATTTATTTTTTATTTTTTAACAGTTTTTATTGAACATAAATAGTATACATTTACACTATATTTGGTGTCCTCCCCCCCCCCCCGCGCCCCCATTTTCTCTTCCCCCCTCCCACCAATGGTTGTCCAGGTTAACCATGTTTTATTCATAATTTTACACATGTTCAGGTGAAGATGCTCCTTAATCAAGATCGGCCTTTCTCCTCTCCTATCTTTCCATTAAAACTTAGCTAGTATTTCCCCTCTAATATCTGGAGTCCCACTGGTATCCTTTGTGTTTTCTAGTTTGGACATATTAGAGGAAACATGTGTATCTTCTCCTTCTGTGCTTGGCTGATCTCACTTAACATGATGCTCTCCAGGGCTTTCCATCTTCTTGCAAATGATATAATTTTGTTCTTCTTTATGGCTGAATAGAATTCCATTGTGTGTATTTCCCACAGTTTTGCTATCCATTCATCTGTTGATGGTGATCTGGGTTGGTTCCATATTTTGGCTATTACAAATTGTGCTGCTATGAACATAGGTATGCATATGTTGCTGTATTTCTCTGAATTCAACCCCTTTGGAAAGATACCCAGGAGTGGTATAGCTGGATCATATGGTGGATCTATTCCCACCTTTCTTAGGAATCTCCACACAGATCTCAATAGTGGTTGAACTAGTTTGCACTCCCACCAACAGTGTAAAAGAGTTCCTCTTTCCCCACATCCTCGCCAGCATTTGTTGTTGTTTGATTTCTTTATGCTTGCTACTCTGACTGGGGTTAGATGGAATCTCAGTGTAGTTTTGATTTGCATCTCCCTGATGGCCAGTGATGAAGAACATCTTTTCATGTATCTATTAGCCCTTTGTATCTCTTCTTTTGTGAAGTGTCTATTTAGTTCATTTGCCCATTTCTTGATTGGGTTGTTTGTTTTGTTGGTGTAGAGCCTTTTGAGCTCTTTGTATACTCTGGATATTATCCCCCTATCAGAATGGTGGCTGGTAAAGATCCTTTCCCATTCTGTAGGCTTCCTCTTTAGGTTATTGATAGTTTCCTTTGATGAGAAGAAACTTTTTAGTTTGATGTTATCCCACTTGTTTATTCTTGCTTTAATTTCCTGAGCTTTGGAGGTTTTGTTGAGAAAGTTACTGCCTGTGCCAATATGTTGTAGTGTTGAACCTATGTTCTCCTCTACTAACTTCACCGTCTCAGGTCTAATTTCTAAGTCTTTGATCCATCTTGAGTTGATTCCTGTGTTAGGTGAGATATAGGGGTTTAGATTCATCTTTTTACAAATGGTTAGCCAGTTCTCCCAGCACCACTTGTTGAAAAGGCTGTCTTTTCTCCAGCGTATGTGTTTGGCCCCTTTGTCAAAGATTAATTGACTAAAGATGTGTGGGTTTGTTTCTGTATCTTCTATTCTAATCCACTGGTCAGTATATCTGTTTTTGTGCCAGTACCATGCTGTTTTGACTACTATTGCTCTATAGTATAGTTTGAAGTCTGGGATTGTAATGCCTCCTGCGTGTTTCTTGTTATTGAGAATTGCTTTGGCTATTCTAGGTCTTTTCTTTCTCCATATGAAGTTCATGATTGATATTTCTAGGTCTGAAGAATGTCACTGGTATTTTAATGGGGATTGCATTGAACCTATAGATCAGTTTTGGCAGAATGGCCATTTTGATGATATTTATTCTGCCTATCCATGAGCACGGGAGATCTTTCCATCTTCCAAGGTCTTCTTCTATTTCTTTCTTTAATGTTTTATAGTTTTTGTTGTAGAGGTCTTTTACATCTTGTGTTAGGTTTATTCCTAGGTATTTTATTGGTTTTGAGGTTATAGTGAATGGAATTGTAGTTTTTGTTTCTTTCATTGTGGATTCGTTGTTGGCATAAAGAAAGGCCATTGATTTCTTTAGGTTGATTTTGTAACCTGCGACTTTGCTGAATTTGTCAATCAGCTCCAGAAGTCTTTTGGTTGAGTTCTTTGGGTCTTCCAGATAAAGGATCATGTCATCTGTGAATAAGGATAATTTTACTTCCTCTCTTCCTATGTGGATTCCTTTGATTTCCTTCTCTTGTCTGATTGTTGCAGCAAGAGTCTCAAGGACTATATTGAAAAGGAGTGGTGATAGTGGGCATCCTTGTCTTGTTCCTGACTGTAGCGGAAATTCTTGCAGTTTTTCCCCATTCAATATAATGTTGGCTTTGGGTTTGCAGTATATTGCCTTGATGATGTTGAAGTACTTTCCTTCTATCCCAATTTTTTGCAGTGTTTTTAACATAAATGGGTGTTGGATTTTGTCGAATGCTTTTTCAGCATCTATTGCTATGATGATGTGGTTTTTGTTCTTGGTTCTATTTATGTGGTGAATAACATGTATTGATTTGCGTATGTTGAACCAGCCTTGTTTTTCTGGGATGAAACCGACTTGGTCGTGATGAATTATTCTCTTGATATAGTTTTGAATGCGTATAGCTAGTATTTTGTTTAGAATTTTTGCATCTATGTTCATTAAGGATATTGGTCTGTAGTTTTCCTTTCTTGAGGCATCTTTATTTGGTTTGGGGATTAATGTGATATGGCCTCATAGAAGGAATTTGGGAGAGTTCCATCTCTTTCAATTTCCCGGAACATGTTATGAAGTATTGGTATTAGTTGTTCACTGAAGGTTTTGTAAAATTCAGCTGGGAACCCATCTGGGCCTGGGCTTTTCTTTGGTTGAAGAATTTTTATTGCCATTTCTATTTCTTTGGTTGTTATTGGTTGGTTTAGGCTTGCTATGTCCTCTTGGTTGAGTGTAGGAGGGTTAACTGTGCTTAGAAATCTATCAATTTCATCCAGGTTTTCAAGTCTATTGGAGTATAAATTTTTAAAGTAGTTTCTGATAATCTTTTGAATTTCTTCACTATCTGTGGTGATATCTCCTTTTTCATTTCTAATTTTGATAATTTGAGTTGATTCTCTTTTTCTTTTGGTTAGGTTGGCCAGGGGTTTATCAATTCTATTAATCTTTTCAAAGAACCAACTTTTTGTTTTATTGATTCTTTGAATTGTTTTTTTGTTCTCTATTTCATTTATTTCTGCTCTAATTTTGATGATTTCTTGTCTTCTGCTGGCTTTGGGAATAGACTGTTGCAGAATTTCTAGATCCTTGAGTTGTGTCATTAGGTTCTTTACTTGGTGGTTCTCTGTCCTTTTTATGTGGGCACTCAATGCAATAAACTTTCCTCTTAGTACTGCCTTCATGGTGTCCCATAGGTTTTGGTAGGTTGTGTCTCTGTTTTCATTTGTTTCCATAAATTTCTTTATTTCTTCCCTAATTTCTGCTCTTACCCATTCGTCATTCAATAGTGTATCATTCATTCTCCATGAATTTGAATACTTTCTTTCGAGTTTCCTGTTGTTGATTTCTACTTTTATTCCGTTGTGGTCTGAAAAGATGCATGGAATTATATTACATTTTTTGTATTTTCTGGTATTTTCTTTGTGTCCCAGGATGTGATCTATTTTGGAGAAGGTTCCATGGGCTGCTGAGAAGAAAGTGTATTCTGTAGTTCCTGGTTGAAATACTCTGAAAACGTCTATTAGGTCCATTTGGTTTATGGTTTCCTTTAGTTCTAAAGCGTCTTTACTCATCTTTTGCCTTGAAGATCGATCCAGTGGTGTGAGAGGCGTATTAAAGTCTCCCAGAATTATTTTATTTGGGTCTACTTGGGATCTTATGTCCAGAAGGGTTTGTTTTACAAATGTGGTTGCACCCATATTTGGGGCATAAATATTTACTATCATTATATCTTCTTGGTGTATTGTTCCTTTTAATAAAAGAAAGTGCCCTGATTTGTCTCTTTTGATGTGTTTTAGTTTAAAGTCTGTTTTTTGGATATCAGAGTTGCTACCCCTGCTCTTTTTTGGTCACTGGTGGCATGGTATATCTTTTTCCATCCTTTCACGTTCAGCCTGTGAATGTCTTTGGCTGTGAGGTGAGTTTCTTGCAGACAGCATATATTTGGATTATGTTTCCTAATTCATATTGCCAGTCTATGTCTTTTGATTGGTGAGTTAAGTCCTTTGACATTAAGAGATATTATTGAAGTATGATTTTTGTTTTCTGCCTTTTTGTGTTCTGTCTACTCTTGGGTGGTGTGATCTTTCTTCTTACTTAAATGGCCCACTTATTAACTTCCTCTCTTCTCTGATTCTGAAGTCTGCTTCTTTTTTCTTCCTTATGGTTTATTTCTTTAAGAATTTTCTCTAGTGTTGGCTTTGAATTCATGAATTTTTTGAGATTCTGTTTATCCTGAAAGACTTTGGTTTCCCCATTGATCTTGAATAGTAGTTTTGCTGGATAGATGAGCCTTGGTTGGAAGTTATTTTCTTCCAGGGTCTGAATCACGTCGTACCAGTCTCTCCTAGCATTCCTGACCTGGGTTGTATAGTCTGGGGTGATTCTTATTGTTTTGCCTCTATATGTCACCCGTTCTTTTGTTCTCACTGCTTTTAAGATCCCTTCCTTGGCCTCTATGCTGGTCAATTTGGTTATTATGTGGCGTGGAGTGGTTTTCTTTGGTCCTGTCTCAGTGGAGTTTTGTATGCCCCCTGGATTTGAAGATTCAAGTCTCTTTCCATATTTAGAAAATTCTCTGAGATTATTTCCTTGAAGATATTACAGATGCCCTTGGTCTGTAACTCTATCCCTTCCTCAATGCCTATTATCCGTAAATTAGGGCGCTTCATATTATCCCATAATTGCTGGATGTTTAGGTTTTGTTGCTGTAAAGATTTCTGTATATTGCTGACTGTGTTTTCAGTTTGGGATGTACTGTCTTCTAATATTGATATTCTGTTTTCCATTTCATCTAATCTTCCAGAATTTCTTTCTGTTGCTGTCTTCATTTCACTTATTGCCTCTTTCATTTCATTCCAGACCTCTTTCTGATTCTTTTTTAGTGTTTCTAATTCACCTTTAACCTCCTCTATACTTGTTTTAAATCCTTTCATCATATTGAACATCAAGATTCTGAACTCCCCTTCTTGCATTTCTAGTAGGTCAGTATTCGTGATTTCTGCTGTCTCTTCATAATTCCTGGTTCTCATATTTATAGCGTTCTCTGTCCTGTTTTTCTGATTTCTACCCATCGTTCGTGAGTAATGTGCTTAGTCAAATCTTAATATTAGGAGTTTAGGGGTATTGGCTAGTCAGCAGAGCCTTTCCAGTGTTGAGGGCGGGTGATGTGTGAGGAGCTGGGGTGATTGGTAAAGGAGTCGGATTAGGTAGAGGATATGTTAGGTTGAGAAAGACTTTAAGTATGATAGGGTAATAACTTGCTAGGAATGAGAGAGTTAACTACTAGGACTCTTGTCATTAGTAGAGTAATTATGGATAAAAGAAATACTTTGAGTATTAAACCAGGAGGTATATTATGGGGAAAAGTTTTGGGGGAGAAAAGTATGTAGGTTAGTGTGGGAAGGTTTGTAAATAGGGATGATGGAAGGAGCAGACAGACATAAAAAAAGAATCCACACAAGATACCAAGACTATTATGTAATCCAAGAAAAAGGAAGGAAAACCAATCAAAGGAGGAGAATGAAAAAAGGAAGGAAAGAGGAAGAAAGAGGAAAAAAGAACAAGAATAAAATAAAAGGAACTAGCAGCTGTGTGAAATAAAAAAATAAGGCAAACTATCCAATGTGTGTGTGTGTGTGTGTGTGTGTGTGTGTGTGTATATATATATATATATATATATATATATATATATATATAAAACAACAAGTTAAAGTAAAAGAAGTGTGGGTTAAAAGAAAAAAAAAATAAAACAGCAATAACCATACCAAAACAAAAGCACTGTAAAAGCAAAATAAAACAAAACATCCACATTAAAAGTAAAACAAACAGTCCTCCTTATTTACACATATGGGGTCAGGTCCATATAATATGTGCATATCTGATTGCTTTGGTAGCTTTCAGAATACCATCCAATGTCTCTTAGTTTTCTTTGTACTCTGTTTTTATCTTCTTAGGTCACTCTGGGTGTTTGGACACCTTTCTCTCCTTTAGCTGCTTTAGGTTTATGTGTCCGGATGTCTGGTTTCACTGTTATTTGATTCTGTACAATTCACAGGTTCTGCGAAATTCTAACCTGTGGTCAGCACCTCTGCACTCACCACCCTAGCCTCCAGCCTGTACTTCCCTACAGCAGGGGTGGAGAATGACCAAAGTATAATTGGAACCTCCCCCTGAGGTCCTGTGCAGATATTGTGGCCCGATGGATTTTCTTGTGTCTCTGGAAATTCCAGCTGGGCTAGCCAGTGTGGTCCCAAGATTTACCCTGGGCAAATGGATGCTGGTTCCTGGATGCCCACACTTACTGCCAGAGCTCTGCCTATTCCGAGAGTGCAGGCTGGATGTGCTGCTAATACTGGACCCAAGTGAGAGTGGATGCAGCTGTCTATTGCTGCTGGTATGCTCTTCCAAGGTGTATTGAGCTGTGTTCTTGCTTAGAACTAAGCTGCAAAAGCAGCCCGCCAATCGGCGTTCTGATCAGCGTTCCGATTGTATCTGCAGCAGGTCCCGTGTCCGATCTTTGTTCTTCTTCTTCAAGTTCAGGGTTCCGCCGAGGTACCTGGATGTGTTTTGGTTCCTGGTATGTATTTATTTTGTTGATTAAGACACTGCTTTCTAAGTATTTAAACTTTGTTTGCTTCAGCTACTGAGAAGTGCTGTGTCCCTCAGTTGCCATTTTGAAAAAAAAAAAACGATTTTTTACTCTTTATTTTGAAACAGGGTCTCACTAAGTTGCAGAGGGCCTCACTAAGTGGATGAGGCTATCCATGAACCCAGATCCTCCTGTCTCAACCTCCCAACTACTGGAATTAGAAGTGTGTGCCACCATGCCTGGCTCTCCAATATATTATTTAAGGCCATAGATGTCTAAGTATTGCTTTTGCTGAATCCCACCAATTTTCATGTGCAATCTCTTTCATTGTTATTCAGCACTAAATATTTTCTAGTTCCTGCCTTATATTTTAATCCATGAAGAATTTTAAATGTGGAGTGTGTGTGTGTGTGTGTTACTGGGGATGAAACCCAGGGGCATTCTACCTCCGAGCTACATCCCTAGCCCTATTTTTTATTCTTTATTTTGAAACAGGGTCTCACTGAGATCTGAAGGGCATCAAGTAGCTGAGGCTGTCTGCGGACCGTGATCCACCTCCAGAATGCTGGGATTATAAGCCTGCACCACCACTCCAGGCATTAAATGTGGTTTTTAAGATAACCACTTCAAAAGCCAGGCATGGTGGCACACACTTGTAATCCCTGCTCTTGGGAGGCTGAGACAGAAGAATGGCACAGGTTTGAAGCCAGCCTCAGCTACTTAGTGAGGCTCTCGGCAACTTAGTGAGACCCTGTTTCCAAATAAAATATAAAACAGGTCTGTAGCCAGGAGGTAGAAAAGCCCCTGAGTTCCAACCCCAGTACCTCAAAAAAAAAAAAAAAAAAAAGATAACTACCTCTAGTGTAATACTCATCCCTCAAAAGAAATCTAAATGTATAAGATGCATAAAGTAATGTTTTTTATTGATGGATCATTTTATTGCAATGTGGTCTGAAAGTGTAGTTTGTATACCATCAGTTGTTTGACATATTTTGAGATTTGCTTTATAACTTAGTACTTAGTCAAGCTTTAGAAATGTTGTATGTATGTTTAAAAACAATTACAAGCCAGCCGTGGTGGCGCATGCTTGTAATCCCAGCACTTGGGAGGCTGAGGCAGGAGGATCGCACAGGTTCAAAGCCAGCCTCAGCTACTTAGGCTCTCGGCAACTTAGTGAGACTCTGTTTCCAAATAAAATATAAAACAGATCTGGGAGTGTATCCCAAAGGTAGAAAGCCTCCGGGTTCCATCCCCAGCACCATACACACACAAAAAAAACCCACAATTATTCTTTAAATGATGAAGTAAGTCCAATGTCTATTATATGCCTATTATATCTAGTAATAACAAAAAATGGGAATATGTCATTCAAATCTTTTATGTCTTATTTTTATCTGAAAAAACTGATCAATTAATAAATAAATGCATTAAGGCATTATATATTTATTCAGATTTTGTCCTTTTTTCTTATAACTATTTTATTTTTGCTTTGCCCTTGCAGCTATAGTTTTGGGTGTGTGTGTTAGCTTTCTGTCACTATGACAAAATACCTAAGATAAACAACTTAAAGGAAGAAAGTTTATTTTGGCTCAGAGTTTTCAGATGCTATGACAGAATACCTGAGCTAAATTAGTATGAAGGGAGAAAGTTTATTTCAGATCAGAGATTCCATGGTGTCAGTCTGCGGTGACTTGGCTCCATTGTTTCTAGCTTGAGGTGAGGCAGAACATCATGGCAGAGAGAGCAAGGTAGAGCAACTCTGCCCATCTCCTGAGAGCTAGGAGAAGAGTGAGACAGGAAGAGCTGGATACGAGACATCGCCCTCAAGGGTGTGTATGTGTCATCTGCAAATCCGAGGAGGAGGCACACTTTCTAACCTCAGAGTCACCAATCAGAAGTAACTGTAATAAATAATCATATTCAGGATCATGCTTGACGCGTCACTGCAGCTGCTGCCGCCGCCCTCAATCTCTAGACCTCGGGTGATAGGAGGAAAGGGATGAGATAGGCTGCTCAGGAAAGCAACCATCTTTCCCCACTAGGTCCCCTTAGAACACAATCAGCAGCTGCCACTCAGCTCTCCACCCAAAATGGCCTCAGTCTTCACTCTTGCTTTGTTAAGTAAAGAAATCGAGTTAAAATGTTTTATAGTTTGTACAAAGAAGTTCATGTGTTAGACAATGCAGTCAGGTTTAGAGGTGGAATATGGCTGGAGGAGGTGGATCACTGAGGATGTGTACCTTTCCTCTCCTCTCCTCTTCACTCCTTTCCTCTGCTGTCCTCTCCTCTCTTCTCCTCTCCTCTCTTCTCCTCTCCTCTCTTCTCCTCTCCTCTCCTCTCCTTTCTTCCCCTCTCCTCTCTTCCCCTCTCTCTTCCCCTCTCCTCTCTTCTCCTCTCCTCTCCTCTCCTGTCATCTCCTCTCCTCTCTTCTCCTCTCCTCTCTTCCCCTCTCCGCTCTTCCCCTCTCTCTTCCCCTCTCCTCTCTTCCCCTCTCCTCTCTTCCCCTCTCTCTTCTCCTCTCCTCTCCTCTCCTCTCCTCTCCTCTCCTGTCATCTCCTCTCCTCTCTTCTCCTCTCCTCTCTTCTCCTCTCCTCTCCTCTCCTCTCCTCCCCTCTCTTCTTGTCTCCTCTCCTGTCGTCTCCTCTCCTGTCATCTCCTCTCCTCTCTTCTCCTCTCCTCTCTTCTCCTCTCCTCTCCTCTCCTCTCCTCTCCTCTCCTCTCGTCTCCTCTCTTCTCCTCTCCTCTCGTCTCCTCTCCTCTCTTCTCCTCTCCTCTCTTCTCCTCTCCTGTCATCTCCTCTCCTCTCCTCTCCTCTCCTCTCCTCTCCTCTCCTCTCCTCTCGTCTCCTCTCCTCTCTTCTCTCCTCTCTTCTCCTCTCCTGTCGTCTCCTCTCCTCTCTTCTCCTCTCCTCTCCTCTCCTCTCCTCTCCTCTCCTCTCCTCTCCTCTCTTCTCCTCTCCTGTCATCTCCTCTCCTCTCTTCTCCTCTCCTCTCCTTTCTGGACACCGTTCGGTCAGAACTGTTTTTCCTTCTCCACCAACCAGGCCCCAAAACCCTTCTGCCTTGGAGCCAGTAAACCATAGACTGAAACCTTTGAAACCTCTAACACCATGAGCCAAAAATCTTTCAAGTTGTACTTGTCTGGTATTTTGGCCACAATGACAAAAAAACTGACTAAAACAAATGGATCAAAGACCTAAACATACAACCTTAAGCTATATAACACTTAGAAGAAAACACAGGTGAAAAACTTCATTGTACTATATTTGGCAATACTTAGATATGACACCAAAAGCACAGGAAACAAAAAAGATAAGTTGAATGAAGCACATCTTTGCATCAAAAGACACAATCAGTATAGTGAAAAGACAACCTGTGAAATGGGAGAAAATATGTGTAAATCATACGCGTGATAAGGATGTAAGAGCAAGAATATATAAAGAGCTCCTACAACTCAACAATAACAGAAGCAGCAGCAGCAATGAAATGGCCTGGTTAAAAAGTGGGCAAAGAATTTGAATAGCCATTTATCCAAAGAAGATGTAAAAATGCTCAAAATTATATTAAAAAGTGCTCAACATCACTATTCATTAATGAAGTTCAAATCAAAATTAAGTTCTATCACTCCACACCTATTAGAAAGCAACTATTTAAAAAACAGATAATAGCATTAATGAGGCTATCTAGAAGTGGGAATTCTCTCATTGCTGACAAAAATATAAAATGGTGTGGTTGCTATAGAAAACATAATGTATGGTCTTCACATATTTTTTAAAATAATTAATATGTGATTCAACAATTCCACCTTGGCTATATATTAAAAAGAATTAAGCCAGTCATGGTAGTGCACGCTTGTAATCCCAGCATTCGGGAGGCTGAGACAGGAGGATTGGGTTCTTTCCCAGCCTCAGCTACTTAGTGAGGCCCTCTGCAACTCAGTGAAATCCTGTTTCAAAATAAAGAATAAAAAATAGAGATAGGGTGTATCTCGAAGGTAGAATGCCCTTCAGTTCCATCCCTAGTACAAAAAAGAATTCAAAACAGGTTCTCAAAGAGTTAGATAGCAGCTGTAGATTTTTCACAACAGTCAAGAGTTAAAAGTGACCCAAATGTCACTGATGGATGAATGAATAAGTACAATGTAGTATATAAATACAATGGAATATTATTCAGCCTTAAAAGGGAATCAAATTCTGACATATTCACAACAGTTAAATAAAATACACAATCACAAAAAGCCAAATAAATACTGTGTGTAGACTAGTCAAAGTTAAAAGAATAGAATTAGATTAGTGATGTCCAGGGGCTAGGATGATAGGACAAAGGGAAGTCATTTAATAGGTATAGAGTTTCAATTTTGCAAGATGAAAAAGTTAAGGAAGATTGGTTACATAACAATGTGATTTTATTTAACACTACTAAACTATCCTGTTGAAAGTGCTGTCAACATGGTAAATTTCATGTTATGTGTATTGTCCAACAGTTAATTTTTTATTTTTAAAAAGAATTCTAGGTTGACATTTTCCCTTAGTACTTAAGCTACATAATTTCAGAAGATGCTGATAGTTTGTAACTTGTCATTTCTCTCTGGCTGTTTCAAACTATTTTGTTTTTTGTTCTGTAATTTCATTACAATATGTGCTTATTTATTATAGTTTCCTGCTCAAAACTGCAAATATTTCTTCAACCATGTCTTTTATAAATACTGAAATGCTCTTGGTCATTACCTTTGAATATTTCCTCCTTCTTGCTATCAGTCCCTCTGGAACTTCCATTACACTTACTAATTCTAATACTATTCTTCCTGTCTCTTAACCTTTTTTACATATTGCCACCCCTTAATCTCGATGATGCCCTCAATTCTCTTAGAAGTATTCATCATGTTTATTGATGTTTTATTTCAAAGATTTTTTTCTGCATGTTCTGTGGTACTTCAAATATGCTTATTCCCAGAGTATCAACTTTTCTTATAAAAAGTATTGCTACTTTTATATCTTTAATCATTGTAAGTATATCTTCTTTACAGTCTATGATGAATTTTTCTGTTAGCCAACATTCTTTGCATTTTACTTCTCGTTTTACTTACCTATCTAATAATTGATCAGTTATATTGCACTATGTCCCAGACACATGAAAATGTTAAATTATTTAATATTGTTGTTTGCTGTCTCTCTCGCATATTTTGTTTTTGCACATTTTGTAATTTTGGATCATGGTTTATCTTCATTTCTTCAACTGTGTATCTCCTTTGGCATGGGAGTAATGGGCTTGTTTCTTCACAAAATTTTATATTTACTTTTGCTAGTAACCCAAGATAACTCTAGCTTGGGAACAACTTGTATATTAATTTTGCAGTTTGGACTTCCTGGAGAACATGAAAAAGACATATTTACATCTTAAGTTTCCATAAAGCACCGATAGATATTGTGATTTCTCAAGAGTAATTACTATCTCTTCATGTTGATAGGGGGGATTTGTTCTTTGTCTCCTATCTCTGTAGACCTCTATAAATGTTCTTCAAGCATCGTGGCTCAGAAAAGTTTTCAGTCCCAACCCCCTGTCTCATTCACACCTAATACTGTTTCTCCTACCCTTCAATTTGACTAAAAATTTAATTACCAGGCCTAATAATATATTCACCCTCCTCCTCCCAGAGTAGCAACAGCATGAGCTCATATGCTTTCCCCTGTGTTTTTCCATTTCATTTCTGTTTCTGGCATCCAGTGATTTTCCTTTCTTTCCTATAAGATTGACCATGCATTTTTACTTTGTTGGTATAGTTTAGCTTGCACTTCTAAGAGACAGAGCTGGAGGATTTTTAGATGATTTTAGATTGCCATCATACTAGAATAAGAAGTCCTTTAGAAAGGCCTAAGAAACGAAAATATATATTGTTTTGGGGGGATACGTGTGTGTGTGTGTGTGTGTGTGTGTGTGTGTGTGTGTGTGTGTGTTATTGAGAATTGAACCCAGAGGCAGTCTACATGCTAAACTGATTTTATTTCTTATTTGAAAACAGAATCTCACTAGGTTGCTGAGAGCCTCACTAACCTGCTAAGGCTGTCCTAGGGCCTGCCATCCTCCTGTCTCAGCCTCCCAAGTACTAGGGTTACAAGTGTGTGCCACCATGCTTGGTTCTATTGTATGTCTCAAAAAAAAACATTTCTGATGAATTAGTACAGGATGACTGGAATAAATTAAGAATACTAAGCTCATGTATGAATCAATTGTGGAGAAGTATTACAGTGCATTAGAAATGCCGACCAAAGCACAAAGAGCAGGCCGTGGCCTGAGCATCACATATCTTCTATAACTAGCCTCTGACTTTGCATTTGGAGAAACTGAGACACAGAGAAATTCAGTGACTTTTTCACGTCATTCAGCTGGAAGGAATATCCCCAAGGCACGGTGCTTGGTCATTTTATTCTACAATGGCTTTCTCATTTTAATTGCATTATTGAAGGTGTCATGCTGTATAGAGTCTACAGTCAAATTCTAATTAACTAAATATTTCTTGGCACCAGAGACTTTGCTCAGTGCTAGATATAATAAGAATGGCCCCTGCCCTTGAGGCGCTCACACTCTAGCAAGCTCTGAATTAATAAAATGAAGGCTCAGAGCTGTAGCAGCTGAATATAAAGAGTGGTCTGAAAAAAAAAAAAAAAAAAAAAAAAACAGAGAAGTAGTGGCCGAACTTGCTGGGGGAGGTCAGGAAGGTGACACTTGATCTGTGCAAGATCTATTCTGGTTTGTTTGGTTGTACATCTTGTCCAGAGAAGAATAAGAAAGTGTTCTATTTTTAACTCTGTATTTATTCATATCATTCCATAAATATTTACTTGAATATTCGCTGAGTTCTCTCCTCCCAATGTGAGGAGAGAACTCCTCATGGCAAAAGCCAAGGGAGAATGACTAGGGAAAAAGCCACCCCTGGGGGCTCCAGGACAGCTTCTCCCAAGATCATAGGTAATAGACAAAGCAAGGCAAATAATAAAAAAATACCAGAAAAATGTGTTTCACAGCTACATCAGACTGAGAATTCTTGTGCATATCCTTCTTTCCCAACTAAAACCTAGTTCTGAGGAAAATACCTATATCTATCATTTTTATTTATCTCAATGTGAATTTAAATTTCAACATAGGATTCTCAGAGGTCATTGCAGTTTAGATTTTATGACAGAATATTTTCATATAGATAAAGTATTTTTTATTAGAAAGTGTGGATGTTTGTGAAAGAGTAAGGGCTCTGTCCTGTCGCCACTTTATCATCTTTGCATCCACCACCCACATAGTCAATACAGACCTCTTGTTTGCTGACATTCTGGATACCTTCTGTGGCCCTCCTGACAATCCTCACAACCCACCTGTCTCCAAGTCAGTGCTGCAGAAAATGCTTTCACTTTGGCTTGGATCATCTCTGTGTAGGTGCAGTCAGACTGCGCCTCACCCTGTTCTACAACAAGCACTTCTTGCTTCCTGCCCAGAGGCACCTGTGATGCTACAGCTTGGGCAGCCACTCAGATCAGAACACGTGACCTGGAAAGGCAAGAGTTGAGTTAATCCCATGAGACCATCCTTGAGCAATGCAGCCTAGAGACAAAAGATAAATGTTTCTCTCTTTGGTGCATATGTATGCGTGTGTGTGTGTGTGTGTGTGTGTGTGTGTGTGTGTGTGTGTGTGTGTTCAGGTGTGCTTATGTGTATTTACCCTGAGGATTGAATCTGGGGGTGCTCTACCACTGACCTATATCCTAAACTTTTTATTTATTTTTAAACAGGATCTTACTAGATTGCTGAGATTGGCCTCAAACCTGCAATTCTTCTGACTCAACCTCCCAAGTACTAGGATTACAGGCATGTGGCACCATCCCTGTCTCCCTCTTTGGTCCTTTGGACAGACAGTTCTTGGGTACATCCCATAAAATTTAAAGCAGTAGACCAGAGTAGTAGCTAATTCAATAACCCATATCTTTAACTTTCCCTCCTGAAATTCTGCTCTCTAGGGTCACATTCCCAAGTGACTTCAAAGGCAAGCCTTTGTCTCAGATTATGATTTCTGAAGAACTCAAGATTTTGGGGTTTTGTTACTTTATTATACCCTTTATTCCCCTTCTGATGAGTCAAAAGCAGCAGTGTATTCAGTGACTGCTCCAGAACTTCAACAGGAGATCATATGTGTCACTGCCACTGTTTTCAAAGTGCAGCCTCTAGAGTTAGCTGGTCAGAGAATTAGAACTGGTCCCAGAGATAAACTTGCACTTGCGCTCCAGGAACAGATTAAGGGTCCTTTCAAGCTATTACTGAGACTTATTTTCAAGTTTTCTAGGTGCAGATCTGTCTGGCAGCAAGACTGCCTATGTCACCGATGGTTATTTTAATTAATAGGTTTTGTTCCTTTTGTCTGAAACACAGAGAAGTCAGCTCAGTGATGTCATTTAATATGCCTGCCAGAAGCCAAAAGGAATCAAATCACAACAAAGTACTCATAAGAGAACCCTACTTAGCTGGATACCAACCACCACCTCATACAGATAAGCCATGCTAATGGGACCTGGAAGCAGGTACATTAGAAGTTCTTGGCTCCCCATCCATGGAGGAGCACAGCCTGGCCAGGTGACAATGGCCATCCAGCAGGTGGAGGCATGCTGCCTTCCCTCATGCCTCCCTTGCTCAGTATAGGGTACCCACATGTTGCTGGGGCCCTAAGTTTGGTTAACACAGGGAAGACGTATCATGTGAATCAACCAACATTTCAAGGTATCATTAGGTTTATGAATTTGAGGTTGGTTGGGACTGTTTCAGAATCTAGGGAACCAAGAATCAGGTTCTTATCTAATTTATTCGTGAAAGGCAGCACAAAGTAGTAAAAGATAGGCAGTCCAAAAAGTCTGCATTTCTGGGATGGCTTATCTGTAATTAGCTAGCACCCTCAGCACTCATTTCTAAAGCTGGGGTCCACATTTTCCAGAATCCCTTTTGTTCCATGGTTTCAGGCAAAAATTTGTGAAGGAAACAGTTCAAATAATGCTATGTCCGTATATGAAGGTATCACTCCCAATCTTGCTACATGCACAGGGAGGGGGCATCAGGGTGGGATTCATAAGGAAACACACCAAGGGCTATGTGCATGTATTTTTTAAATTTTTTATTGGTGCATTGTATTTATACATCATAATGGAATAAAAAAACTTGTGTAGACATAAATGCACACATCACCCAGCCAGCCCCCACCCAGTCCCCATCTCACTCCCTCCCCAACCTTCCCTCCCATGCTTGGCTTAGTAGTTGACTATGATATAAATAAGTACATCATGTGCTTTAAAGAGTTTCCTTCTCCCCCACCCCATTCGCAAGATGGGTGGCCTTATTTGCTCTATAGGATCTCCTTTTTCACCTGGAGTTCCTCCTATGACCCGTTTCACCTTAGCTTTCACATATTAGGGAAAGCATCTGATTTCTTACGTTTTGTGACTGACTAATCTCACTTAGCAGAATGTCCTCCAGTTCCATCCATTTCCCTGTAAATGATGTAATTGTGGGGTTTTTTTATGGCAGAGCAAAATTTCGTTGTGTACATATTCCATACTTTTGTAATCCATTCATTTAATGGACATCGTGGCTGGTTCCACGGTTTAGCTATTGTGAATTGTGCAGCTATGAACATCGATACACATGCATTAGTTTGGTAGTTTGGTTTCCTTTTTTTTTTGGGGGGGGGTAGACACCCAGAAGTGGTATTGCTGGATCGAATGGTAAATTTGTTCCCATTCTTCTGAGGATTCTCCATACTGTTTTCCAAAGTGGTTGGTTGCAGTAATTTGCAATCCCTCCAACAATGTTTTAGAGTTCCCACTTCTCCACACCCTCACCAGCATTTGTTGTTATTTGTGGTTTGAATGGTTGCCATTCTAGTTGGGGTAAGGTGAAATCTCAGGGTTGTTTTGATTTGCATCTCTCTGACTGCTAATGATGTTGAGCATTTTTTCATGCATTTATTGGCCATTTATATTTCTTCTTTTGTGAAGTGTCTATTTAGTTCACTTGCCCATTTTTTATTGGGTTATTTGTTTTCTTAGTTCTGAGTTTCTTGAGTTCTCTGTATATGCTAGATACAAGTCCTCTATTGGAGGATTAGGTGGCAAAAATCTTCTCCCATTGTGTTGGCTCTCATTTGAGGTTCTCAACAGTTCCCTTTGCTATACAGAAGTTTTTCAGTTTCATGCAATCCCACATATTGATTCACCTTTTAGTTTCTTGTGCCTTTGAGGTCTTATTGAGGAAGCTTTTAATCTGTGCCTATGTGTTGCAGTGTTGGAGACTCAAGGTCTCTGGTTTGAATTCCAAGTCTTTGATCCATCTTGAACTGACTCTTGTGGAGGGTGAGAAAGGGATTAATTTCAATTTTCTGCATATGACTAACCAGTTTTGCCAACACCATTTGTTGAAGAGACTATTTTCCAGTATATGTTTTAGCCATTTTGTCAAAAATCAATTGGCTATAAGTGTCTGGACTTGTTTCTGGGTCTTCTATTCTGCTTCATTGGTCTATGTATGTGTTTTTGTGCCAGTACTATGCTGTTTTTATTACAATGGCTTTGTAGTATAAAGTCAGGTATTGTGATACCTCCTGCATGGTTTTAGTTGCTGAGAACTACTTTGGTTATTCTGAGCGTTTTGTTGTTCCAAATAAATTTAAGGACTGATTGTTCTTTGTCTGTGAGGAATGATCTTGGTAATTTAATTGACATTGCATTGTATCTGTAGATCGTCTTGGAAGTATGACCATTTAAATGATATTTATTCTGCCTATCCATGAACATGGAAGATCTTTCCATCTTCTAAGATCTTCTTCGACTTCTTTTTTCAATGTTTTGTAATTTTCTTTGTAGAGACTTTTACCTCCTTGGTTAAGTTTATTCCTAAGTATTTTTTTTTTTTTTTGTGGGAGATTCAAGTGGAAGCGTTTTTTTTAATTTCTTTTTCAGTGGATTTATGGTTGATGTACAGAATAGCTTCTGATGTTTTAAGATTGATTTTGTATCCAGACACTTTGCTGAATTTGTTGATCAGTTCTATAAGCCTTTTGTTTGAATTTTGTGGTTTTCTAAATATAGTATCATGTCATCTGCAAATAGTGAAAGTTTGAGTTCTTCTTTCCCTATTTGTATTCCTTTGATTTCCTTTCTTGCATTATTGCTCTGGCTAGAGTCTCAAGTACTATATTGAAGAAAAGTGATGATAATGGACATCCTTGTCTTGTTCCTGTTTTTAGGGGAAATTCTTGAAGTTTTTCCCCATTTAATATGATGTTGGCTGTGGGCTTATTGTAGATTGCCTTTATGATGTTGAGACATGTTCCTTCTATTCCGATTCTCTGCAGTGTTTTTTTTTTATTATTATAAATGGATGTTGGATTTTATCAAATAATTTTTCTGTGTCTATTGAAATGAACGTGTGATTTTTGTCTTTGGTTTTGTTTATATGATGAATTAGATGGATTGATTTTTGTATGTTGAACCAGTCTTGCATCACTGGGATGAACTCTACCTGGCCATGATGTATGATTTTAAGTGGTTTTGAATGCATGTTGCTAGTATTTTGTTTAGCAGTTTTGCATCCAAATTCATCAAAGATACAGACCTGTAGTTCTCCTTTCTTGAACTGTCTTTATTTGGTTTTGGTATTAATGTGATGTTGGCTTCATAGAATGTATTTGGGAGAGTTCTGTTTTTTTCTATTTCACAAAATGGATTGAGGAGTATTGGTATTATATAAAGGTTTTATAGAATTCACTTGGGAAACCATCTTGTCCTGGGCTTTTCTTTGATGGTAGGCTCTTTATTGTTGTTTCAATCTCTTCAATTTATATTGGTTGGTTTAAATTTTCTATATCTTCTTGATTCAGTTTAAGAAGGTTGTATTTATATAGAAAGTTGTCAATTTCCTGCTCTGATTTTAATAATTTCCTGTCTTCTACTGGCTTTGGGGTTAGATTGTTCCTGTTTTAAAGGGCTTTGAGGTGTGTCATTAGGTTATTTACTTGAAGATTTTCTGTTTTTCTTATGTGAGCACTCAATGCTATAAATTTTCCTCTTAATACTGTCTTCAAAGTGTCCCAGAAGTTTTGATATGTTGTATCTTTATTTTCATTTGTTTCTAGAAATTTCTTCATTTCACCTCTTACATCTTTCATTCTTCATTTGGAGGCATGGTTTTCAGCCTCCACGTGTTTATGTGGTTTCTCTGGATCTTCTTCTAGTTGATTTCTAATTTCATTCCATTATGGGTCTGAAAAGACACAGGGAAGTATGTCACATTTTTTGAAATTGCTAGTGCTCACTTGGTGGCCCACGATGTGATCTATTTTGGAGGTTCCATGAGCAGCTGAGAAAAATGTGAACTCTGCTGTAGTTAGTTGAAATATTCTATATGTGTCCAATACGTCCATTTGATTAATGGTGTTCTTTAGTCCTGAGGCATCTTTACTGAGCTTTTGTCTAAAAGATTGGTCTAATGGTGTGAGAGTGGTGTTGAAATTTCCCAGTATTATTGTATTGGGATTTATGTGTGACTTAATTTCACAGAGAGATTTTTAAAATAAATTTTGTTGTTGCATTGTAGTCATACTTCTTAATAGGATAAAAAAAAACTTGAGATATACATGCACACATCATCTTATCAGCCCTTAACAAATCCCTAACTCCTACCCTCCCTCTCTCTCCTTCCCATGCTTGGTTTCTTGATTAACATTGATATGTCTGGTTAAGTACATCATTTGCTTTAAAGAATTTCCCTCATCCCCCCTCCCATCCCCTCAGATAGGTCACTTTAATTGCTCCTCTATAGGATTTCTTCTTCATCTAGAGTTCCTCCTGTTACCCATTTCTCCCTAGTTTTTGCACATTAGGGAAAGCATCTGATTTCTTATTTTTTGTAACATTTCACAGCAAATGACATAATTTTGTTCTCCTTTATGGCTGGGCAAATTGCATTGTGTACACATCCCAGAGTTTTGTAATCCAGTCATCTGTTAAAGGACGTCTTGGCTGGTTCCAGTTTGGCAATGGTGAATTGTGCATCTATGAACATGGTTGCTCATGCATTCGTTTGGTATTTTGGTTTTCATTCTTTTTGTTAGATACCGAGAGGTGATATTGCTGGGTCATATAGTAAGTTTGTTTTCCTTCTTCTGAGGATCTTCCATACTGTTTTGCAAAGTGATTGCATTAATTTTTTTTTTTTGGTGTTCAATTACAACTTTCCTTTTTTTACTTTGTTTTATTTTATTTTATTTTTTATACATTCACTTATTTATTTATTTTCAGAAAAAAATCTATCCTAACATGAAATATGAACTCTAAACACTCAAAACAATTCTGAAAAAGAACACAGCTAGAAGATGTACAATTTCTGATTTCAAACCTTATAAAGCAACAATAATTGAAACAGTATAGTACTGCTATAAAGGTAGATATATAAACCAGTGGCGTAAAATAAAAAGCCTAGAAATAAATTCTTCCATATATGGTCAAGTTATTTTTGACAAGGTTTCCAAGAACATTTGGTGAAGGAAATAAAAATCCTTTGTCTAAATATTGTTGAGAAATAACAATTACATGAAAAGGCATAAAATTGGACCATTACCTAACACCATATACAAATATTAACTCAAAATAGATAAAAGACAAAATGTATATCTTAAGACTATAAACTTTTAGAAGAAAACCTGGATCATAAAACTTCACAACATTGAAATTGGCAGTGATTTCTTAGATATGATTCCAAAGGCACAGGCAACAAAAGAATAAAGAAACAAACTTCATAAAAAATAAAAAAAATTGTACATCCAAAGACAATGCAAATAGAATTAAAAGTTACTGATAGAATGGGATAAAATATTTCCAAATGCTATATCTGAAGGTATATTAAGATTCCAAATAGAAATCCTAAAAATTAGCAACAATAAAAGCAAACAAAACAATTTAGAAACAGATAAAAGATTAACATAGGTAATGAATCTCCAAAGGTTTTTATATGACAAATGAACACATGAATATCACTCATCATTATCATTATATAATTAATCATTAAGGAAATACAAATAAAAACTATAGTGAAATTCTACTTTACATTTGTTAGGACGGCTACTTAACATGAATTACCTTGCTCCAGCCCTTTACCTTGAATTTGTAACTATCTTTACTTGTAAAGTGTGTTTCTTGTAGCAGCAGATGAATGGATTCTGGTTTTTAATCCATTTTGCCACTTTATGTCTTCTTATTGGGGAATTGAGGCCATTTACATTCAGTGTGATTATTGAGAGATAACTTTTAATTCCTAACATGTTAAGGTTTTATTTCTGTTTTAAATACTGTTTATTCTTCTTTGCTTAGTTGCCTGTTCAATGGAAAATCTTGTTTCTATGATTCTGGTGTGTATTACCTATTTCTTCTTTGAGTATTTTCTCTAGTGCTGGTTTTGAAGACATAAATTCCTTCAGTTTCTGTTTGTCATGGAAGCTTCTTATTTCCCCATCTAATTTGATAGATAGTTTTGCTGGGAAGGAAATTTTTGGCTGGAAGTTGTTTTCTTTCAGAGATTAGAATATGTTACTCCAAGCCCTTTTGGCTTCCATGACTTGGTTTAGGAAGTCTGGAGTGATTCTAATTGCTTTGCCTCTGAATGTCACTTGGGCTTTTGTTTTTGTTGCCTTTAAGAGTCTCTGCTTGGCTTCTACATTGGTCATTTTGACAATTATGTGGCATGGGGAATCTTTTCTCTGATCCTGTCTAAAGGAAGTTTATAAGTTTCCTGGACCTACGTATCGATCTCTTGCTCTATGTTTGGAAAATTGCCTGCTATTATTTCTTTGAAGATATTATTGATCCCTTTGGTTTCACCTTCTTTTCCCTCCTCTATTCTGATTATTCTTAGGCTAGCTCTCTTAAAATAGCCCCATATTTCTTCAATGTTAGATTCCTGCTTTCGGATTTTTTTTTCTAAGTCATAAATTATGCATTTGTTTTGGAGTGATCATCTTCTAGGAGCGAGATTCTATTCTCCAAGTGGTCTAATCGATTGTTTATTGTTTGAACTGATGCCTTTACTTCAATGATTGCATCCTTTATTTCTTTTAGACTCTCTCTAAATTCTTTTCAAAAGTCCTGTATTATTTCTACAGTTATATTCCTGATTTGATATTCTGGACATCTCTGAATTTCTGTGTTATCAGGTTCTGATATTATGGGGTTGTGGGCATTCATTTCTCTATTGTTGTTCCCCTTTCCCATAATTTCAGAAGTTTGTGCCTTCTCTGGGTTCTTTCTCGGGTCACCATGACTTCACTTACGGTGCTCTGAATCTGGAGTTTGTGGTAATCTCAGCTGCCACTACTCCTTTACTGGGTTGTATTGTAAAGTCTCAGACCCAGGGAGTTAATCAAGGCTACACAAGACTATGGGGGTGCAGGGCTGGGTGTTTTCCCACAGGGAGCTGCAACTAGGGTGTGGTATCTCTGCCACCGCTACTCCTTCACTGAGTTGGTGGTTATTGTGCGCGCTGATCTGAAGCTGTTGCAGGCCCAGTGAGCTTGCCACCGCTGCTGGCAATATGGAGCCACTGCTACACCCTCAGCGGTGAGGCTGGTGTATTTCTTTTCTGGTTTTGAGCTCCATTCTGAGTCCCTGGAAGGCACGATGATCTTGTCCACTGGGAGTTTTAGATGTTCTTTACACTAAGAACTGCTGAATTACACCTGAATATCTGCAGCTGCTCACTTCAGCTCCTTGTTTACCTTTCTTCTCTGGAGCCTGGTGCTGTGAGGGAAGATGGTGCCGGCACGGCTCTGCTGCTGCATTGTGGGATGATTTCTTTTCTGGTCCCTGGGTGTTCTTCTAGACTTCTTTATCTCTGTCCCTTGTGTTTACATTTTTTCTCTGCTGATAGTATTTGCTGGCTATGAAAAATGCTGATTTTGTGGCAATGGAGATCGAGTGTTAGCAGGACTCGTAAATGCTGCTTTTCTCAGTCGCCATCTTCCTGGAAGTCTGAGACCCTGTTTTTCAAGTTTGTTTTATGAAAGTAGCTGCACCTATGTTTGAGGCATAAAGGTTGATTATTGTTATTTCCTTTTGCTGGATTGTTCCTTTACCAATAAAAAATGACCTTCTTTGTTTCTTCTAATAAGCTTGAGCTTGAAGTTTAGCTTGTCTGAAATCACTGTTGCTACTTCTACTTGCCTTTGAGTTCTGTTGGCATGGATTACCTTGTTCCAGCCCTTTACCTTAATTTTGTACTATCTTTACTTGTAAGGTGTGTTTCTTGCAAGCAGCAGATAGATGGGTTCTGTTTTTTAATACATTTTGCCAATTTATCTCTTTTTATTGGGGAATTGAGGCCATTTACATTTAGTGTGATTGAGAGATGATTTTTAATTCCTAACATATTAAGATTTTATTTCTGTTTGAAATACTGTTTGTTCTTTTTTGCTTAGTTGTCTGCTGGATGAAAATTCTTGTTTCTCTGTTTCTGGCATGTATTATTTATTTCTTCTTTGTAGTTAATTTCTTTGCATATTTCTCTAGTGCTGGTTTTGAAGACATAAATTCCTTCAGCTTCTGTTTGTCATGGAAGCTTCTTATTTCCCCATCAAATTTGAAAGATAGTTTTGCTGGGTAGGAAATTTTGGCTGGAAGTTGTTTTCTTTCAGAGTTTGGAATGTGTTACTCCAAGCTCTTCTGGCTTTCATGACTTGATTTGGGAAGTCTGGAGTGATTCTAACTGGTTTGCCTCTGAATGTCACTTGGCATTTTGTTTTTGTTGTCCTGAAGATTCTCTCCTTGGCTTCTACATTGGTCATTTTGACTATTATGTGACATGGGGAACCTTTTCTCAGATCTTGTCTAAAGGGTATTCTAGAGATTTCCAGGAAGATGGCAACATACCACAGTCACAGCAACAATAGCTGTCAGCCAAATAGGACAGGTATTCCTCTGAGAACCCCAGACATCAAATTTTGGTTTAATATCTGATTGGGACAATATATAGTGACATTTACAGCCATGACTTCCTACCTAATATATGAGAGAAGAGGTGGACTAAGATGGCAGTGGTGGTGGCAGCCAGTATTCAGGAGAGCTAGATAAATTCAATTCAACCTGCCTTGAACTATTGGAAAAATCTCCCCAAAAAAAGACTGCTCCTGCCCCACATGCTCTGGACAACATACTATTTAAGAAAAATGCTCGGGAGGAGGGCCAAGATGGTGGTGGTGGCAGTGGCCAGTATCAGGGAGAGGCAGGTAGATTCATTCTAATCTGCCCTGAACTTTTGAGGAAATCTCCCCAAAAGTAGACTGCACCTGCCCCACATGCTCAGGAACTCTGGACAACATACTATGTAAGAAAAACGTTTAGGGTGTGTCAGATGAAGTTCCACATAGTTGGGTTGGCCAGTGCCGTGCATACTCGGAGCCAAGGGTGCTCCTGGCTGCCAGACTCCTCTGCGCAGCTCTGGGGCTGGGTGTGCTCGGAGCAGCAGAACCCGCTCTCCATGGTGAAGTTGTGGGCCTCTGCTCTTGGCCGGGATATAAGACACATTGCTACTAAGTAGTTGGGCTCCCAACTCCTGCAAAAGACATGCACTGTTTTCTTTTATTAAAAAATATTGAAGAGTGAGGAAGATGGTGGTGGCTGCAGTTGCAGCTGCAGCGGCGACCACGACTGCAGCGGTGATGGTTAGTAGCAGCCAAATAGGATATGCATCCCTCTGAGAAACCCTGGACAACAGATTTTGATTTAATAGCTGAATGGAACAACACACAGAAACATTTCTAGTCATCACATCCTATCTGAAATATAGGAGAGAGAGTGGAAAATGACAGAATTAGAGGCAAGACTGCAGCACTGCGCCCACCACTGCAAGAAAAGTGATTTTGGGAGGGCTATCCCAGAAGAGATCATAAAGCAGACTGCTCAGGCCACCCATGCACAGGAATAGTTAACAACAACATACTCTAGGAGAGACCCAGAAGGTGGCAATGGTGGCCAGTATTCAGGAGAGGCAGAGAGATCCAACAAAATCCACCTTGAATTTTTTGAAGAAATATCTCCAAAAGTAGACTCTTCCTGCCCCACATGCTCAGGAACTCTGAATACCATACTATGTAAGAAAAAGTTTTGCAGAGATGGACCAAAATGGTAGTAGCGGTGGTGGCCAGTATTTGAGAGAGGCAAACAGATCCAATCCAATCCACCTTGAATTTTTGAAAATGTCTCCCCAAAAGTACACTGCTCTTTCCACACATGTGCAGGAATTCTGGACAACATGCTATGTAAGAAAAATATCTGGGGCAAGTCAGAGGGAGCCCCACACATATTGCTGGGCTGATTTGCTGCACCAGAGGTCTTGGGAGACCTCAGCTGGTGGCCACTGTGCCCCTCTGCACTGCACTGGGGGTCAGGGTGTGCTTGGAGCAACGGATCCCACTCTCCATGGTGAGGCTGAGTCTCCACTTTTATTGGGGAGATAACATCCATTGCTCCTAAGAATTAGACTCTCAGCTTCTGCAAATGACATGTGTGGTTTTCTCCTACTAAAAAATTTTTTATATATATGTATATATGTATATACATATGTATATGGAGGAAAATAGGAACCTCTGTAAATGTCATGCCCTCAGTGATAGTAATCAGAGCCTGCCAGGCATCGAGGCCAGGTCTGGAGCCAGCAGGCTAGGCCTAGAGCCTGCCACAGAGTGAGGCCGGGTCTGGAGCCAGCAAGGCCAGGCCTGGAGCCTGTTGCACAGCAAGCCTGGAACTGGGGCCTGCTTCACAGAAAAGGGCCAGTGGGTTTCTTCAACTGTGTGGCCAGGAAGCAATAGAAGCTGCCCCTGCCTCACCTAATCTCTCAGCAAATTTCCAAACCCAAATGACCTCTATTTTTTTTAATTGGTTGTGAGTGGATCATTCTGTCAAAGTTACTCACCTTCTGGCTTTCAGGTTTTCAGTAAGTGGGAATAAGTGTGGAGAAATAGAAGCTCTAATACATTGTTGGTGGGATTGCAAGTTGGTGCAACCACTTTGGAGAACAGTATAGAAGATTCTCAGAAGAAGTAAAATGAATTTACCATATGATCCAGCAATACCACCTCTGGGTATCTACCAAAAAGAATGAAAAACAAAATACGAAACTAATGCATGAACAACCATGTTCATAGCTGCTCAGTTCATCATTGCCAAACTGTGGAACCAGCCAAGATGTCCTTCAACGAATAGGTGGATTTCAAAACTATGGGATATATACACAATGGAATTTTGGTCAGCCATAGGGGAGAACAAAATTATAGCATTTACAGTTAAATGTCACAAAAAAATAAGAAATCAAATGCTTTTCTTAATGTACAAAATATTATTGAGAAATGGGTAACAGGAGGAACTCTAGATGAAGAAGGGACCCTAAAGAGGAACAATGAAGGTGACATATCTGAGGGGATAAGAGGGAGGATAAGAGAAACTTTTTAAAGCACATGATGTACTTAAACATATTAAAGTCAATCAGGAAGCCAACCATGGGTAGGTGAGAGGGGGAGGGAAGGGGTTAGAGATTGGGTAGGGGCTAACTGAGTGATATGTGCATGTATATCTCCACAAGTTATTTTTTCCCATTGAGATGTATGACTACAATACATCAATAAAAATTTATTTAAAAATAAATAAATAAAGGGTGTTCTATACATTTTTTTGAACCTGTGTATCTACCTCTTGCTCTACGTTTGGGAAATTTTCTATTACTTCTTTGAAGAGACTGTTGATCCCTTTGGTTTCACCTTCTTTTCCCTCCTCTATTCCAATAATTCTTAAATTAGCTCTCTTAAGATAGGCCCATATTTCTTCAATGTCCAATTCTTATTGACAAATTGTTTTTTCTATGTTATAAACTATGCATTCATTTTTGGAGTGATCATCTTCTAGGAGTGAGATTCTATTCTCCATGTGGTCTAATCGATTGTTTATAGTTTGAACTGATGCCTTTACTTCAATGATTGCATCCTTTATTTCTTTCAGACTCTCTCTAAATTCTTTTCTAAAATCCTGAATTATTTCTACAGTTACATTCCTGATTTGATCTTCTGGAAATCTCTGCATTTCTGTGGTATCAGGTTCTGTTGTTGTGGGGTTGTGAGAGCTCATTGTTCCATTGTTGTTCCTCCTTCCCATGATTTCAGAAGTTTGTACCTGTTGCTTTTGGTAGATTTTTCTCAATTTCTAGGTGTAAGCTGGGTATATTCAAGGGCAAGTTGTATTCAGCAGTGAAGGTTGAATAAGGATGGAAGTGAAGGAATAAATGGAAAAATAGGGTAAGGTCTCAGATAGGATTCAATAGCATGAGTATATGATTTTGTTAAGGTAGTATATACTAGAGATTAGAGATAGTATCAATATAGTAGAATTCTAGTAACCAATGTAGAGTTTCTGGTACAGTGATATGAAGTGGATTTAATACAAGATAAGGGAGTGATAAAAAGAAGAGGAAAGATAGAAAAGGGATAGAGAGGAGAGAGTAGGTATGTACAAGGGAAGAAGCTTGGGAGAGGATTTGGAAAGTGGGCTAAAAAAACAAAAAAAAATAACCCCCCCCCAAAAAAAGAAAAAAAAACAGTCAGGTATACACTGTTACAGACAAAATAAGAACAAAAAGACCCAAACAATCCCACAAATGAATTAGTGCAACTCTACAAATAAATGACTATTCAGCAGTCTCTCCCTATGTAGATACCAAGTGCCACCGACACCTTTCCCTCTGTGAGTCTGGTTCTCTGAGTCCTCTCAGTCTATGCAGATGGTCAATATCAATGGGGCTGGATTTAATATTGAGTGAAGGTCACCCTCCACACTTTCCACAGGTTTGGAGTTTAGGTCTCTCCCTGCATCTGTTGGTAGGTATGCTTTTGAGACCAAACTCAAGGTAGGAGTCTCAGTTCTCCACAGCTAGGGCTAGGCTAGTCTGACTTCTCCCTATTCACCACAATTGGGATGTCTGTGGTGTTCCCGAAGATCCTACTCATTTGGTTTAGTGTTAAGCATAAGACTCCGCACACACTTTCCACTGATCAGAGCCTGAGTCTGTCTGAGCTTCTGATATGATCAACAGCAGATCCTACTCCCACCTTCTCTGAGTTCTTCTCTGGATCACCACGACTTCACTTATTGTGCTCTGGATCTCTGGAGGATGTGGTAATCTCAGCTGCCACCACTCCTTCCCTGGGTTATATTGCAAAGTCTCAGACCCAAGGAGTTAGTCATGGCTGTGCAAGACTCTGGGGGCACTAGGCTGGGAGTTTTCCTTCAGGGAACTGTGACTATGGTGTAGTAATTTCTGCCACCACTACTCCTTCACTGGGTTGAACTGCAAGCTCTCAGACCCAGGGAGTTTATCAAAGCTGTGCAAGTCCCTGGGGGTGCAGCACTGAAATTTCTCCTGTATGGGCTGCAATTTTGCTTACAATTGTGGTGCATGCTGGGCTAGAGCTCTTGCAGACATGGTGAACTTGCTGCCGCTGCTGGCAATATAGTGGTGACAGTACGCCTTCAGCCTTGAGACTGGCTTATTTCTTTTCTGGTTTTAAGCTCTGCTCTGAATCCCTGGAGGGCATGATGGGCTTGGCTGCTGGAAATTTTAGCCGGTCTTTGCACTGAAAGAACTGCTGAATTGCAAGAGACTAGACTGGAACTTCAGCTCCTTGTTTTCCTTTTCATCCCTAGAATCTGGATCTGTGAGGCAAGATGGTGTCACTGCAGCAACCGCCACCGAAAAGCAGGCAGTTTTCTTTTCTGCTCTATGGTTATTCTTCTAGTCTTCTTTTACTCTGTCCCTTGTATTTATAGCTTCTTATTTCTCTACTGATAGTATTTTCTGGCTATGTAAGGTGTTATTTTTGAAGCTATGGAGATTGAGTGTCAGCAGTACTTTTAGACACTGCTTTACTCAGTTGCCATCTTCTCTATCTCTCCTGTGTGCATTTATTTTTAAAAGGGAAAAACTGCTGGGCATGGTGGTGCATGCTTGGAATTCCAGCATTGGGGAGGCTGAGACAGAAGAATCATGGTTCACACACAGACAGACTCAGCAACTTAGTGAGGCCCTTTGCAATTCAGTGAGACCTTGTTTCAAAATAAAGAATAAAAAATGAGGACTTCCGGGAAGATGGCGACCGAGAAAAGCGGGGCTTAAGAGCCCCGCTAACAACAAATCTCCATTACCACAAAATCAGCGCCTTTCAAAGCCAGAAAACAACATCACCAGAGAAACAAAAAAAATCACCAGGCTCCAGAGAGAAAGCGGACTGAGAACAGAGCCACAGAGGAGATCCTCACGGCCGAGGACGCGGCTTCATGCCCAAGGATGCGGCAGCAGCGCCATACTGCCAGCGGCACTGGCGAATTCACGGGACGGCCACAGCAAGCCGAGGGGAGCCTCTGCGGAACAGCCAGGTGGGATTTCTCGGCGCAGAGGGCATCTAAAGCTCCCAGTGGCTGAGCTCAGCACACGCTGCAGGGATTCAGAGTGGAAATCAAAACCAAGAAAAAAAAACGCCAGCCCCATAGCCGAGGGCGTAGCAGCGGCGCCATATTGCCACCGGCAGCAACAGCACCGAATTCACCGAATTCAGTACAGCTACATCTGCGTAGTCAAGAACAGTGAGTCAAATTGTGGGCCACAGAGGAGAAATCCCAGTACTGTACTCACTGGGACTTGACCCAGTGGGAGAGGGGCAGTGGCAGTGATATCACACCATAGAAGAACGTGCAACCTTGCACCCCCCACAGTCTAAAGCAGCATCTATCGACTCTCTGGGTTGGAGACTCTGTGATACAACCCAGTAAAGGAGTAGTGGGGTCTGAGATACTACTGACTCGAGATCCAGAGCACCTTAAGGGAAGTCATAGTGACCCAAGGGAAGAACCCAGAGAAGGCACAAACTTCCGAAATCATGGGAAAGAGAAATAATACTGGAGCAATGAATGCTCACAAACCCACAACATCAGAACCCGATAAAACAGAAAATCAGAGAATTCTAGAAGATCAAATCAGGAAAATAACTGTAGAAATAATAGAGGTGCTTCGAAAAGAACTCAGAGAGAGCCAAAAAGAGATAAAGGATGCAATTAATGAAGTAAAGGCCTCAATTCAAAGCACAAACAACCGATTAGAACACATGGAGAACAGAATCTCGCTGTTAGAAGATGATCATTCCAAAAATGAACGCATAGTTTCTAATCTAGAAAAAAATATCCGACAGCAGGAATCTGATATTGAAGAAATATGGGCCCATTTTAAGAGAGCTAACCTAAGAATAATTGGAATAGAGGAGGGAAAAGAAAGTGAAACCAAAGGGATCAACAATCTCTTCAAGGAAGTAATAGCAGAAAATTTTCCAAACATAGAGCAAGAGGTCGATACGCAGGTCCAGGAAACGTATAGAACTCCCTTTAGACAGGATCGGAGAAGAGGATCCCCATGCCACATAATTGTCAAAATGACCAATGTGGAAGCCAAGCAGAGAATCTTAAAGGCAACAAAAGAAAAGGGCCAAGTGACATTCAGAGGCAAACCAATTAGAATCACTCCAGACTTCCCAAACCAAGTCATGAGAGCCAGAAGGGCTTGGAGTAACATATACCAAACTCTGAAAGAAAACAACTTCCAGCCAAAAATTTCCTACCCAGCAAAACTTTCTATCAAATTAGATGGAGAAATAAGAAGCTTCCATGACAAACAGAAACTGAAGGAATTTATGTCTTCAAAACCAGCACTAGAGAAAATACTCAAAGAGATTAACTACAAAGAAGAAATAGGTAACACACATCAGAACTAGAGAAACAAGATTTTTCCATCCAACAGACAACTAAGATTGGTTATCTGTGGAGATTAATTATTTATGTTAGTCTTTTACCTATCTCTAAAGGGTATTGTTTGCCTTTAATGTTGTTAATTTTTAGGATTTCTAGTTGGAATATTAATATACCTTCAGATATAGCATTTGGAAATATTTTATCCCATTCTATTAGTAACTGTTAACTCTGTTTACATTGTCTTTGGATATACAATATGTTTTTTATTTTTTAGGGAGTTTGTATACTCTTCTGTTGCCTGTGCCATTGAAATCATAACCAAGAAATCACTGCCAATTTCAATGTTGTGAGGTTTTATGACCCAGATTTTCTCCTAAAAGTTTATAGTCTTAAGATTTATATTTAGGTCTTTTATCTATTTTGAGTTAATATTTGTATATGGGATTAGGTAAGGGTCCAATTTTATTCTTTTCCATGTAATTATTATTTTTCAACAATATTTAGTTAAAAGATTATTATTTCCACCACCAAATGTTCGTGGAAACCTTGTCAAAAATAACTTGACAATATAGGGAAGAATTTATCTCTAGGCTTTTATTTAACTCCAATGGTTTATATATCTGCCTTTAGAATAGTACTACACTGTTTCAATTATTGTAGCTTTATATGGTTTGAAATCAGAAAATATACATCTTCTAGCTTTGTTCTTTTTCAAAATCGTTGTGGGTACCTAGACTCCATATTCCATATTAGGATAGATTTTTTTTCTGAAAAATAAATATATAAATATATGATAGTTTCACCTAAAAAATAGAAAAAATAGATTCTCTGGTAAGAAAGAAAGCAAAAAGAAATATTGAAATGTTATCTTTAAGTCATCAAAAGCTTGGTATCAGACAAATGAAACTGTTATGTGAGATTATCATTTTTAATTTTTGATAAATTGCCATAATACTAGATGTCAATCACTAAGCTAAGCATGGGAGGGAGGGATAGGGAGAGAATGGGGTGGGGATCGGGTGGGGGCTGACTGGGCAATGTGTGCATGTATGTCTACAAAAGTATGTATCCCACTATGATGTATGAATACAGTGCACCAATTAAAAATTAAAAAAAAGAAAAATATAAAAAAAGAATAAAAAATAGGGCTGGAGGTGTAGGTTGGAGGTAAAATGTCCCTGAGTTCCATCCCCAGTACCTCAAAAAATATAAAATATAAAATAAAAAACAAAATAAAAATATTTAAGAGGCAAATAAACTGTTAGGAGGCAGCATAAAGGGCTCAACAGAGTGCTTTTTTGTGTTTTTGTTCATGAGTTTGCTTATTTAAGTCCTTTGGAATCATTCTTCATTTTACCTAGTGTACTGATAATAGATTAACACTTGGCATCAAGACACCTAGTGGGTACTTGATAACCACGTACTCGATTAATAAAACTCTGAGGTTGATTTTTTTTTTTCTTTTTTGCGGGTCTGGTGATGGAGCGCAGGGACATTAGACCTCCAAGCTATACCCCCTGCCCTATTTTTTATTCTTTATTTTGAAACAAGGTCTCACTAAGTTGCGGAGGGCCTCACTAAGTAGCTGAGGCTGTCCGCGAACCACGATCCTCCAGTCTCAGCCTCCCAAATGCTAGAATTACAAGAATGTGCCACCATGCCTGGCTGAGGTTGATTTTAAAATAACCTGCCAATAAAATGATTGTGTCATATTTGGTCATCTTATACTCAAAACCCACAGCATTCTGACCCATATAGCAACCCCTTCCTCAGAATTCTAAGAGAGAGGAATGGAGGACATTATATAAATTACATCATCTTGGTCTCTGCCTGAAATAAAACCTTTTTTTTTTTTTGGTGGTACTGGGGATGGAACCCTTCTATCTCCAAGCCACATTCCCAGGCCTATTTTTACACTTTTTATTGGAAAACAGGGTCTCTTAAGCCAGCAAGGCTGGCTCCAAACCTGCATGATCCTCTTGTCTTCACCTCCCAAGTGCGGGGATTACAAGTGTGCACCACCATGCCCGGTAAAACCAGTTTTGTTACTAAGGCAGAAGAAGGAAATTGATATTGCAGAGGCAGCCAAGAGTCAGTGCCACGGTGGTCAAGACTGGGGTTTCTGGGAGATGAGCATGGGCTCAGGGCCCAACAAGCTACTGAGTAGCCAAGCAACTTTGATCAAGTCATTAAACATCTCAGATCCCATCCCATCGATCTGTAAGTCAGAAGTAGCAAAGCCACCACATGAAGCCTTTTTAAGTCAGCATTTTTATCACTATGACTCAAAATACCTGACAATCACAACTTAAAGGAGGGAATATTTATTTGCTTACAGTGCTGGAGGTTTCTGTCCATGATAGGCCTGGTTGAAGTCTCTGAAGCTCAGGTGTGGTAGGGGAAAGCAGAGAGAGAGCATGAGCATGACTCTGCTCTCAACTCATGGAGGCTGGAAGCAGAAAAAGAAAGAGCACAAGAAAGCAGGTGTGCAAGGGCAGGCAGTACATATATAGTCCCCAAAGCCACATCCAGAGATCACTCCTCAGCAACCAAGCCCTGCCTCTAACATGGCTGCCTTGTCTACAGAGTGAGATTTGGGAGACATTCTAAATCCAAACCACAACAATGCCACAGAAAGGACTAGATGATATGAGCATTTGAGGTTGCCCACATGGCACTGAAATCAGTACCTTTCTATGCCCAGACTCAGTGGGTGACCTGAAATGGCTTTACTTTCTCCCGTTGCTCCCTTCACGTTCACTCCACTGAACCTCCCTTTCTACCTTATCAGCCTTGGCAGTTAATCCCACAGCTTTCTAGTTGCTTCTAGGTATGAAACAATCCATTCTTGTTCAGTCCAATTCATTCCAATTCAAAACCTTAACCCTAAATGCTATAAAAGGCTCCCCTCCCTCTGCAGTAGATGCACCACACCTGCACCACACCTGCAGACTTAAGACCTCGGCATTGGAGGACTTTCAGGGGCCATCCCACAAGCCCCCGAGGCTGGGGATTTCCCTCCACACACCTGAAGTGCACCAGATTGAAAGATGTTGTTCCCAGGAGCAGCTCAGTCAGTAACGGAAGGGAGCATGGGGTGAATACACAGTTTTCTTGACCCTTGAGTGGACAACTCTGAGGGGGGATTGAGCAGCATGGCCCTGAGCAGTAACCTGCTGAACATGGCCTCTTTGATTGGCCACCTTCCTGTGACTGCTTCGATATCTATTTCCTTCCTGGGATCCTTTCTCAAATTGTGCATCCTGGAATCCATGGTGTGAAGGAATGCCACCTAAGATAGCTCCCCCTGTCTAGAGAGAAAAATGACCACTCCTCTTTCTCCTCCACCCCACTTTCCCCTCTTGAGCTTCAGCTCCTTCCATGGACAAATAGGAAAAGACAGGCAAAGTCCCCCCCCCCTCCATTGTCACCAAAATACCTGACAAGCACAACTTAGAAGAGGAAAGAGACTCATGGTTTCAGAGGTTTTATAAATCTCAGTCCACGGTTAGCCAACTCCAAGACAGAAACCACAATGGCAGAGCAGATGGCAGAGAAAAACAACTCCTAGTGAAGGCAGCCTGCCTCAGAGAAGGAAGAGGAGCCACAGACAGATGCAGTCCCCAAGGCCATGCCCCCAGTAACCCAGGTCCTCCAGCCATATCCCACCTCTGAACCTGGCTGCATTACCCACGTGATGTTTGGGGGATATAAATACAAATTAAAAAATGGCATCTGAATACTGGCTTTCTTTAGGGGATGGAGCAATTCAGAAAGCCGCTGCACTGTGCCTTGACATGGGCGATACCTCCAATGACCTTCAGCACCATCTCAGAGCCCCACCCCTGAGCCTGTCTGCACAACCTCTTACTACCAAGATCTCTTATCTGCCAGGCAGTCTCACTGGATGAGTACTAATAAGAAAACCCAAGCCACCTGCCTCCTGCAGGAAGCACATCCCTGCTATGCCAAATAGAGCTAGTACAGGCTGCTCCCACCAGCCTCTCACCTTCAGAATTCCCAAGAAAAGAAGCCAGTGACAGTTTCTACAAAATCCTGAAGAGACTTGCTGGAATCCTGTCCATGAATTCTCCTTCCATTGACACACTCAGGAGAGTCCATGGTTTCACATATGCAGCAAGTGTTGTGCCTAGGAGTGAGTTGTCTGTCTTCCTTTCTCAACACAGGGTTTTCCTGGTGCACCTCTGCAAACACTGAGAAGCCTCCTACCAAATGGCATATCACCTGCACATTCCTTCACACAGGGAGGGGGTGAGTGAGAAGGACACAGGAGTATTCCTGCCATCTCTTAAAAACTGTTCTGGGGAGTGAGTCTGATGGCTCATTGGCTGCTTTCTTTGGGCCACAGAAGTTCTTAGGGACATTTTGGTTAAAGTGAGTGGCTTTAGCCAGAGTGGTGAGTTAACAGGATAATGTCCCACTACTCTTATTATGAATGTTACTGTTACTAGGCTTAGACATACTGAGCATATTTAGCTGACAGAACCCTCTTCCCGGCCTCCAGCAGAGGCATTTGTGAAAACTCACTTTGTCTTATGTGAGAGGCTCCACACTGCACCTCTTGACATTCCCAGAGTCTCACACAACCTCCAACCCTGATGCTCTCACTGGCACTGAAAATTCCCTGTAACTTTTAGGGTCAGCTCATCCAGAGGGTGTGTGTGTGTGTGTGTGTGTGTGTGTGTGTGTGTGTGTTGAAACACATTTATGTATGAAGCTGGCCTCTGAAATCTGTAATGGGACGAGAACTCAGCTGGGAAATGGGAAGGTGATATTTATACTAGCAACAATATCTAACATAAAAATTATAGTTATTATGAGGAGATAGAAAGGAAATAGGCAGATAGGGAAAAGGCTTTGGTAGAAAAAGTTAATTTCCTGAGTTTCCTGAGGGGTGACAAATTCCTGAAACTCCAAAGGCTCAGAGATAAGAAGGATCAGAGCTTCACAAAGCCATCCTGAGTTTCCTAATCAACAAACCCACCGAACAAGTCTGGCATTCCTGAAAGGAGACCCTTCAAAGAACTTGCAAATGTCCTATGCAAATTCTCCTTGGAGTCACCCTAATCACAAACGGACTTGCAAGCGGTCAGGCATCAGCCAGTCAGATGACAAAAGCGGGGCACTTTCCCACTTGGGACCCCCTCCCCTTTTGGGGAGCTGTTCTTTCTCTCGCAGGTCGTGTTGGCCCTGAGAGAAGGCAGAGTGCATCTGGCACGTGGCTCGGGCGACTCTCGAGTAGTGACCTGAAGGCCTCTGCTGGACATCTAGGCTGACTAGGCCCCTAGGGGTGACCTGCACCTCTTTTCTGGCAGATCACGTGGACTCTGGGAGAAAGTAGTTTACAACTGATGGGCACTTGGCTCGGGCGACACTCGGGTAGTGACCCTTAGTGACCCTGAAGGCAGCTACTGGACCCCGGAGTTCCAACAGCCCCTATGGGGTGTTCGGCCACTTTTCTCTATTCCCTTCTGGCAGATCCCGTGGACTCTGGAAGAAAGCAGCCTGCACCTGAAGGCAATTCGGCTTGGGCTACTCTCAAGTATTGTACTGAAGGCAGCTGCTGGACCCCGAGTTCCAGCCCCTTTGGGGGTGTTCAGCCACCCTTGCCCCCTTCCCTGCTGCTTCCAATAAACCTTTTACTCCCCTTCCTGAGGTCTGCGGGTGTCATTCTTTGCTCTCTGTAGACAAGAACTCGCCGGGGTTTTCTCGCAAGAAACCCCCATTTCAATTATGAGCCATATAAATGTTCTAGACATTTATATGCAGTAATTTATTTAATTATCATAACAACTCTGTGTGGTAGATGTTGCTATTATGCTTATTTTACTGATGAGGTAGCTTTGTTTTAATTTTTTACTTTAGGCTTGTATTACCTATATAAATAAATAAAGACAAAAGATGGATGAATGGATGGATGGAGATGAACAGATTTATGCTTCCTCAGGTGAACCTAATTCACATCCCCATTTGAAAGCCTCTGCCTTAAGGTTATAATTCCCCCCACAATAGGTGCCAAGACCTCCAGAAGACCCATGAGAAGAAAACAAGAGGTAAGAGAACCCCTTGGGGCTATGGACTCTTCTCACATATGATTACAGCAGAACTTCAAGAAACTCTGTTAAAGAGTCCTGGGCCCTAATGTGCTAGCATCAGCACATTATCATCTCCATCTCAATAAATGACTGTCTCCCTGATAGTGGCTCAGGAATGAGAACTGGGAGCCACTCTGTACAATGCATGAAGAGCAGATGGGGCCAGAAAACAGCCTGACAGCTGTTGTATATCATGTAGCTCATGTATATCTAACAGGCTGTGGAAGTGCAGAGGAGGAGCCTCAGCTTCAGCTTTAACTGAAGTTTAACTGGGTTCCTGAGGAGAATGAGGACAACACTTATGCCCCAAGGCAACTTCTCTGGATTGCAGGCTGAAAACAAATGAAGGCATGTCTGAAAACTCCTCTAATCTCTCCAAAGAGAGTGAAACATCCTCCACTTCACTATGAATTCCAGCTTGCATGCAGCTGCCAACATTTCCCCCTCCAGTGCAGCCTGCCCTCCGAGCTGCATGTGCAAACGAATGCATCAGGCCAGCAGGTCTTAATTTTTGCCTGGAAATAACCTTTACTCACCTGAGTTGAATGTATAAAGTGAAGCTCCACTTACTTCAAGGGTCACAAGGAACAGTTATATGACCTTCAATAATCAGTTGACATCTCTTTCTCTCGATCTATCAGCTCCACATTCCCCTGTCTTGTCCTACAAGCTCTTTTATTGAGAAGACAACATGACTACCTAAAGCACTACTCTCCATCCTAACCCCTAAACATCCCCATTGGAAGTTGGGAGGAACCTTCCTCCCTTCCCTACTGTTGTTGGTTTTTTTGGGGGGGTGGGGGCTGTGGATTGAACCTAGGGAGATTCTACTTCTGACCCACACCACTAACCCTTTTTATTATTTTCTTTGAAACAGGATCTCACTAAGTTGGTGAACCTGGCCTTGAACCTGCAATCATCCTGTCTCAGCCTCCCAAGTACTGAGATTACAGGCATGGGCCACCAAATCTGGCTTTCTACTCTTTTTTTACAACTCTGTAGATGACTTTTCACTGACCAGCTTAGGTCATATGTCCTAACATGAGCCAAATGCAAGGGATCCAATTAGACATAATGCCCCAATCATATATCCATCCAAAGAGGGCAAGAGGAGGTTGTCTTGACCACTCAAATGCCATGGGCCAAAGGGAGAGGGGAAGAGCCCCTTAAGGAAATGCAGTATGGGAAAATGACAGAAACAGATATACAAAGCAGAGATTTCCAATTCTATGATTCTACAGCCTCAAAGTAAGATATAGCTTAGCTGTAGTGACGAAATGGGGTTTCTTGAGGAGAAACCTGGTATTTCCTTAAGATGAAACGGAGTCTCTTGAGAAGAAACTCCACATTTCCTTACCGGGTTCTTGTCTACGGTAAGTGAAGAATGACACCCACAGACCGCAGGAAGGGAAATAAAAGGTTTATTGGAAGCAGCAGGGAATAGGGAAAAGTGGCCAAACACCCCTAAAGGGCTGTCGGAACTCTGAAGTCCAGCAGCTGCCTTCAGGACAATACTTGAGGGTATCCAAAGCCAAATGCCTTCAGTTGCAAGATGCTTTCTCCCAAAGTCCACTCGATCTGCCAGAAAGGAATAGGGAAAGTGGCAGAACACCCCTAAGGGCTATCGGGGCTTTGGTGTCCAGTAGCTGCCTTCAGGTCACTACCCGAGTGTAGCCTGGGCCAAGTGCCTTCAGTTGCAAGATGCTTTCTCCCAAAGTCCACGCGATCTGCCAGAAAAGAAATGCAGGTCACCCCTAGGGGCCCTGGTCGGCCTTGATGTCCAGCAGAGGCCTTCAGGCCACTACCCGAGTGTATCCAAGGCCAAGTGCCTTCAATTGCACTCCACCTTCTCTCAAAGCTAACTCGACCTGCAAGAGAGAGAGAAGCTTCCCAATGGGGAGGGGTTCCCAGAGTGGGTAACCATCCTGGTGACTGCTCTAGGGGTTTATATATATCTGCATGTCCTCTATTGCTTGGAGTTTGGGAAGCAGCTCTCAAAATTTGCATAGGGTATTTGCATGTCCTTTGAGGGGTCTCCTTTCAGTAGAAGTGTCAGACTTGCTCCAGTGATGTCTCCTGGGTTTGTTGATTAGTAAACAGATGGTTTTGTGAAGCTTTGGTCATTCTTATCTCTGAACCTTGGAAAAGCTGATCCCTTTTAGGAGCCTTGGAAGTTAATTAGCATTCATCGCCCCTCAGGAAATTAAGTTTTTTCTACCGAGGCCTCTTCCCTATCTGCCTACTTCCTTCTACCTCCTCAGTAGGCTGCCCCCAGGGGCTGTCATGAGCCATGTGTACAATCTTAAAATGGGGGAGACAAAAGAAACTTCAGAAATCTTCTCATATTGCTCCTTTGTGTTACTGGTGAGGAAGCTGAGTCCCCATGAGGTCACACAGGGAGCCATTGCAGAACTGGATCTGACCCTCCCCATTTTCTATCTTCAGAGCCCGAGAGAATGGTGCCGATGGACACCAGGGCAAAGACGTGTCGTAGCCCTCTTACCTCCCTGGGAGCAAATTTTTCTTAATTCTCTTTATAAATGCTGTATGGTCACTATCCTCAGTATGATCAGACTATAGTTTATGAAATGTGTTCATCAGGAGAAACTGGATGAAAACATACAAGATCACTCTGTTGTACTTCTTACAAATACAATATCTCAATAAGATTTACAATTTATAATTATCTCAATAAAATTTCCAGTTCAAAGGTTATGAGAGGACTTTCAAAATAGCATCAAATTGTACATGCTGTCAAGACTTCTGTAGCTGGCTTACAACCACTTGGAATCAAATAGAAAAACAGAACAATCACAGGAATGTATCAAAATATATACCTGGGAGGGAAGGTTCATAACCACACTAAAACAAAATAAATATCTCCCTAGGTAAGATCAGAAGTAGAGCTGGGTATGGTAGTGCACACCTGTGATCCCAGGATTTGGAATTCTGAGACAGGAAGACCACAAGTTTGATTGAGGCCATCTTCAGCCCAAAATAAAAAGGGCTGAGGGTGTAGCTTGAAAATTAACAGCCCTGGGTTCAATCCTCAGTACCAAAAAAAAAAAAAAGGTCAGGAACAGGAACAGTACAGGCAGGTGGGGTATTGTCCCCAACCCTGGGTCCACTGCACACTGGGCCTGGCACAAGGGGGGTGGCAGAGGTGGCAGGTCTCTGCACAGCATCAGGGACCAGAGTGCCCCCATAAGAGCTTGAAGCACAAAACAGGGGGAGGATCTGGCTCCTCTCGATCCTGACAGGCCATACCCACAGGGTCAGTGCTGCGGGGACAGCTGAAGAGGCAGAGACAACCCATAGTCACTGGTTCCAAGCAGCATCTGGGACTCCAGAAAGGATAAGAGCTCAGCGCAGCCAAGGTAAGAGCTGTTCTGAGCTGGCCCGCCTGAGGCCCAGGGAAAACATGCACACAGTTCTTTCTCTCTCTGCTCCTGTTTGTCCTTGGCCCTGGCCTCCACTCTTTTCCAGGTGGATAAATTCAACCTGCCCAGGACAGCCTGCAGTTCTGCCCTCAGAGGTTAAAGACCATGCAAGGCTGTTTTGTCACTGCCTCCAACACCTCAATACCTCTTCCTCTGAGAAACCCATTAGGAAAGGTGTGTGAAAGGGTCCTCAGCATATCCAAACAGCCATTTTTCTCTGAAGCTAATTGGCACGGCCCTCCTGCCCTGCAAGCTCAAAGGCCCAGGATATTTCATATGGAGGGAGGCACCGAGGCCACTCTCCCAGGCCGCTGGGATCCCCCTCCTCCTTAGAGGTCCTAGGGGTACTGTCTCTAAGACCTGCTCCATTTGGATTGAGTGTCCTAAATTCATTTGGCCATAGGGCACCATTCTGCAGGACCAAGGCAGGAGTTTTGGTCCTCATCTGAAAAAAATGAGCAAGCATGAGAATGAGCAGGAGTCAAGAGCCTGCACTGAGATACACAGCCAGTCAGTCAAGGCTGAAGTTAGTCTCCAGAGCCCTCCTGAATACTTTGGTTTCTTACTACTTAGCACAGCTTCAAGATTTTTTTTTAAATGTTACATTTTCTTTTTTAAAAAAAATTATGGACTATGAATTAGAGACAGCCTTGGATATAAACTCTAATTCTTTATTTCTTGAGTAGGAACTGAGGTTCAGAGAGGAGCAGGGGTCTGTTCTGTGCCAGTATTGGGAAGAGGCATCAAAATGTATTAATGTGCTGGTATTGGAAAATTGCTTTGATAATTTCCAAAATGTAAAATCTAGTCAGAGCTTAGGTTCTGTGCAAGCACTCAGGCAGGGAGCGATTACAATGCAGAGTTCCTCTCTGTCTTTGCCCTTAATTCTAATCATTAACCTATAGTAAAAGCCTTAGAGTCAACTGAAGCCATTAGCCCTGAAATTACAATAGAGGCAACCGGTGACTCTGTTTACCTCCTCTCCTTTGTGATCTGGCTTGGCCATAGGAAAGGTAAACTTTGTGTGTGGCTTCAAAGTACCCTAGTTGATGAGCAACCGATACTGCCCAATACAATAGCCGAGGGCCAGGTAGATTCTTGACCCTTGCACTTAGTAAGTGCACTGTCTGGAGACAAAGAGGCACCACCTGGCTAAGGAATAAGTCACCAGCCCATTGCCTTGGTAACGCTGATGAGAAAGATACCAATACAAAATCGATTTAAGGGTTGGGGTCCCCAAAAGGGGCCGGAGTTCCATTTTTGGGCTCCCCAGCATGCGGATCAGCATGCTGCTTTTTCTCTTCTCTATTTACTACTGATCTATTTCCTACTAATTTTGTAATAAAGATTTGTTAAAGCTGCACTGAGCTGCCCGTTAATTTTTCTATTCCACCAACCTTAGTTGAATAAGAAGAAGAACCCCACCATTTCAAACCGTAAAATGTTCTAGTCAGCAGCAGTAGCAGGAACACTACTGAGACTCCAGCATCCACAGAGCCCTCGCCATGTGCCAGGCCCTGAGCCAAACAGCACAGGTCCAGCACCTGATTTAACCTTCACAGTGATCTTACAAAGGATACCTTTAATTTAATCGTCATCCTACAATTGAGGGTATGGAGACTGAAACACTGAGTAACTCACAACGGCCACACAGCTGGCGAGTGGACATGCCTGGAGTGGAGGCAGGGCTGAGCTCAAAGGCCACTTTCAGGATTACGCTTGCTCTCACTGCTCCACCACTCAGCAAATGGCTCCAGGAGTGTTTTGCAGGCAACAGATTTCCTATCGTGTCCTGGCTCTACCACTTCCTACCCAGATGGTGTTTAGCTACTTGTGCTTTCTGAAATTCACGTCTTCTGTGAGATAGACTTTATAATAGCACCTACTTCGCAGGGTTATTATGAGAACTGAGAACTTACATAAATTACCTAGCCCGGCTCTTGGCCACAGTGAGCATTTAAAGTTGTGTGCCTGTTTCCTGTCCTTAAAATGTGTGTGGCTGGGCACGATGGCCCACACCTGTAATCCCAGAACTTGGGAGGCTCAGGTAGGAGAATCACAGGTTTGAGTCCAGTGGATGGTAACTTAATGAGACTCTGTTTCAAAATAAAAAGGATCCAGGCATGATGGCCCACACCTGTAATCATAATACTTAGGAGACTGAGAGAGGAGACTCACAGCTTCAAGGCCAGCCTCAGCAATTTAGAAATACTCTTTCAAAATAAAGAATAAGGGGTGTATCTCAGAAGTAGAATACCCTGGGTTCAATCCCTTGTATAACAAAAATAAATAGATAAACTGTGTGTGTGTGTGTGTGTGTGTGTGTGTGTGTGTGTGTTCCTCATATAGTAACTATCTTCCAAGGTGACACCCAGTGGGCCCCACCTCCTGACCCTCATAGTCCTACGTGTTCTCCTTCCACACTGTACCAGACTCAGTCTGTGTGACCAATGCAACAAAGCAAAAATTATGTATTTTGATTTGAAAATTAGCTTGTAAAAGACTTTGGCTTCACCTTAGTCTTTATCTTTTTCCCCCTCTTTGGAATTGTGGATTAAACCCAGAAGCATTCTATCTCTGAGTTGTACCTCAGCCCTTTTTATTTTTTATTTTGAAATAGAATCTGGCTAAGTTTCTAAGTTGTTCAGGTTGGCCTCAAAACTGCAGTCCTCTGGTCTTAGCATCCCACGTACTGAGAATACAGGCTTATGCCCCCTATCTGCTTTATCCGCCTTTATTTCCATCAGTTTATCTGTCATCTATCTATGTGTATGTATGTATGTACCTATCTGTCTATGAATTATGTATGTGTGTATATCTGTCTGCTATGTACTATGTATGTGAGTATCTATCTATGTATTGATATGTGTGTCTGTCTTTCTGTGTACCTATCTATACATCTATCTATCTATCCACCCCATCACTTGGGGATGCCAGTAGATATACTGTGAATAGCTCCATGGAGAGGAAGGACCACATGGTATAGAACTGAGGCCCTGGCTGATACCTGACAAGGACTTGAGGCCAGCCAGCCACCACAGGATTGAGCCTGGCAGCCACAGTCCAGCCTTCAGAGAACTGTGGCCCCTGTCACCGCTTAAGGGGAACCTCATGAGAAGTCCTGGGCCAGAATCACCACCACGCCAGTCCTTGATTCCTGACCCTCAAGAGCTGTAAAAAATAATAAATGTTTGTTTTTTAAACTGCTGAGTTTTGGGGTTGCTTCTTACACAGAAATGGACAACTGATGTCTCCTTGCTTCCCTTGGGGGAAATGGAAGAGGTGGGCCATTGTGATAACAGACCCTTTGGGGCCTGTGGTTGATCCCAGAGTTGCTGCAAGCCTGGCCAAGTTTCCTCAGAGGCCCAGAACGGTTTGATTTGATTTGCCCCACTTATCCCACCATGTGAATCTTCCCCTTGGCCTGCTTCACTGGGTTTCTACATTTAGAAGTTGCTTTTAATTGTCTAAACAGAACCCCGTTCCAAGCCATCAAGCAATGAAAACAAAGGTGTTTGCTGTGGGGAAAAATAAAAGCATCCTTTTCATTTACATGTCAGCCATGGAGAACGACATGAAAGCACTTTGCAATCTTTCTTGAATTTGGGATTTTGTTTTGATTTTTTTAAGTGCAAATCAGCATCCAAGTCCAAACCTTGGGGTGGCAAGGAAATTTAATTAGAATATAAGATGTTTTACATAAATTTATTTCTTTCTGCTTTTTCTAAGGCTGACAGGATCACCCATCTGCTTAAAATATAATTGAGTGGGGAAGTGAGAAGGGAAAAAAGATCTAGTCTGAAAACTTAATTCCAAACCAGAGGTCTAGGGCTACCTGCTGACATTGACTTTGAACTGGGGGTTCTTTGTAAGCCAAAAATAACTCCTGTGATAGAATATTGTATCAGCCGCTTCTAGTCTTGGATAGTCAAGAGAGATATGTACAAATATTCTAGTCTTCCTCCTTTTGGGGACAGGGTGGGATACAATTGCAACATGACTTTCTCTAGTCAATAAAATGTGAACAAAGGTGATGTGTGTTGCTTCAAGAGACAATGCATCATTCCCTTCCCTCTGCCACAGAGACTGTAGAAGCATCTGTTGAGATGACATCAGGGCCAGCCTAACTCTCTGACCCTTAACAATCAGAACATCTCAGTTATGTCACACTGAACATATAGGAGAAGCAGTAAATACACTTTGTTAAGTCACTGAGATTTGGTGAGGTTGTTACAGAGTATAATCCAGTTTCTCTGTGTTAAACAAATTTAGAAACCAAGTCCACACCTTGTTCAATCTTTAGTCATTCAATAAACATTTCCCAAGCCTTAACTCTATACAAAAATCTAGTTAGATCCTGGAGGCAGCACCTCAAACAATATCAGGCACCAATATTTGTGTGATAAATACTTGTTTACTAAATAAATAATCATAATAATTACTATTACCAGTATAATTTTTGGTATATGATAAGTGCCAAATAAATTATATATGTGTGTAAGCCTCTCAACAACCCTATATGGTGAAACTGCCATAATACTCATTCTTAGAGAAGAGAAAAGTAGGGTTTAAAGAGGCTAAGTCAGTGGTGTGCCATGGTACAAGCTTGTAACACCAGCTATTTGGTAGGCTGAGGATCTCAAGTTTGAGACCATTTGGGGTAACTTAGAGAGATCCTGCCTAAAAATACACAATAAAAAGTGCTGGAAATACAGCTCAGTGGTAGTGTGCCCCTGGGTTCTATCCCCAGTACCATAATTTTTTTTTTTTGGTAGCACTGGGATGGAACCCAGGAGCTTTCTATCCCCGGGTTACATTCCCAGACCTATTTTATATTTTATTTGGAAACGGTCTCACTAAGTTGCTGAGAACCTCACTAAGTAGCTGAGGCTGACTTCAAAACTGTGCAATCCTCCTGTCTCAGCCTCCCAAGTGCTGGGATTACAAGCATGCACCACCATGCCCGGCCATAAAATTTTTTAAAAAGGTTAAGTCATTCACTTGTATAACCAATAAGTTTCAGTGGCCAGCTTTTAAACCCAAGTTATCTCTCAATTCATAGTCTGTGCCCTTAACCATTATATTTACGCTGCCTTTAAAGGAGTGAATGAATAAAAAGAAATAAAGTCTATTCCTCAAAGTTTTACAAACAGTGAGGGGAGACTGATGTGTGCAGACATTTATAATTCAAACTTACCTGAGCCCAGGGGAACTGGGAAGGTGTCATTTGGGCTGGGTATTAAAAAATAAAGTAGAATTTCAGAGAATCCAACAGATAAGGAAAGGGCATTCCTGGCTTTAAAAAAATTGGCATATTCAAGTACATGACAGGCAATGCCACCACTAGGAAATAGGCCACATTTTAGGAATGAGAAATCTTTGTCCTACCCTATATCTAAATAGCTGGGCCAGGAAAGCCCTCAACTGTAACAAAGTAGCTAGGAATAAGTGAGCAGCAGGCAGATGTTGGCTGTATGCCTTTCAAGGCTGCCATCCATTCTCAAATGTTTATTGTGCCTGTCCACTAAGCCTGGCATGGTACTGACCCTAGGGATATAGCAGTGAGTGCTTGGGCATCGCAAACCTACACTGCCAGCTTTACTGTCCAATCTGCCTCAGGGATATGCAGTGCAGGCCAGCTAAGATTCAAGAAGAAATTCTAGCCAGATGACTGACCTTTGGGAGGATTTTGAACAAACATCAAAATCCCTGGAGCAAAAATCTACCCTCTTCTCAACCATCCCTCATGGGCTGACAACTATATACAATTTCTTTATCTAAAGACAAAAATCTACCCTCTTCTCAACCATCCCTCATGGGCTGACAACTATATACAATTTCTTTATCTAAAGACATTTTTATGGGTTGAGAGTATATTTCAGTGGCAGATTCCATTCCTAGAATGCATGAGGCCATGGGTTCAATCCCCAGCAGAGAGAGAGAGAGAGAGAGAGAGAGAGAGAGAGAGAGAGAGAGAATGAATGAGAATCCTTACTTCCCTTGCTTTTCTTGGCTGCTAAATGTTTTGAGTTTTTCCCCCTCTTGGAATGAGGATTGAACCAAGGACATTCTACCTACTACCTAGACCTCTACATCTCCAGCCCTTTTTATCTTCTTATTGAAACAAGGTCTTGCTAAGGTACGGCTTACGGGCCTCAAACCTGTGATTCTCTTGTCTCAGCCTCCTAAATACTGGGATTTCAGGCATGCACCACCACACCAGCTCAGATGTTTTTATCCTTATAGCACTATCATGGGAAGTTGTCTTAACATCCCAGTGGCATAACTACAGGGGCAGTGCTACTGAGGGCTGGCTTACAGGGCTTCAGAGGCTTGCAAAATAATCAGGTATCCCCAAACCTTTTGTCTGCTTGGTTCTGCTTCAATGGCCACTGAATTCCTGCCAGAATTAAGAAGAAAAATTCCTCGAAATCCTTTTTACCCAGGGTATGTAAGGCAAGAATTAAGTCCATCATGTACAGTTCATCTTACTATCGCTCTCTGTTCCTGGATTACATAGGGATGGCTTGGGATATTCTTTCTGGCTGCAAAAGAACAGACTAGGTTGACCTTAAATCTGCACCAGAATCCAAAGAGTCTTTTTTTTTTTTTTTGTAGTACTGGAGGTGAAACCCAGGGACTTTTCTACCTCAAGGCTATACTCTCAGACCTAGTTTATACTTTATTTGGAAACAGGGTCTCACTAAGTTGCTGAGAGCCTCACTAAGTAGCTGAGGCTGGCTTTGAACCTGTGCGATCCTCCTGTCTCAGCCTCGCAAGCACTGGGATTACAAGCGTGCGCCACCACGCCCGGCCCAAAGGGTCAATGTTTTCAAACTCTCAGTTGACTGAACTGACCCTGAAGAAACAGATCTATCTGCCAAAATTCAGTTAATCAAAGCCAACTTGTAAAATAACCAGTTTTCAAAAAATCCAATAAGCAGGAAGAGAAATTTAACAAACTCTTTTTTTCTAGATGTTCCCACCTCTTTTCCTGCCTCTGCCTCTTGCCCTTTGAGTTTTCATCTTAAAAATCGTATCAAAATGATCCATAGAGCCGGGCATGGCGGCGCACACTTGTAATCCCAGCATTTGGGAGGCTGAGACAGGATTGCGGTTCGCAGACAGCCTCAGCTACTTACTGAGACCCTCTGCAACTTAGTGAGACCCTGTTTCAAAATAAAGAATAAAAAATAGGGCAGGGGGATTAGCTCAGAGATCAAATGCCCAGGGGTTCCCGCCCCAGACCCGCAAAGATAATAATAATAATAATAATAATAATAATAATAATAATCCATAGACTTGAACACTCAATGAACTGGTTCGTGAATTGATCTCAAGTGATTTTCTTCAAATTAACCTATAATGTCCCCCTCCCCTGGTGCATGAATAAGCTTCTGAATAGCTCCCCCACCCTGGTCCCAATCAGAGTTGGAGAGCATGTGTTAGAAAGGGTTTCACAGTCCCAATCCACCTGGCCAGGAGGTCTGTGTCTGAACATGGAAGAATTGTCACCATCCCCAGTGCAGATACAGGGCCCTCCCCCAGAAAGAGAAGGAGGAGGCTTTTGGATTGAAAACTTGCCTGCTGTTTGTTTACCTGAATTTGGGCACTTTCTCTGACCTCTCTGGAAAGTCATTATAAAAGATCAAGCTCTTGGCAGGTGTGTGCGTTATAAGTGACACTCTTTAGAAACACCTCGTGTAAATCAGATATTGCCATAAAATGGAAATTGCAGCTACAAATTGCATACTTATTACAGCAGTGTCTGATATATGAGGCAATGTTGACACTATATAGCAGGTAGCCTGAGAAATAGAAAGTTACATGTGGAGCATAAAAGATCATTATTTTTCAATCTGCAATAATACAATCTCTCTTATTTTTAACATTACAGAATCGTACATCAAGGCTGGAAAGACTCTGATGGCCATTATCAAAGCCCTTCACTTTACAGATGAGAAAGCTGAGGCTGGTGAGAGCATGACATCCGCCAAGGTCGGGAGGAGAGAGCCGGGCAGAGCACTGTCCTGATGTGCACCCCCGGTGAGGGCCCACTACAGTGAGTGTGTAAAGGCAGGAAGTCTACTTGAGTCTATTAGGCAGGGCCACTCTGGGAAGAGACAGGATATTCATGACCCCTGCCATCAAGAAACTTGTATCTGATGGAAATACCATGCTTGTGTTTTGTCCTGGCCAGTTTCTCATTGTGTGACCTCTGGCAAGTGACTTAATGTCACCAAGTTTCAGTGAGATTAGTCTGCAAAATGAAAGTAGATCTCACCTACCTATCTCACATGAGCATCATGGAGAATTAAACGAGACATTATGGACAAGATAACTAAAGGAAGCTTTTTACCTATCAGGATCCATATTCACATCAGGCTCCACAAAAGAGCCAACACTGCAGAGACGCTGAGAGCAGTCACAGCTCAGGACCAAAAATATGGCCTTTTCATCTTCTGTCCTCTGGACATTGCCCCAGGTGTGTCTCTCCAGAGCGTGTGCAGATCCATCCCCTCCCAGGTACCCAGTGACAGTCTCCCAGTTTAGAGTTACTTCCAATTCCACAGGCCTTCTGATTCCAGAATTTGGGATTGTACAGTGATTGAGTGGTCCCTGAAGACTCCTCTGAAATTCTGCTGCCACTAATCACACAGCCCAGAATGTAAGCTGTCTGAGCACTGGGATGCTTTGGTCTTTGGTTCAACAAAAATTTAGAGAGATTCTGTTCTATGTCAGACTTGAAACCAAGCACTGCTGATGCCATCGTGCAAAGGGACAAAATACACAGACTGCTGCTTTCAGGGGATGACGTGCGATCACGTCGAAAAGCAGGGGCAACAGAGAGTAAAAAAAAAAAAGACCCAAATAATATCAGAGAGCGCCAGCTAGCATGAAGGAAATGGACACTGCTGGCTGGCTTGCCGACTAGGCGTGGCATGCCAGCAGGGTGGTGCTCAGGGTGGTGCTCAGCTGGTCTGCCATATGCTGCTCAAGTTGTGAATGACTCACATCTGTTTGGATTGCCCAGTAATTGTACCAACCCCGTTGTTAGAAATGATTATTGCCACCCCTGGTGTGTAGTACATCCTAGTCAAGGACGGCATCTTTAAAAGCATAGTTTTATTATATATATTTGGTACTGGAGAGTGAACCTAGGGGCATTCTATCTCTGAATTCCCATTCCTTTTCATTTTTTATTTCGAAAAGGGTTCTCCCTAAATTACTTAGAATCTCACTAAGTTACTGAAGCTGGCCTCAAAACAGCAATCCTCCCATCCCAGCCTCCCAAGTACTAGGATTATAGGCATATGCCTGGATAACAGCTTAGCTTTGAACAAGATCTAAATAAAGATAAATCATCCATCTAAGGAGAGAGTGCTCCAGGAGATGAGCACCACCACACACAAAAGACCTGTGACAGGAACAAGCTCAGAGCAAGCAAAACCAGGAAGCTAGAATGCAGGAATCGCTGAGGTCAGCCAGGCGGGCTGGTTCAGACACCACAGCGAGGTAAACAGGAGTCCTCTAGGCACTGGGGCTCTTCCCCATGTGATGGGAAACATGGAAGGCTTTTAAGTAGGGGTTGAGGTTTGGATTTTCACTTTTACAAGAGCATTCTGGCCACTTTGGTAGAGAGGCGAGAGTGTATTCTCAGTGCCTAGAATCAGGTTTACCACATAGCAGGTATGACTGATCAAATCAAGGAACGGGGGTGCCCGAATGTTCTTGGGACCCGAATGAATTCTTGGGTGAGTTTAGCTTCTTTTAGTTCCTCTCTCTGGGGTGATTATTGAGCAAAAGTGAAATGTTCTCCCAGCCTCTAGCCGTGGGTCACACTTGAGCTGCTGCAGTGAGCCCAGCTTGGAGGGCGGTCCCTGAGAACAAGTCAGGGCCTTCGACCTCAGGAATCCTTGTGGAAAACTTCGCTGTGCTTCCAGGCAGAAATGGACAGCCAGAGCTTTCTCACTCACCAAATTTAACACGCAGAATCCCAGACTGAGGTGCTACTGCATTTAAGTGAGTCTCTGCTGTGACAGGAAAATTAGACTGTCACTCGAGAAAAGCGCTTCTTTGGGATTGCCATTAGCACCTCAGATTTTTCAATCTGCGGTTTGCACGTGATTTTCTCATATTGTAAATTTTATTGTTGCTTTTTCAAGGATGTTTTTCGTGGCTCTGCTGAAGTAACTTTTCTTCTTCCTTCTCCCTTCTCTCCATCCATTCACAATGGCCATACATTTCACAGGGAAGTCTCTGCCATCCTGCCAAGCAAGTGGAAAGTTCTCAGAAGGGGAGATAGGACACCCATGGGTGTCCATATCAGGGCCTTCAAAGGGAGCAGTGCATCTGTGGTGGATGTCAGTGGCTTAGCCCAACGCTCTTCCCCTCTACACCTGTTTGAAATGACATAGATATTGTCCAGATGTGTACAGCCAAGCACTTCCAGAAAAATACACCCCACTCTCAGCTCCAGGGATAAACTTTACTGTGTTTGTTTGTTTGTTTTCTGGTCCTGGGAACTGAACCCCTGCCCCTGAGCTATATCCCCAGCCCGCTTTTTATTTTTTTACGTTGAGACAGAGTCTCACTAAGTTACCCAGGCTACACAGAAACTTGTGCTTCAAGCCGCTTCAGCCTCCTGAACAGCTGGGATAACAAGCACGTACCACTGCATGTTGCTTGACTGCTTTGAAAGTAATTCTGAGCCAAGCATGTTAGTGCACACCTGTAATCCCAGTACTTGGGAGGCTGAGACAGGAGGACTGCAGGTTCACATCCAGCCTCAGCAACCTCGTGAGGTCCTCTGCAACTCAGTGAGATTCTGTTTTAAAATAAATAAATAAAATGGGGCTGGGAGTGTAGCTCAAGGTAGAATGCCTCTGAGTCCGATACCTAGTACCACAAATGGAAGGAAGGAAGGAAGGAAGGAAGGAAGGAAGGAAGGAAGGAAGGAAGGAAGGAAGGCAGGCAAGCAGGCAAGCTGGCTGAGACCCTTGAAATGATTGGGTCAGGAATGGCCACTTGATAGAGCTGAGACAATAAGAGAAAAAGAGAAGCTTGTGAGAAACTTTTTTTCTTTATTCAACAAATTTTTATTGTGCTGCTATTAACTACTGGCAACACAAAACTCCAAGGAAAGAGAGAATCATTACCCTTGTGAGGAGATGCAGACAATAAACAAAATAGATCATAAAATATTTGATAATAATTGATGAAATAAGGGCAGATAAAGCAGAAAAGAGAAAGAGAACCCAAAGGCTGGACTTTTTTTTTTTTTATTATTGGTGCACTGTATTCATACATCATAGTAGGATACATACTTTTGTAGACTTACATGCACACTTTTCCCAGTCAGCCCCCACCCAATCCCCACCCCATTCTCTCCCTATCCCTCCCTCCCATGCTTGGCTTAGTAGTTGACATCTAGTATTATGGCAATTTATCTAAAATTAAAAATGATAATCTCACATAACAGTTTCATTTGTCTGATACTAAGCTTTTGATGACTTAAAGATAACATTTCAATATTTCTTTTTGCTTTCTTTCTTACCAGAGAATATTTTTTTCTATTTTTTAGGTGAAACTATCATATATTTATATATTTATTTTTCAGAAAAAAATCTATCCTAATATGGAATATGGACTCTAGGTACCCAAAACGATCTTGAAAAAGAACAAAGCTAGAAGATATATATTTTCTGATTTCAAACCATATAAAGCTACAATAATTGAAACAGTGTAGTACTATTCTAAAGGCAGATATATAAACCATTGGAGTTAAATAAAAGCCTAGAGCTAAATTCTTCCCTATATTGTCAAGTTATTTTTGACAAGGTTTCCACGAACATTTGGTGGTGGAAATAATAATCTTTTAACTAAATATTGTTAAAAAATAATAATTACATGGAAAAGAATAAAATTGGACCCTTACCTAATCCCATATACAAATATTAACTCAAAATAGATAATAGGCCTAAATATAAATCTTAAGACTATAAACTTTAGGAGAAAATCTGGGTCATTAAACCTCACAACATTGAAATTGGCAGTGATTTCTTGGTTATGATTTCAATGGCACAGGCAACAGAGGAGTATACAAACTCCCTAAAAAATAAAAAAAAATTTGTATATCCAAAGACAATGTAAACAGAGTTAACAGTTACTAATAGAATGGGATAAAATATGTCCATATGCTATATCTGAAGGTATATTAATATTCCAACTAGAAATCCTAAAAATTAACAACAATAAAGGCAAACAATACCCTTTAGAGATAGGTAAAAGACTAACATAATAATGAGTCTCCACAGATAACCAATCTTAGTTGACTGTTGGATGGAAAATCTTGTTTCTCTAGTTCTGGAGTGTGTTACCTATTTCTTCTTTGTAGTTAATCTCTTTGAGTATTTTCTCTAGTGCTGGTTTTGAAGACATAAGTTCCTTCAGTTTCTGTTTGTCATGGAAGCTTCTTATTTTTCCATCTAATTTGATAGATAGTTTTGCTGGGTAGGAAATTTTTGGCGGGAAGTTGTTTTCTTTCAGAATTGGGAATATGTTACTCCAAGCCCTTCTGGCTCTCATAACGTGGTTTGGGAAGTCTGGAGTGATTCTAATTGGTTTGCCTCTGAATGTCACTTGGCCCTTTGCTTTTGTTGCCTTTAAGATTCTCTGCTTGGCTTCCACATTGGTCATTTTGACAATTATGTGGCGTGGGGATCCTCTTCTCCGATCCTGTCTAAAGGGAGTTCTATACGTTTCCTGGATCTGTGTATCAACCTCTTGCTCTATGTTTGGAAAATTTTCTGCTATTACTTCCTTGAAGAGATTGTTGATCCCTTTGGTATCACTTTCTTTTCCCTCCTCTATTCCAATTATTCTTAGGTTAGCTCTCTTAAAATGGGCCCATATTTCTTCAATGTCAGATTCCTGCTGTTGGATATTTTTTTCTAGATTAGAAACTATGCGTTCATTTTTGGATTGCTCATCTTCTAAGAGTGAGATTCTGTTCTCCATGTGTTCTAATTGGTTGTTTGTGCTTTGAATTGAGGCCTTTACTTCATTAATTGCATCCTTTATCTCTTTTTGGCTCTCTCTGAGTTCTTTTCGAAGCACCTCTATTATTTCTACAGTTATTTTCCTGATTTGATCTTCTAGAAATCTCTGAATTTCTGTTTTATCGGGTTCTGATGTTGTGGGGTTGTGGGCATTTATTGCTCCAGTATTATTCCTCTTTCCCATGATTTCGGATGTTTGTGCCTTCTTAGGTTCTTCCCTTGGGTCACTATGACTTCCCTTAAGGTGTTCTGGATCTCGAGTCAGTAGTATCTCAGACCCCACTACTCCTTTACTGGGTTTTATCACAGAGTCTCCGACCCAGAGAGTCAATAGAGGCTGCTTTAGACTGTGGGGGGTGCCAGGTTGCACGTTCTCCTATGGTGTGATATCTCTGCCACCACCCCTCCCCCACTGGGTCAAGTCCCAGGGAGTACAGTACTGGGATTTCTCCTCTGTGGCCCGCAATTTGACTCACTGTTCTTTAGTACGCAGATGTAGCTGTACTGGCCTCGCTGAATTCGCTGCTGCTGCTGCCGGTGGCAATATGGCGCCACTGCTACGCCCTCAGCTATGGGGCTGGTGTTTTTCTTCTTGATTTTGATTTCTACTCTGAATCCCTGCAGCGTGTGCTGAGCTCGGCCACTGGGAGCTTTAGATGCTCTCTGCGTGGAGAAATCCCGCCTAGCTGTTCCGCAGTGGCTCACCTCGGCTTGCTGTAGCCGTCCTGTGAATTCGCCGGTGCCGCTGGCAGTATGGCGCTGCTGCCGCTTCTGCCGCGTCCTCGGGCGCGAGGCCAGTGAATCTCCTCTGTGGCTCTGTTCTCAGTCCGCTTTCTCTCTGGAGCCTGGTGATTTTTTGTTTCACTGGTGATGGTGTTTTCTGGTTATGAAAGACGCTGATTTTGTGGTAATGGAGATTTGTTGTTAGTGGGGCTCTTAAGCCCCGCTTTTCTCGGTCGCCATCTTCCCGGAAGTCAAGGCTGGACTTGAAGAAGGTCCTCAGGGAAGGCCCTGAGGGAGGCCTGCAGGGGAGGCACTCCATCAAAGGACTCCCAAAGTGAAATGGGATCAGCATGCTTGAGGAGCACAGGGACCAGTAGAGTGGACAGAAGACACACACAGGAGAGGAGCTCAAAATAGAGGGGATGGAGTAGGTCCTGCTGGCCTCAAAGTCTACTAAGGGCCTTGTTTTTTTCAGGAATCACTGAGAGGTTTCACCGGAACCCATCTTGCACCTGAACTTCCAGTTCTGTGAGTCAGTATACATCTTTTTGTTTAAACCAAAGTTGGATTTTCTGTTTTTTGCAACCCAAATCTTTCTCATTGCTTCATCATCATCACTCCACTCCCAACCATCATTTGCTCCCTGTAGCCATGCTGTAGATCTCCAGACAAGCTTTACTAAAACATGCAGAAGGATTCAACTCAGGAAATGTCACCTTTTTCTTGGAGATGTCCTTCCATGGAGTCCTCTGACTGTGGAGTCCATGGACTGTCAGACTCTTATTTCTTCCTCTGTACTTTTTTATTAATTCTCCCAATATTTATCAAGGCTTTTACTGAGCATGCATTGTCCTTCATAAGCAAGATGAACCCCAGCTCTCAAGGAGTTAATAGTATATGCAAAAGAGATCTGCTGATTATAAGATTGGATCCAGTGTTAGAAATGGATTTTCTTTAATGAAACCTGTGTAGTAAAAATGCCTAATCTTCTCTGGGCCTCAATTTGACCTTCTGCAAAATGATCCTTTTGTGAGGAAGGGGGTCTAGGAATGAAACCCCAGGCATTCTACCTCTGAACTACACCCCCAGTCCCTTATAAAGTGGCCTGAGAAGATGAGCTTTCCCTTTTTACCATCTCACCATACCATCTAGGAAACAGAGTGATCTCTTATCAGATACTGGATCAGCCAGCATCCTGATCTTGAATTTGCCAACCTCCAAAACTACAAGAAATAAACATAACTGGAAAAAAATAAAATTTTTCTAAATTACCCAGCCTAATATAATTTGCTGTAACAACCTCAACAGACCAAAACAGCTATCCAGTTCTAGAGTGAGGTTTCAATAACAGACAATGAGTCCGCGGCCATCAAAACCTCTCCATATTTCTTTAAGATCACAGTAATGGTTCATGACTAAATATATTTGGGAATGAATGAGCTAAGTCACCTTCTTCAAAATAAGTACAGTAAAAAATTATAATGTAGCTATCCTATAACAAAAATAATAGTCTCATCCTCAATATCAAGCCCTAATTTTCAATTTCTTAACATTTTCCCTTCCTAACTTCTTTCATTAAGGTGATATAGCATAATGGTTAAGTCTGCCTAGCCTTTTTAATGTCTTCATTCTTTTTGACCCTTCACGTATCAAACAATTGGTCCTTCCTACTCCCCATCCTCTGCCTTCCTTAAAATTCTTCCCTGGTTTCAGTGAAACCACATTTTGAATGGGTTTTCTACATCTCTGGAAGCTCTAACTTCTATATTCGCTCATAGAGGTTTCTGATCATCGCAAGGTAGCAGTCAGGAGGCACCAGCTGTTTGGGGTTTCCAGGTTTGTTTAGTAAAAACATTTCTTGGCTTCCTTAATGGGCCTCGTGGAGTCAGATTTGGAGCTTTCCATAGGAACTGACGCCTTTTACCCTTCATCTGTTTCCAGACTGGTCCTGTGCTTTCCCGCTCCCCTGTAAGCACTCCCCTTGGCCATCTTCCACATTGTGACTGATTTCCAGACCTTTATTTTTACCCCTGCCTCTCTAATTTATGCTCCAACCCACGTTTCATCCACCTCTTCTTCCTTCCTCTTTACCACTCTGTCAGTTAGGATTCATCCAGCAAAATAGATGCCATACTAGGTGTTTCAAACAGGGAGACTTTTTTTAAACAGACAGAACTAATATAAGCAATTGGTTACTCAAGTAATAGATCTCAGAAGTCAAATAGGAGACCTGAGGCACCCCAGAGATTAATCACAGCAGGAAGATGCTGCCAACTCCAGGGCTGACAGGAGGCAGTAGTTCCAGAGGAAATCCCAGGTATGACTCTTTGGCCTGAGCTTGGCCACATGATCCTCTCTGAGCCAAGCACTGTGGCTAGGGTGTTTGGTGCTTCTGATTGGTTGGGCTTTAGCCACATCCCATCCTTGAAAATAGTCCTAGACAGAAAGTGGATAAAGGGCAGTTCCCCAAAGGAGAATAGAGTTCTGCTGTAAATATATGTACATAGGAAATTAATAATGGAGAAAAAAGTAGAGGTTTGCTATACATACTTTCTTATTATGCCTGTCATACAAAAGAAACCAATAGAATTCCTTAGCCTGCTTCCAGACCACGCTATCATGAGAAAAGCTAGAAACAACCTATATGTCTGTCAGAGGGAAAATGGTTCAAACTAAATGTGGTGGTGTGCAGTGTTCCTGAGCTTTATTGTGTAATGCAAGTAGCAAAGAAAAATGCCACCACTATTGAAAGAAAAATTAAACCAAAGATTAAAATGGGAAAGACACCGACTTTTCACTGCCTCTTTTTTACAAATTTGTACTTTATGCAGCATGATTGTTGCTTTTTCATGTAAATAAATGAAATCATGAAAATTTTAAAAGCACGAGACTATGAAGCCAGGCTTGGTGGCACATGTTCGTAATCCCAGCATTTGGGAGGCTGACACAGGAGGCTCGTGGTTCCAGACAGCCTCAGCTACTTAGTGAGTTACTTTGCAACTCAGTGAGACTCTATTTAAAAATAAATAATAAAAAAAAATCGGGCTGGGGGTGTCGCTCAGAAATAGAACTCTCCTGGGCTCCATTGCCAGTACAGAAAAAAAAAAAAGCATAAAACTTATGAGGACATAAGAGAGAGTTGTTGGTAACCCCACAGGTCTTGAATTCCACTCCTCACTATGGCCCTGCCCTCTACACAGACTCCCGTGCAGACACCCCGGCCTAGGCATCGTCTGCTCTGGCCTAGGGTGCCGTGCCTCGTGTTTAGTCACCACCATCATTGCATCATCGTCATCCTGCTCTTTTGGAGGCCTCATTATGTGCCAGGTACAGTGTCACACATTTTACATGTATTATCTCTTTTAATCCTCATAACAGCTCTATGATGTAGCTACTACTATTAGAACTAACCCACCTAAAACCATATGCTTGGTGAGAAAATGATGAAGCTAGAATCAGAGCTCAGTCATTCCAATTATAGAAGAAACATTCCTAACTGTGGCATCCTACTGCCTTTAGATAAGGAAGAGGTGCTTTGTGGCTTCTGAGCCCAGGGCATGAAGAGCTACCATGTCCAGAAGCACACTCAGCGTCCGCCCCTCCATCTCAACAGAAATTTCGGTATATTTCAGGAACACGCAGGTGGAATCACTGCACATGACCTCGAGCTTATTGATGCCTGGTAGAGGTGAGAGGCCTGTCCATGTCAGCTAAACAGAGAGAAGATGGAAGACTTATCTGTTTATTTTGATAAATGTAAATGAATTCTATTACTTGTCAAAATGTTATCAAGACCCCAGTGAAATGAGCAGCTTTTTTTTTTCTTTTCAGGGTGAACAGAGTGAATGGGGGAGAGAAATGAATGTTCAAGACAGACTGCTTTGGTTTGAAATGAAAACAAACAACTTTAGGGGGAAAAAAGACTTTCATTATTTTGGAGGCCTTGGCATTCTTGCAGATACATTCATGAATTAATCATTAAAATCCTGAAATGTGGAATAAATCATGTGGTTTTTCAATGCCAGACCACAATAAAGGAGCCTCCAACAGTTATTAAGACACAATGCTTTGAGCAGCTACTGCCTAGAATGACTTTTCTCTTGGAATAAAGTGAATGAGGGGTGTGTGTGTGTGTGTGTGTGTGTGTGTGTGTAAGGCAGGCAGCCTCCGGGTCCCAGGCCAGGACTGTATGCAAGCCAGCTCCAACCGTGTGTCACCACAGATTAGTGCTATTTAATATCTGCTAATGGAATGGCTCTGTCTGCCGTCGACAGCAGGATCAAAAGAGGGCCATGCAGCTTTTAAATTATTAGCACTAATTAGGCAAATCAAAGAGGAGGAGGGCATAAAGACCGGAGAATGCATTAGCAGGAAAGCAAGGGGATCACTACCTACCTCGCACTGTCAAGATCAAGCTACCAAACAGCCAATTAGTGCCAGAGACCCTTCTGGAGCCACGAAAGAATGAGCAGACCTGCCCTGTGTAGAAGCAGGATAGCTTCATCACAGCGAATCCCTAATTAAAATGTAAAGGTTTCTGATCATTGCATAATTAAATTAGGTGACAGGCAGCAGGCACCAGCTATCCAGAAGTTTCTAGGCTCCTTTATTAAAGCCCCCTTCATGGCCTCCTCGATGGACCTCCCAAAGTCAGGCCTGGAGCTGTCCAGAGTCCTATCAAGCATGCTGACTTCCAAATGACCTGTAGGAGCAAGTGTTAAAGGGGCATTTCTTCTAACTACCCCATTACCACCACCCACCACCAATCCCGAGGAGCATTCTGATTTTCTTTAGAACCCATTTTAAAACTAATTAGTCAAGAAAAAGAAGATGGGGAGAACAAAATGGAAAACCAACCAAGCCTAATTAACTTTCAGCCACTGCAGTCTAAAGTTACCAAAGCTGAGGTTGTCCCTGTTGATGTAACCTTTATATTTTCTCTTTTTTCTCTCCTCTCCCTCTCCCCCTCCCCCTCCCCCCCTCTCTCTCCCCCCCAGAAAGAAATGCTATATTCTTTAGAGTTTGATTGGAAATGAATCTCATGTTTGATACAGAACCTCAGGCTGAGAAATATCCATATCTGTATATTTGCAGGTGGGAGAAGGTGGCAGGGCAGGTAAGCCAAATGCACCAGTCACAGACAAGAAGATTGGCATCTTTTAATATCTGATTGAGTTTGATAAGTGCCTAAGAAAGCCATGCTAGAAGAATCTTATCTTCTCAGAATTGCAGAGCAACTCGATTTTAACTTTGTTCCTCCGAGCCTTTTTATATATTCTTTTTATCCTCTATATTCTCTTTCCTCTCTCTTTTTTATTCTCTTCTTTTCCTTCCTGTCTTCTCCCTGGTACTTCTAGTTCCTCTTCACTTTCTTTTCCTCATCTCAATTTTTCTCTGTCTCTATTTCTCCGTTCCTTAATGCCTTCATTGCTAGCTATTACCACTAGTATTGGTCAACATTTTCATAGCGCTAATCTAAAAATCTGACCACATAACATAGAGAAAGGAAGATTTATTTGCTCACAGCTTTCCTTGGAGATATTGAGGTTCAGTTTGTGTGAGGCCCGGGGCAGTGGATTGCAGGGCATGGCAGTGAGACACGGAGAGGGAGCACAAGGCTGTGCTCCTCACACCCTGGAGGCCAGAAGCAAGAGAGAGAGTGAGGGTGAGGGATCCCCAAGACCGCAGCCCCAGGGACCCTGCCAGCCTGGGCCACACCAGATAAACCCATTACAATGGATTACAACCCTCATGACTTAACTGTATCAACCCTGAATATCTAACTATAACACCAGTATAACCAGAACAAATAAAATTTCATTCACTCACTCTCTGAGTGTTATCTATTGCTCATTGGCTTGGCTAATTTTTATTGGCATGGTTCAAATTACCATTTGTACTGCCAACGTGTGTGTGTGTGTGTGTGTGTGTGTGTGTGTGTGTGTGTTACTGAGGATGGAGCCAAGGGGTATTCTATCTCAGAGCTATACTCCCAGCCTTATTATTATTATTATTATTATTATTATTATTATTATTTTGCAGTACTGGGGATGAAACCCAGGGGCATTCTACCTCTGACCTACACCCCCAGCCCTATTTTTATCCTTTATTTTGTAACAGGGTCTCACTGGGTTGCAAAGGGCCTAAGTAGCTGAGGCTGTCTGTGAACCACTATCCTCCTGTCTCAGCCTCCCAAATGCTGGGATTACAAGTGTACACCACCACGCCCCGCTTCCCAGCCCTATTTTTTGAAGCAGGGTCTCACTAAGTTGCCGAGGCTGGATTCAAACCTGCATTCCTCCTGTCTCAGCCTCCCAAGTACTGAAATTACAGGTGTATGCCACCACATCTGGCTCTGCCAGGAATCTTAAACAAAGGCTGGAATAATGTTTTTAAGAAGATTTTTTTTTTTTTTTTGGTGGTACTGGGAATGGAACCCAGGATCCTTCTACCTCCAGGCTATAATCCCAGACCTATTTTATATTTTATTTGGAAACAAGGTCTCTTCAACCAGCTGAGGCTGGCTTTGAACCTGCACAATCCTCCTGTCTCAGCCTCCCAAGCGTGGGGATTACAAGCGTGCGCCACCACGCCCAGTGTTTTAAGAAGATTTAGAGCCTCAGGAACCATGATAGAAAGTAGGTGCATGGGTTAGTGGATCTAGGCTATGCTGACAAATGGACCCAAGCATTTAATGGTTCAACACAGTGGATTTTATTTCTTGCTCATATGATAGCCCAAGAGAGATTCCAGTTGACAAATAATCACTTCTTTATACAGTTAGTCAACAGTGCAGGTTAAAACTGGTTCTGATATCTTTAATGGGTGGCCGCCAAGATAGCCAGAAGGGAAATACATGGGAAACTGACTTCTTAAGACTAGAACTGAAAATGTCACATACCACTTCACTTATTTTCTGTATACCACACATAATGATAAGGGATGTTAGGAAATAAATTAAATAATGTCTTATGAAAAACAAAAAACCCAACAGTGCTGACTATTTAACAATCTCTGCCAAATGAGAGACAGACAGGTGGTAAAAGGGGTAGAGAATTGAAGGCTTAATTAAGGGCTGTGTGCACACAACAGAAGACCCCAAAGTCTTACCACAGAACTAGTTCTAAGAAGGTTTGGGAAACTGGGCTTGATAGCCAGAGGGCCACTTCTGCTCAATCAGGATGCTCTCCCTTGCACATCCCACCTACTGGAGTCACTGCAGGGCATGGATTAAGGACATAGGATTCCATTTCTGAGTCAGACTGCCATGTTTGGGTCTTGAATGACCCCAAAGGCTCATGTGTTGAAGGCTTGGCCCCAAATGCAGCAGTGTTCAGAAGTGGGGCCCTTGGGAAGTGATTGGATCATGAGGGTTCTGACCTCATCAGGAGATTCATCCACAGAGGGAGTTATAATTTGATTGGACTGTTGGAAGGTGGTGGAAAGTGTAGGAGTTGGGACCTAGTAGAAGGGAATAAGTCCTTGGTATTGTGCCCTTGGTGACTAGATTTTGTCCTCAACTCCTTCCTCTCCCTCTCTCTTTGCTCCCCATGGGCTGAGCGGCTTCCCTCTGCTATGCTGTTCTGCCATGATGTCCGGCCTCAGAGCCAGCTGGCCACAAACTGAAACTTCTGAAACTTCTGAAACTTCTGAAATAAACCTTTCCTCCTCTGAGTTGTGCTTCTCAGATGTTCTTCACAGTAAAGAAAAGCTGACTACACACATGGATGTGGAATGAAATCCAGATCTATCTCTTTCCAGAAATGTAACTTTGAACAAAGTATTTCTGTGAGCTCAGTTTCATAATCTGGAAAAGAAGAAAGCCATGCTTCCTTTATTTTATGTCTCTGAAGATTCTTACCATGCCAAATTCTTACCATAATAACTGGCACACAGTGAGCAGTCAATTTATGCCAGTGAGAACATTAGTGTTCTGCAGTTTCACATACTATAGTGTGTGTGTGTGTGTGTGTGTGTGTGTGTGTGTGTGTGTGTGTGTGTGTGTTTTACTAGGGATTGAACTCAGGGATATTCTACCTCTGAACTATATCCCCAGCCCTATTTTATTTTTTATTTTGAAACAGGGTCTCATATTAAGCTGCTGAGGACTTGACTCACTCACTGAGGCTGGCCTCAGACCTGCAATCCTGCCTTCCAGCCTTCCAAGTACTGGTATTAAAGGTGTGTGCCACCATGCCCAGCCAGTTTTCTTTATATTGAATGGATGTTCCCTAGCTATATTCCCATCAGTTCTAAATCCTGTATTTTCCAGGAAGCCTTGCCTATGACCTGCTTAAAATCCATGCCACCCAGTTGAGCACTTTATTTCAGTGTGTCCACTATAAATGTGTATTCCATGAAGGCCCGGGATATTGTTTATTTTCTCTATCTTGGAGCCTAGTATAGTGCCTGGTATATAAAAATCACTCAATTACAATATTTGCTAAATGAATATCCAATGACTGTGAGTTACACCAATGTCAACGGCCTCATCAGTACACCTTATAGATATAGAATCGTATAGCTTTGAGGTTATTCCCTAATTTTCTGTGTCAGTTAGTTTTGTCTTCCTGATGAAATTGAATCCACAGTAGCCAGGGTGATCTTTATAAAATGTAAATTAGATTCTTTCATTCCTGGATTTGACTTCTCATCACATTTAGAATAAAATCCACTCTTCTGAGGCCTTTAAGGCCCTGTCATTCTCTCTCTCTTTTTACTCCTCTGTAATGGTTTGAATTTAGCACATTATCCCAGGACTCACAGAAACAAGGCAGCAATGTTGGAAGCAGGGCTTGGTTGTAATCTCAGCAGTGGATAAATCCACTGTGATAGATTTATCTGGGTGGTGGTCTGGGCCAGTAGGGTGTGGCTGGAGAAAAGGTGAGACCCTGGGGTGGCCTTGGGTATTATATATGGTCATTGGCCCCCCTTGCTTGCTCTTTCTCTGGCTTCCTACCTCCGTGATATGAGGAGTAGAGCCTTTGTTCTCTCCCCCTCCCTCTCTTCCTCTCACCCCCTCTCTGTCCCACCACCATGCTCTGAGCTCCAGACCCTGGCCTCACATGGACTGAACACAGAAATATTTTTAAATCCTCCTATTCCTGAAATACATCAAGCTTATTCTCATCTCACCAATTTTACAGTCATGTCCCCTATTCCTGAGATCCTGCCTCCAATGGCATTCCCAAAGCTGGACCCTTCCCGTCATTCAGGAGTCAGCTGAAGCATTACCTTTCAGCAAAGTCTTCTCTGAACTCGCTTTCCATCAGCCACTCTTCCCCTTGGGCTATTGTCATAATCCAGTTTGTGCTGCTGTAACCAAATACCACCGACCAAGTACTTTAGAATAAACAGAAATGCACTGACGCATGGTTCTGAGGCCGAGAAGCCCAGGTGGAAGCCCTTATCTGACAAAGACTTTCTTGCTGTGTCACAACATGCTGGGGAAGAAGAATGAGTATGTTGACTTTTAAAACAAACTCAGTCCCACAATAGCATCAATCCCCATGGAGGCAGAGCCCCCACCTCTCAATGCTGCTGCACTGGGGATGAGGTTCCCAACACGTGAACCTTTGGGGCACACTCATGCCATCCCTGCGTGTTCCCCCAGGACTCTGAACATGATCCTTGTTTGCAGGAAGTTTATAGGGACTGCCCGTGGACCAGCACCTTTGGAGGGAGTGGAGGAAGCAGGACTCAGCAGAGAAAGGAGTTCATCTTAGACGGCTTCCCAATAAAGGCCCCACTGACCCCACTAGGAACTCTAGAGTCAGGGTGGCCCTGGGGAGTGGCACCACCCTGAGGCAAGGTGGCCAGACCTGCACCCTGCACCTACCAGTCATTGGATGCAGGCCACGAGGGATGAGACCTCGGCCAGTTTCCAGAGAATGATTCAGCTGAGAGGAGAGATGGCCACCCCCAAGACATCCAGCAACTGGGAAAATGAATGTCTGTGTCCTACAGGGTGCATTCTGGTGGCACATCACAGCATCTGCTGAAGCTACCCCTGTACTACTCAGATCTACTTTCTCATCTGCCCAGTCCTGTGGACACTCCTTTGGGATTCTGGTCAGGTTCTTTGTCTGCATAAACTTACCTAGGATGAGGAGTGGAATGACCCCGGTGCCACACTGCCACCACCCTATCTGCAACTGATACTCATAATCACCCTCCTCCACTACCCATTCTAGAGTCCCCCCACCTTTACCACGATGCTGGTCCCTTTATGGCTCACCTAGAAAGCTTTCATGAGGGATCTAAGTCATGGCTGCTGGGCCTGAAAAGCCACAGCTACTATACTTACCCATTTACTGACAAAATTGCACGAAATGCCCCATGAATCATCTGGCTGAGAACTATATTCTCCCTGCCCCTACTGTCCAGTAGCAGTTCCACTTCCTACCAGGAGCATAAAATCACAGGTGGCCATCATAACATGGTGTGTGTGTGTGTGTGTGTGTGTGTGTGTGTGTGTGTGTGTGGCGTGCGCGCACATGTACGCACATGCATACACACACCATGGGGATTGAATTTAGGAAAGCTCTACCTCTAAGCTACACCTCTGCCACATTTTATTTTTTATTTTGAAACAAGGTCTCAGTAAGTTGCTGAGGCTGGCCTCAAACCTGCAATCCTCTGTCTCAGGCTCCCAAGTACTGGCCTCAGGCATGCAGCACTGTGTCCAGCTGTAATTTGACGTTTAATATGGCAGCATCCTGCCCTGGGAATCAGGGCCCCTAAGTCCTCAGAGCCCAGAGCTGCTAATGAATGCTTCATCCCTGAGGGGGAGAACTGGGTAACAGGCCACAAATTTCCACCACATTCTCTGTCGCACAAAACCCTCTTTTTCCCACAGCCCACTTCTCACTTCCTACAATCGTCTTGTTAATTTTTCCTACATGTTGTCTGCCTCTGGCTCTAGAATAGAAGCTTGGAGAAGCAGGAATTTGTTTGACTTGTTCACTTCCAGTGCCAAACACAATGCCTGTCTCCCGGCAGCTCGGCAGCTCCTCGGCATTTGCTGAATGAAGGAGCGAGTGAGTGAGTGAGTGAGCCTGAGAAGGTGGCTGTGAAGCACCTGAAGGCAGGCCCTGGGCCCTGCTGCTCTGGGAGGCAGAGTGTAGCTCAGTGCCTACGCCACTGACCACCGCCCCTGCACCATCTTCTCTAAGGAGCCACTGGGACTCCGAATGCAAGAGACCTCCCTAACACATTCACAAACTATTTTTAGTCTGTTTTTTCTTCTCTGGCTTATTATGGTGGTGAGTGGAGGCTACCTAGGGCTTACATTAGCTCTAAAGAAAACCAGTCTTCCTCTCTCTGGAAAATTCTGGGAGGAGTCCTCTCTACCAAGCTACAGGGTAATAGCCACCAGGCTGTGTGTGCCAAGAGCTACATGATTACATTTTTTGACTTCTAGCTGAAGGTACCCATGGAAGTGATTACTGGGGTATACTCAGAATCCACAACCACACAGACATGGGCTTCTCCCCGTCCTTCAGCAATGTTTCTCTCTTTAGGTGACATTCCAGGCCTTGGGAGATTGCTCTGACGCAGACCCTAAGGGCTTCTTTCAGCTAATTAGATGGGGAGCTGGGAGGCAGACTGTGATCTGATTTAATAATATTTTATTCAGGGCTTAACGTGTTCATCTAGTTTGAATATTGAGGAGAAAATTCTTTTCTATTTAGAGAAAGAGGGTAAGAAAAAGTATGTGAAGAAACTTATTTTCCCCCTGATACCCCACAAAGGTTTCAGAGGGGTGTGCAGGCAGATGGGTCACAACCCTTCTCAGTTAGGAGGCGCTCTTGACAGTCCCTCTAGAGGGAAGGATGGCAGGAAGTCTCCTCTCCTCTACCAGTGAGGAGAAGCCCTGGAGAAACAGCCTGGCCAAGAGCTCTGAGCTAAAAGAGGACACACCCCTTGTCAGTTGTGAGACCATTCTGACCATAGAGGGAGCAGGGATTGGAACATCAGGGATTTGAATCTCCACTCCACCATACAGCCCTGTGGTCTGGAACATGTTACCTAATTCTACAAGCATCGATACCCTCTTCTGTAAACAGGAATAACAGTATGCCTTCTGGGTGTGCTCAGAGCATTGTTAGAAAAATAAGTATAAAATGCTAAGCAGAGGCACATAAGAAGTGTTCAAAACATAGAAGCTACTATTGTTATATTCCTGATCTGCAAAATTGAAATATTAATAAAATCTGCCTCCTGGGGTTTATTGTAAGGTTTAGATGAGAAGATGTACGTAGTGATTCGAAGTGCATACGTAGGTGTCTTAGTGAGTTCATGCTGCCACAACAAAATACCACAGACGAAGTGGCTTAAACAGTAGAAATTTGTTTCCTTGCTGCTCCAGAGGCTGGGAAGTCCAAGACCGAGGTGCCAGCAGGACTCAGTTCCTTGTGAGGCGTCTTCCTGCTCACAAACAGCCAGCTTCTCACTGTCCTCACATGGCAGAGAGAGTGATCTCTCTGTTGTTTATTATAAAGGACACTAATCATGGCAGGGTATAGAGGCACACACTTGTAATCCCAAAATAAAAAATAAACAGGGCTGGGGGTATCATTTAGAGGTGGAATGGCCTTGGTTCCATCCACAGTAACAAGAAAAAAGGACACTAATTTTAATCCTTCTACCCTATCAGCCCCACCCTTATGGCCTCATTCGACCCTAATTATCTCCTAAAGACCCCATCTCCAGATAGTCACGTTGAGGGTTAAAACTTTGACATATGGATTCGAGGAAGGACGAATGCAATTCGGCCCATGGCACCATATACTGAACAAACCTCAGCTACTACAGTTATGATTACTCTTCTTAGAGCTCAGAAACGCACATGGCAGTGCTGGGGTCAAACTGATATTCTAAGTGTGACACTTCAGTGGTCTTTCCACGTCTTCTGAATCCCTGCACTGTTCTGAATCACGCTTGCTGCTTTTCAGCTGTGGCCGACACTGTTGAAGCTCCCTCCAAATCCCCCAAGTCCATTTTGCCATTTCCACACGCTCCTCCCCAGCTTAGGTTCCAAGAAGCCTGCCCTGCTCCTGCTCTTTACAGCTTTGCCCTTGGGCTACTGAGGCTGTTCTGTGTGCTCAGGAAGAGAGCTGTAGAGCTGTGAGCTCCCGGAGATTGTTTTCCTCATGACCAAGACAACTTCAAGGTAGAACTTGCACCTGTAGGACTTTCTCCAAAACTGCAGTCTTGTTTGGCAGCTTCTCCTTCCTGGACTTACCTCCATCTTGCCCTACTAGGTGGAAGGACTCCATAAACCACTTGCACTCAAGTCCTCATGTCAGAGTGTGCTTCTGGGGAGACCTCAGCTCAACCACAGCCCCGCTATGACACTGTTCCTGGCCCCCTAAGCATCCTTGCATGTATTACCCTAGAAATTCCTCATGACAACCCCAGACAGGTGCTTCAATCATCCCCCTTCTGCAGATGAGGAAATCTGACAAAGGAAGGTCAGGCAACTTGCCCACCCTCACATGGCCAGCGACGTGGCCCAGACATAGCCTGCATTCCTCATGTTCCCCTGCCCACTCCTGGGCCCTCTGGGGTTGGGTCCTTCTCTTGGCACCCTAACACTTTATTTAAAATGTAGTAAGCACCAGGCATGGCAGCACATGCCTGAAATCCCAGTACTTGGGAGGCTGAGACAGGAGGATTACAGGTTTGAGGCCAGTTTCAGTAACTTAACGAGACACTGTTTCAAAATAATTTTTTTTAAATGGTTGGAGGTATAGCTTGAAGGTAAAATGCCCCTGAGTTCAACCCCCAGTACCAACAAGGGTAGCACCCATGAGGGGCTCTAGAAATAATATCTGAATTTTTAGCTTTTCTTGAAAATGATCAGACCTGGTAACGTAGAGCCTACATTCCCACACAGATGTTGGCTGGAGCTGATTGGGGGCCTCTCCTCAATAATGGAGCATTCCTAATACAAATTTTTCAGATCCTCAGCATTCCTGTTGTTTATTGCTAGCCCTGATTTACCTTTGTGGCCCCTAAAAGGATTTCAATTTCCCCCTCTGTGCTCACCATGCTGGTGTCTCCTCCTGTCAGAGATTCCTCCCTCCAGGGGAGATAAGGATAGCAGCATTTAGATGGAGTGGGTGGTAACAATGGGGTAATGGCTCACATTTTACAAAATGCTTCTGCATCCAGGATCTTATTTACTCTTCAAAACAATAAACATTTCCTGGGCAACTGATCTAGGCCAAGGTCTGTCACCAAGCCCGGCAAGGGCACAGAAAAATACAGAATAATCCAAGCCTTCCAAAATGCCATAGCCCTGCAAGGAGACAAACCACTGAAATCATACCCTTGCGTGGTCACAGGAGACGTTTACACTCAGCACAGACAGAGCCAGAGGGTCAGCGAGTGGCTGCCAGGTTTCTCAGTCAGCTCCGGCTGCTGCAACAGGAATTTACTCCTCACAGCTCCGGAAGCTGGAAGTGCAGGCTCAAGAGGGCGGCATGGTCGTCTTTTGGCAAGGACTCTCCTCTAGGTTATAGACTTCCAACTTCTCACTGTGTTTTTGTATGGTCAAAAGAGGAATAGAATGCCTCTTAAAAGGGCACTAATCCCATTCCTAAGGTCTCCATCCTAGTGCACCCAACTGCCTCCTATGCACCCCACCTCCCAATACCATCACATTAGGGTTAGTAGGTCAGTGTATTTAGAGGGAACAAAAACATTCAGTCCATACTACCAAAGGAGCTGAAGTGCTTCATACAGGCTATCCCCTGATGCTTCCTGAGGGAAGAGCAGGACTGTGCAAGGAGATGAGGTAGTATATTCCTGTAAAGTCACAACCATGACCAGAAGCCAACATTCTTCTTTTTTAGGACATGAGCTGCACTGAGATCCAAATCCTTGGCAGAGCCTCCAGGGGCCTAAGTGATCAGTCTGCTTTCTCATTCTCCAACTTCATCTCACACCGTCGCCCTTGCTCCAGCCCCACCACTGCCTCCACGTGACCTCAGAACTCTGCATGTGACGTTTCCTTCTTCTGGTGTCTCCTCACTCCCAGCCCACCATCCTTCGAATCTCATGCTAAACATCACTTCCTCAGGAGTCTTTCCCAGGTTCTGTGGACCAGGTCAGATCTCCATCCAGCTCAGGAATTTCCCTTTGTAGCATATGGCATGGTTTATAATTACATATTTGTGGAACTATTACATTAATGTCTGTCTCGATCCATGACAAATGGACACATTTGCCCAAATTCTCTATACTTCTCTATTTCTGTATCCTTTGCCATGTACCATTTGCAGTCTTTATTTCCTTACTTTGGGCTCAAAAATAGAACTTGCTTTGGCCAATAGAACACAGGTGGAAGTGAGGAGGTGCCAGTTCTGAATCTAAAACTTCAGAGGCATTTTGTGCTTCTGCTGTCACCATGAAAAAAACACACCCAACTGGTCCACTGGCACAGAAGGATGAGAGGCCCAGGGATCAGACCCAGGATAAATCCACCACTTGGGACCTCCCCGCTGAGCCCAGCCACATCAGCCAATCCCTAGCCAAACCACAGATGCATGACCAAAATAAATGCTCATTAGCTGGGCATGGTAATAAGAATTTATTACTCAGTGGCACACTGAGTAATCCCAGTTATTGGGAGGCTGAGATAGGAGGATCACAGGCTCAAAGCCAGCCTCATCTACTTAGCAAGGCCCTCAGCAACTAAGCAAAACCCTGTTCCCACATAAAATAGGTCTGGGGTGTAACTCAGAGGTAAAAAGCCCCTGAGTTTACTTCCAAGGAAGAAAGGAAGTGACAGGGAGGAGGGGAGGAGGGGGAGGAATTTTCTCTATGCCTGTTCGTCTCTGTGCCCTCTGCTCTAAACTTCAGGGATTGGAGAAGAGACCTACAGAAGATGAGTGCTTGAACCCTCAGGAATATTAGGACCTCCCCTTGGGCATCAGAGCCTGTGTCAGTCATCGGCCTGAGCCTGACTCAGAGTCTAGAAATGTTCCCCCGTGATGCTCATCTCAAAGAGATCAGCTCTGAAAGTCCAGTAGTAAACTGGTAATGATTGTGATGACAGTCACATCTAACAGAAGACTAGCACACGCGCTAGCCACCACATTGTACCCTGTGGTCTACTTTTGTTCCTTGCAAGTAACTGGGTGTGTCCTACTTTCCAGATAAGAAATGTGAGCCTCAGAAAGTTTGTAATATGCACCAAAGCACACAGCTAGCAAAGATAGGAGGAAATTCCAACCCAGCCAGTCTGAGTTTGGAGCCTGCGTCTAACCACTGAGTTATGCTGCCATGACAGTGAATCAGGAACCCCATGGATTCAGTCCCAGTTCTAACCCACCTGATCTCCACAGTAGCTCAGGAAAGACTCTTCCTCTTCCTTCTCTCTTTCTCTCTCCATGTGTGAGTGTGTGTGTGTGTGTGTGTGTGTGTGTGTGTGTGTGTGTGTACTCAGTCCTATTTTATTCTTTTGTTTTTTTAACAGGGTCTCACTAAATTGCCAAGGGCCTCACTAAGTAGCTGAGGCTAGCCACAAACCTGTGATCCTCCTGGCTCAGCCTCCCAAGTACTGGGATTACGATCATGCACCACCACACCCAGCTATGGTTTCCCTCTTGGTAAAGAAGTCTGAAGGACTTTCCAGACATGGCTGCCCCTGGTCTGTAGTATGAATTACCCTGCCTTTCCTCCCACCTCTTGGCAGCTGCCATCTCCCAAGGTGTCCTGTTAGCAATAGTAGACACAGGCTTTCTTAAACACAGCCACTAGCAACTGGCACAGCTTTTCCGTGCTAGTGTGTAGGGCAGATGGGAGGCATGTGCATGCATCAAAGGTCTTAAAAGTGCTCATAACATTTCCTGGAGAAAATGAAAAAAAATAAGCACAGGCGGCCCTGAAATTTAGCTCAGTGGTAGAGTGTCTGCCTAGCATACGTGACACCCTGGGCTCGATCCCTCAACCCAAAAGAAGAGTAAGGAAAAAACAACGTGAGCACAGAGTCTATGGGAAAAAATTTCCAGAATAGTATTATTTATCATAAGCAATCTCAGAAACAGCTTAAGTATCCACCATAGCAGATCACTTAAATAAACGGCAGCATGTCATACAACCAAGAGTTCCATCGCAGCCTTTAAAAAGTACAAAATGGCTCATTTGAGATGTTATTCACTACAGCATTATTCAAAAGGACAAAATGTTGAGGAAAATATTCAAGTATCTGTCAATAGGAACTGGTTGAATAAATCATGGTTTAGTCATATAACGGATTACTGTAAAGTAATAAAAAGAAACGAGGAAGGCCTTATACTCTTGATATAGAAAGTTCTCCCCAATACATTGTAAAGTGCCCTCATTTCACTTTGAGGGCCTCGTCGTGGTGTGAGTGTGCCCGCAGCTGTAGCGGTCACTGGGCTGGTCTGTGCTTCATTTTTTAGCCTGTTAAGTTTAATGCCCCTGTGCTTGGTGAGGTAAAAGGAACAATCTCTCCTTGTAGCTGTGATAGTGGTTTTCATCTTCTCTCAGAAACTCTACCCAAATATACACACTTTGTATCTATTCACCGTGTGCAGAGGGTTCTGGATCAGCCAGCATGGCTCAGTTACATTTGGGGGGAAGGCTATGAAAACAGAGGCGTTCTTCCTAATCATTTGCTTTCTGAGCACTTTTCATAGAAGGATCTCTCCCAGCTCCCTCAACCCACACCAAAAATCAAGAATTCAAGTCATCACTTTGTCTTCTCCCTCTGCCTGCCCTTCACAGTCCTTGCGTGGCACACCTAGCCCCACTGTCTCAAGTCTTCCCAGCGCCTCACCTGCGCTACCACCCCGCTACCAGCAGCTCACACACCCCGGGCCACAGCAACGGCTTCCTGACTGGTTCCTGCTTCTACTTCTGCCCTGTTCCAGTCCATCCCACACATCACAACCAGAGGAGGCTTTTAAGTTATAAACTGGGTCTCATGGTTTCTCTCCCAGCTTAAACTCCTTCAGCAGCCAGTAGTTCTTCACACATTGAGGACAGAGTCCAAGTTTCCTGCCATGCTCTTCCACTGCTCCCAAGCGCCCGTTGCCCCTTGTCTTCCAGCCATCCCCTCTACTGGGGCTCTCTCCAAAGCAGACAAGTTTTGGAGTCTTAGTGGACGGCTTGGGAGATGATCCGGGAAGCCCTGCGAGGGGGCCGGAAAATGGAGCAGAGAACAGAGGCAGCCAGTGAGGGGCCTTCGGGCATGGCTGGCCTCTGAGAGCCTCTGGGAGCCTCTGGGGCCACTGGGCTCAGTTCTCATTTCAGTCAACATCCTCACTGCTCTGACCCAAAAACCTGATGCACAGCTTAGAGGAAGAGCTCACAGATCTGGAGATTTCAGTCCATTTGGAATCCAGTATCAAGGAGGAGCCATCCTCTAGACATCATGGTGGGAAGCAGAAAGCCAAAGGGTCAGAGAGCAGATACTGTAGCTGGCGAGGTGGGATACACATGCACTGTGCCCAGCCACACCCCAGGGACCCTTTCCCAGGAGCCAAGTTCCACCTCCAACATGGCTGCCTCAGCAATTTGGAGAGACCCTCATCAACTTAGTGAGACCCTGCTTCAAAATACAAAATTTTTAAAGGGGGGTTGGGGTGTAGCTCAGAGGTAGAATGCCCCTGAGTTTAATCTCCAGTCCAAACAAAAGTATAGATAGCTTGGATAGCACAGTTTGGGCACTACTGACATTGTGAACTGGATAATTATTTATTGGGGCAGGCGGGTCTATCCTGCACATTACATGGTGTTCAGTAGAATCCTTGGGCTCCACCCACATAGTGCCAGAAGAGCTGCACCTCCTCCACATGACAACCAAAAATGCCTCCAGACATTATCAAGCATCTTTGAGGGGGTGAAGTCATTGCTGCTAGTTGATAACTGTAGGTTCTTAGAGTCTTTTTTTCTTCTTTTACTGTAAATCGAAACCAGAGGCAGTCTACCTCTGAGCTATACCCCCAGATCTTTGTGTTATTTTTTTTTCAAACAGAGCCTTGCTAAGTTGCTGAGGCTGGCCTTGAACCTGTAATCCCCCTGTCTCAGCCTCCCAGAGGCAAAGACTGCTTTGTATTTGAATATTTCCAGGATTGTTTTTTGTTTGGTTGGTTGGTTGATTGTTATTTTCTGTGTTTGTTTGCTCTCTTCCCCATTCTTTTTATAAGCTTCTTCCCTCTTTCCTTTTTCATTTTCTTTTTCTTATATTAAATCCACTTTATATCACTATACCTAAATATTCTACATTGACTACTAGAGTCCTCCTATATATCCAATATCTCTCATTTCTACCATATTTTCCTTATTACACTTAAACTCTCATACTACTGATCATATTCTCTACTTTACCCTATTCCTGCACTTATCACTCCAGATCCTCTCCCCTCACTCAACCTTCACCATTGAATACAACACATCTTGCCCTTGTATATACCAGCTGACACCTCTAAATCCATACTATTAAGACTAGACCAAAGAGATGAACCACTAAAAAAGACTGACAGACACTCCAGATAAACTAAACACAGCTAACAGAAGGAAACACACAACAGCTCCCACATTGAAGTTTACGAACACTTAAGTCACAAACTGTTCTACTCACACCTCTGAGCCAACTCCCTAAGGAGAAGGTAGACAGAACACCAGATCTTAACACCTGAAACCCATCTGCAGCTGGGAGAATGAATCTCAGAGTAACCACAACCAAGTATTGACAATCTACAGGTAGAACAACAGTGGGGTGATAGTAGATACAGTCTTCAAGGTTTGTATCAAAGGGTTCTAATCACACAACAGAGAACAGAATAGAGAATAACCATACAGTAGAGGCTACTCAATTTTAAGGCATACCTGAGGGTAAATATCAATCATCTTAAGAAGACACTATTAAGAAAAAAAAAACATGCAGGCAGGAATGGTGGTGCATGCTTGCAATCCCAGTACTTGGGAGGCTGACACAGGAGGATCACAGGTTCATCGACAGCCTTAGCTACTTAGTAAGGCCCTCCACAACTTAGTGAGACCCTGTTTCAAAATAAATAATAAAAAATAGGGCTGGAAGTGCTGCTTGAAGGTAGAATGCCCCCTGGGTTTAATCCCCAGTACCACACACACAAAAAAAAAAATAGGCATAAGAAACCTACAGACTGAGATAAAATATCTATAAGCAACAAATATACAAACTTAAGAAACCAAAAAATCATAAGGAAGAATAGCAAAGAAACAATGAGTTCCCATAACCCCACAATAATAGAACCCACCAACAAAGAATTGCAGAGATTGCCAGAAGGACAATTCAAAACGTTAATAGTAGAAATGATACAGGACCTCCAAAAAGAATTCAGAGACAGCCTGAAAGAAATGAAGAAACAAATAAAGAATCTGACACCCTGAACAGGAATTGTTTAAAAGTCTAAAAGAAAGTGAATGATACAATCATTGAAGTAAAGGCATCAATACAAACTATAAACAGAGGCAAGACCACATGGACAATAGAATCTTACTCTTAGAAGATGCCCACTCCAAAAATGAACTCATAGTATATAATTTAGAAAAAAACAATTCAACAGCAGTAATTGGATATTGAAGAGATATGGGCCAATTTTAAAAGAGCTAACCTAAGAATAATAAGCATAGAAGAAGAAATAAAAGTTGAAACCAAAGGAACCGACAATGTTTTCAAATAAATAATATCAGAAAAATTTTCAAACACAGAAGTAGAAGTCAACATACAGATAAAAGGAACATATAGAACCCTCTTTAGCTGGACATGGTGGCGCACACTTGTAATGACAGCGCTTGAGAGGCTAAGACAGGGGATTGCACAGGTTCAAATCCAGCCTCAGCTACTGAGTGAGGCTCTCAGCAACTTAGTGAGAACCTGTTTCCAAATAAAGTATAAAATAGGTCTGGGAGTATAGCCCAGAGGTAGAAAAGTCCCTGAGTTCCACCCCTAGTACCACAATTAAAAAAAAAAAAAGATTCTTTAGACAAGATCAGAGAAAAAGTTCATCACTTCACATTATAATCAAACTGACTAATGTACAGGCCAAAGAGAGAATCTTAAAGGTGACAAAAGCAAAAGACCAAGTGACTTTTTTTTTTTTAGTACTGGGGATGGGTTCCAGGGGCATTCTACCTCTGAGCTACACTCCCAGCCCGATTTTTTATTCTTTATTTTAGAACAGGGTCTCACTAAGTTCCAAAGGGCCTCACTAAGTAGCTGAGACTGGCTGCAAACCTTGATCCTCCTATCTCAGCCTCCCAAATGCTGGATTACAAGCATGTGCCACCATGCCCAGGTGGAGAGAATCTTAAAGGCAACAAAACCAAAAGACCAAGTGACATTCACAGGTAAACCAATTAGAATCACTCCAGATTTTCCAAACCAAGTCATGAAATCCAGGAGGGCCTGGAGCAACATGTTCCAAACTGAAAGAAAATAAAATGCAGCGCCGGGCATAGTGGTGCACACTTGTAATCCCCACGCTTGGGAGGTGGAGACAGGAGGATCGTGCAGGTTCGAAGCCAGCTATGCTGGCTTAATAGACCCTGTTTCCAAATAAATATATATATTTTAAAAAAATAGGTCTGGGAGTGTAGCCCGGAGGTAGAAGGGCTTCCAGGAACCCCAGTGCCACCAAAAAAAAATAAATAATAAAATAAAATAAATAAAATAAAATGCAGCCAAAATTTTTCTACCCAGCAAACATATTTTTCAAATTCAAGGGGGAAATAAAAATCTTCCCTGACAAACAGAAGCTAAAAGAACTTGTGTCTTCCAAATCAACACTAGAGAAAATACTCAATGAGATTAATTACAAAGAAAAAATAATTAATAAATGCCAGAATCAGAGAAACAATTTCCATCAAATAAATAAGCAAAGAAGAATAAACACTACCTCAAACAGAGGTAAAAAATGTTAGAAATTAAAAATCATCTCTCAATAATCATACTGACTATAAATGGCTTTAACTCCCCAATAAAAAGACATAATAAGGTAGCAAAATGAATTCAAATCCAGAATCCATCTATATGCTGTCTGCAAGAAACACAATTTACAAGTAAAGATAGTCACAAACTAAAGGTGAAGGTCTGGAGCAAAATAATCCATGCCAACACAACTAGAAGACAAGCAGGAGTAGCAACTATGATTTCAGACAAATTAGACTTCAAGCCCAAGCTCATCAGAAAAGAAAAGGCAGGTCATTTTTTACTGGTAAAAGGAAAAATCCTAAACCAAGCATGGTGGCGCACACTTATAATCCCAGTACTTGAGAGGCCAAGACAGGAGGATCTCAAGTTTGTTGCCAACCTCAGCTAGAGGAAATAACAATAGTCAACATTTATGCCCTAAACATAGGTGCAGCCACTTTCATAAAACGACTCTTTGAGGGAAACTTCAACACTCCTCTCACACTGCTAGACCAATCTTCTAGTCAAAAGGTCAGTAAAGATGCCTTAGACTTAAAGAACACCATCAACCAAATAGACTTATTGACTGAACATGGTGATGCATGCTTGTAATCCCAGCATTTTGGAGACTGAGACAGGAAGATCTCAGTTTGCAGACAGCCTCAACTGCTTAGTGAGTGAGGCCCTTTTCAACTCAGTGAACCCCTGTTTCAGAATAAAGAATAAAAAATAGGGCTGGGGGTGTAGCTCAGAGGTAGAATGCCTCTGGGTTCCATCCCCAGTACCAAAAAAAATAATGGACCTATTATATACATACCGAATATTCCACCAAACTACAGCAGAATTCACATTTTTCTCAGCTGCTCACAAACCTTCTCCAAAATAGAACACATCCTGGGCCACAAAGTGAGCACTGACAAATTCAAAATATGTGACATACTCGTCCCTGCCTCTTTTCAGACTATAATGGAATGAAACTAGATGTCAACTATAAGAAGACTCAGAGTAACCACATAAACATGTGGAGACTGAACACCACACTACTGAATGAGGAATGAGTCATAGAAAAAGTAAGAGATGAAATTAATAAATTCCTAGAAACACATAAAAATAGAGACAACAACATATCAAAACCTCTCGGACACCTTGAAGGCAGTATTAAGAAGAAAATTCCTAGCACTGAGTGCTCACAAAGAACAGAAAATCACCAAATAAATAACCTAATGACATACCTCAAAGCCTTTTAAAAACAAGAATAAGCCACGTGTGGTGGCGCACGCTTGTAATCCCAGCATTCGGGAGGCTAAAACAGGAGGATCGTGGTTTGCAGACAGGCTCAGCTACTTAGTGAGGCCCTCCACAACTTAGTGAAACCCTGTTTCAAAATAAAGAATAAAGCCGGGCGTGGTGGCACACACTTGTAATCTCAGCATTTGGGAGGCTGAGACTAGATGATCATGGTTCAAGGAGAGCTTCAGCTACTTAGTGAGGCCCTTTGCAACTCCATGAGACCCTGTTTCAAAATAAAGAATAAGAAATAGGGCTGGGGTGTAGCTTGGAGGTCGAATGCCCTTGGGTTCCATCCCCAGTACCACAATAAATAAATAAATAAATAAATAAATAAATAAATAAATAAGGCAGGGAGTATAAGTTGGAGGTCAAATACCCCTGGGTTCCATCCCTAGACCCACACACACACAAAAAAAAAGAACAAGTATAGTCAAATCCCAAAGTTGGAGGTAGAATGCCCCTGGGTTCCATCCCCAGTACCAAAAAAAATAGTAATAATAAATAAATAAATAAATAAATAAATAAATAATAGGGCTTGGGATGTAGCTTGGAGGTTGAATACCCCTGGGTTCCATTCCCAGTACCACAATAAATAAATAAATAAATAAATAAATAAATAAATAAATAAATAAATAAGGCAGGGGGTATAAGTTGGAGGTCAAATACCCCTGGGTTCCATCCCTAGACCCACACACACACAAAAAAAAAAAAAAGAACAAGAATAGTCAAATCCCAAAGTTGGAGGTAGAATGCCCCTGGGTTCCATGCCCAGCATCACAAAAAATAAAAATAAAAATAAAATAAACAGAATATATAAACCATTAGCCAACCTAACCAAAAGAAAGAGAGTATCAATTCAAATTACTAAAATAAGAGATGAAAAAGGCGATATTATCACCAACAGCATGAAAATTCAGAGGATTATCAAAAACTACTTTGAAAAACTATACTCTGCCAGGCGTGGTGGCACACGCTTGTAATCCCCACACTTGGGAGGTGGAGACAGGAGGATCGCGCAAGTTCGAAGCCAGCAGCGCTGGCTTAAGAGACCCTGTTTCCAAATTTTTTTTTTTTTTTTTTTTTGGTGGTACTGGGGTTCCTGGAAGCCCTTCTACCTCCGGGCTACACTCCCAGACCTATTTTTACATTTTTTATATTTGGAAACAGGGTCTCCTAAGCCAGGGCGCGCAGCTGGCTTCGAACCTGCGCGATCCTCCTGTCTCTGCCTCCCAAGCGCGGGGATTACAAGCATGCGCCACTACGCCCGGCTCTGTTTCCAAATTTTAAAAAATGTATTAAAATAGGTCTGGGAGTATAGCCTGGAGGTTGAAGGGTTTCCAGGAACCCCAGAACCACCCAAAAAAAAAAAAAACTATACTCCAACAAAATGGAAAATCTAGAAAAAATTGACAAATTTTTAGATACATAAAATTTTTCTAAACTGAGTCAAGAAGATATGGAAAATTTAAACTACCAATAGCAATCAAAGAGATTGAGGCAGCAATAAAGAGTCTACCACAAAACAAAAACTCAGGACCAGATGATTTTCCAAACAAAATTTTATAAAACCTTTATAGACAAGTTAATCCCAATATTCCTTAATCTATTCCATGAAATAGAAAGAAACACAACTTTCACAAAATATATTCTATTAAGCCAACATCACATTAACACCAAACCAAATAAAGACAACTCAAGAAAAAAAAAAAAAACTATAGGTCAAACCACCAAACTAATGCATGTGGATCTATGTTCATAGCCGCACAGTTCACAATTGCCAGACAATGGAACCAGCCAAGATGTCCATCTACAGATGAACTGATTACAAAACTAAGTGATAGGTACACAACTGAATTTCACTCAGCCATTAAAAAAGAACAAAATTATGTCACTTGTATGGAAATGATGGAACTGAAGAACATTATGTTAAGTATGATTAGTCAGTCACAAAATGTAAAAAATTGGAAGCTCTCCCTAACATGCAGAAGCTAGAAAGGAAATTGATCATAGAAGGAACTCTAGACAAAGAAGGAGAAACCTCAGATGAGCAAATAAGGCAACCCAACTGAGAAGGATTGCAGAAGAGAAAAGGAAAATTTCCTAACATACCTGATGAACATTCACAAACATATCAAAGTCAATCACTAAGCCAAACATGAGGAGGGAGAGGTAGGGGATGGGGTTGGAAGTGGAGAAGGGCTAATTGGGTGATGTATGCATGTATGCCTCTACCATCTTGTACCCCATTGAGATGTATGACTACAATGCACCAATAATTTTTTTGGGGGGTGGTACTGGGGTTCCTGGAAGCCCTTCTACCTCTGGGATACAATCCCACAGGCTACACTCCCAGACCTATTTTTTTACTTTTTTATGTGGAAACAGGGTCTCTTAAGCCAGCAAGGCTGGCTCCAAACCAGCGTGATCCTCCTGTCTCTGCCTCCCAACGTGGGGATTACAAGCGTGCGCCACCACGCCCGGCCCAATAAAAATTTTTAAAAAATAAAAATAAAAAATAAAAGTTTTCACTATATGTCAATTTATGTGACTGCAAGATTATATATGTATTTTTATTTTAATCACACTTGGTAGAAATATTTCTAAAGTTACTATAAATGTCAGTCTTTGGAAATATTGAACCCAGGCTTCATGCATGGTAGGCAAGTGCTCTACCACTAAGCTATATCCCAACTCTTTCTGATTTTTTTTTAAACATGGTCTCACTAAGTTGCCCAGGTTGGCCTTGAACTTGTGATCCTCCTGTCTCAGTCTTCCAAATACTGGGATTACAGGTGTGTGCCACCACACTCAGATAAGAATTGACATTGGGTTAGAACATAAAAAGATTAGGAGAAGCTGTGTACAAGGATTGCTATAAGCTGATGGAAAACCATGCAAGAAGACTGAAGATGCGCATGCACACGCACCTGCTCAGGCTGGTGTCAATCAACGCTGTCTTCCACCCAGCAGACTTTGCAGGCCAAGCTG